>NC_133779.1:38845827-39145827 GCF_003597395.2 Chelonoidis abingdonii
TAGGCCGGGCCTAGAGGGCACCAGGGGTGTGTGTGTGTCGGGGGGAATCCTGGGCCGGGCCTGGGGGGCACCAGGGGTGTGTGTGTTGGGGGGTCCTAGGCCGGGCCTGGGGGGCACCAGGGGGTGTGGCACAGGGGTGGTGTTTGCAGGCTGCTGGTATGGGCCAGTTAGACCTGTGCCTGAACGTACAGCCCCATCCTAGAGCGTGCGGGGGCTGTGCCATGTGGGGATGGCAAGGAAGAGTCCCCACATGTGGAATTCCGACACACACAGACACACACGCAATCGGTGACCTTCAGACCATGGTGCAGGGCACCTCTCCTTGCCCCAGTGTCTGTCTGACTGTACAGCTCATTCCACGGCAGGCAGGAGGCTCTAGACCCATTAAATGCAGGTGGTTTCAGGAATGTTATATCCTAGTATTGTATGATGCCAACTTTTTTTGTGTCTGGTCCCTCTGAAGCTCGATGTGGTGCCAGCCCTGTGAGGGCAAAGGGCTCTCGCAGGGTTTGGGGAGGGGAATCCCGCGGCTCTGATAGGAGCCATGAAATGCCATTTATGCAGCTAACCTCTGTTTGTGGATTGTTACGTAGTGATAACAGATCCTGACAAGTGTCCAACTGGTAGAGAAACATTGTTCACGGCCTGTTTATATCCAGCACAAGCTCTCTGCTAAAGGGGGAGAAATGCCTGAGTAGGTGCTGGGCAAACTATCTGCCCTGGCTGCCCAACGCAAGCAGGGAGGAAGGCAGGGATCAGGCCCTAAAGGCGCAGCCATTGGGGATGGAAGGGATTTAGAAATCTTTTTATTTTAAGAGACGGACACAGTAGTTCAGGCAGAACACACTGGATTATCAGATTATGGCCTAATCTTCCAGGCTGCTTTGCTAGTGCTCTTCAGTCCTGAGCCTGAACCCCTAGCCTGATCCTGGGGCCCCTGTGCAGCTCAGCCAGTGCACCTTAACCTGACCCTGCAGCACCCAGTTCTGAAGCTCCCTGGCTCTGTTGTTTGTTTGTGCTGCAGTAGCACTGGGGACCCCAGGATTTGGGGCACTGCGCACACACAGCGAAAAGGTGAGCTCCTCCCAGAGGATCTTACAGCCTAAGTACCTTCTCAACCCTGCAGCACCCCCTGCTATGCCAGCTGTGCACCCACACTTCTCCGCTCTGCCACACCCCTTACATTCAGCATTCCTGACGCTCCAGTCCTGCCTTTGTGGAGCTGCTGTGGCTGCTGTTTTCCCTGTACCTGTGGGGTCAGGGTTGGCTCACAAGCGAGATGTTCGGTCTGTCGGATTCCTCTTTGAGAATGTGTTGGCATGGCTTGCGTCTCCTGCTACAGAGGTGCCCAGGATTATCATGGGGCCTCAGGACTGGGCTAACTGAGGTGCTGTGGGTTGGCATTGAGGTGCACTAGCAGAGTTGTGGGAGGGGTGTCCTGGAGCTGGACTAGCAAGGGGTGCTGCAGATTAGGATTGAGCTGCATGGGTGGAGCGGGGTGGGAGCCAAGTGTTGAGCCAGCAGAGGTGTTGCAGTTCAGGTCTGAGGTTGCACGGGCAGAGCGCTGGGACAGGGGGGTGCCCAGGGCTGGAACAGAGCACTAGCACGGCAAGGCAGGACTTGTGCTGCATTGGCAGAGCTGCGTGGGAAGCTTCTGAGAAGCCTGTCTCGCTATCTCTCTCCTATCAGCCTCCTCGACTAGGGTTCACGTTAAGGGCTCCCTACATTCTTCCCAAGCTTCTCCAAACCGCTCCCTTTGTCTCTCTCGCCCACTCCTGACTCCATGACTCCTCAGGCCACCCCCCTGCACTTGGAGCTCTTTCGCAGTCAATGTTTGCCAGGCCCACTCCCTCCCCACCTCCCGAGTCCCACCCTTCCGAAGCATTCTGGCTGTACGCTGATACTGAACCTGCTCGCCCCTTCAGCCTGGGAGGGCAGGGCAGGGATTCTGTTAACTCAGCAGATCGCGCCCATGTTGTGAGAGAAGATTCCCTGGGTCCCTTCTGGCCCTTGCTCTGCCAGTTGTAGCTGCAGGATGGGATGAGGGACCCTTGCCTGGTACTGCCTCCTGCTGTCGGGGTAGAGAACTGCTCCCAACTGCCCTTCCCCTCTCTCAGGTGTTGTACAATGGTGCCACCGTGAAGCAGGTGGACGTCCCCACGCTGAGCGGCTCCTTCGGCATCTTGGCATCTCACGTTCCCACCCTGCAGGTCCTGAAACCTGGAGTTGTGACGGTCTTTGCCGAGGACGGCACAGCGACCAAGTACTTTGGTGTGTGAAACTAGATGGGGCCCTGAAAGTGTGAGAGGAGGCAGCAGAGAGGAATTGTTGCCTGGAAAGGACTCCCCTTCAGGGTTACGGTGGGGGAGAATCTTTGCTTCACCATTGATCCCGGGAGCCTGGACTTCTGGGTTCTGTCTGTGGGTCTGGGAGGGGGCTGTTGTCCAATGGATGGAGGACTGGGAATCTGGACTCCTGAGTCCTGTTTATGGCTCTAGCACTGAGTGAGTCTGGGCAAGCCACATCATCTCTCTGCCTCAGCCCTCCGGTCAGTAAAATGGGGATAATCCCTCCTTCCTGGGGCTGGGGAGGGAGTCTGTCAGGCTTACAAAACCTCTGCAAAGTGCATTGAGGTGTTCAGCTGGAAGGTGCTATAGGAGTCCTACAACTGGGTGAGTGGCAAGTGAAGATTCACCATTGGAGCGTGCGCTAGTCCCCTGGCAGGTCCAGGTCGTCTGTCCGGTGACTAGAGCGCCTGGGGCAGTGAGAGCTGACAACAGACCTGACCTCGCAATGCTGCTGCGGGGGACGGCTAAGAATGCGTAAGCTCCACTAGATACAGATGGGGGTACCAGCCATTGTCACTCCTTCCCACCACTGTTATCCTGTGACCTGGCCCCACAAACCAGGCTTAGCTCACAGCCCTGCCCTGTACCTGGGGCCCGTGGGCTGCCCACCGCACCCGCTGACTCAGTCCCCCTGCTGTTGTGTTTGCAGTGAGCAGTGGCTCCATCACAGTCAATGCTGACTCCTCGGTGCAGCTGCTGGCAGAAGAGGTGGCCACTTTGGACATGCTGGATCTCGCTGTGAGTACCCTGCGATCACCTGCCTACGCTGGGTGGCAGGGCTGGGCCCCGCTTGCTAGCAGGGCAAAGCTGAGGTCTTCTGTGGGAGATTCACTCCTTATTCCTCCTGTGTGGGCTGCCTGTCTCAGGAGCTTCCTGTGGCTGAGGAAGGCTTTCCAGATCAAGGTCTGTTTCCTCACCCTGAGCTCTCCACCCACTGCCCAGGATCATAGAGTTAAACCTTCCTTTAAAGGATACAGGGGAAAGAAGCTGAGTTAAGCTCTCCCTGCAAGCTGCATCCCTTTGTCCTGGAGTGTTTAGTGATCTTTCTCTACTCCACACCTGCTTCAAAGTCTTGGGGGGCCCCTCTTTTAACCATGGGGCCCTTCAATAGGCTGTCCAAATGCCCAGGCTGGCCTCAGACCCACAGAACAAGCCTCTCTATGCACCCTGCATATGGATAAGTACCGGTGTGCAGGACTGGTCTACACTGCAAAGGCTGCAAAATTGGGCTGCTGGGGTTTGCTCCAGCTTCCAAGGACAAGCCTCTCTGGTGCCCTCCCACAAAGGTTTTTAGTGCTGCTGGCTCAGCAGTTGCCTACTGTGGCATTGCTGAGTACGCCCTTACCCTCTAAAGAGTGGTTTGTTACTGCAGCTCTACCGACTCTTTTAAAGTGACAGCTGCCCTGGGGAAAGAGGCCTGGCTGGCTGACCTGGGGCAGCAGGTCCTGTCTATTCTCTGCCCTGGGACACCTCAGACAATGCCCCTGGCTGAGAAGGTCACTTGGTCTGTCTCACTGGCCTCTGCCAAGACAAATTTTGTTCTCGTAGGTACTGTGGGCTTGAAAAGGGGCTTGACTTGAATGAGCAGTGTGTGGCATAGGGGTGTCCCTGAGCACCCCACCCTGGGCACCCAGTGCTGGTGTGGGGCCCAGCTCATTAAGTCCAGCCCCCGTAGTAACAGCCACCTGCTCAGCTCAGTGGTGCACTTCAGGGTGTAGCTGTTCCAGCACCAGAATCCCCGGATGTGCTGGAGGCAGCTGTGCTCTGACGTACTTTCCTGCTCCTAATCCCTGGTGACCGCTCTCCCCCTTGCTTGTGTGTTTACAGACTGCTAAATCGAATCTGGATAAGGCCTTGTCCCAGCTGGCTGCAGCACCTGATGAAACAGCTAAAGTAGAAGCCCAGATTAACGTGGAAGCCACTGAGGCCCTTGTAAAAGCCCTGGAGTAATTAGGGTAAAGCATCTTCTGTACCATGGCCTGGTGGGGAGCTCCTGATCTTTGCTGTTAGCTCTGCCCTCTCTGAAGCCCCATCTAGAAGGGCTGAGGCTGCGCAGGGCTCGACAGCCAAGCTTCCCTGACTGCCCTGATGGAGGAGGGAACCTACTTGCAGCCCTGGCCCTCTGTGAACAACCAGAGGCAGACACTAAAGCAGTTGGGGGTATGCCCCGTCATAGCGGACCTCTGCCATTAGATGGCAGCATGTGCCAGGTCAATCTCTGATCACAGCTGCAGGGCAGGAGGGGTGCCTGGTTAGCAAATTGCTAGAAGGTGGCTAATGCCTGGACACAGTTGGTTCCTGGCCCAAGCTGGAGTCTCCACATTTATGGTGGCACTCTGGTTAATATGTCACTGCTATTAACAGACTTCGCTGTGGGGTCTAGATACAGCCTCAGACCCGGCAGGGCAAATTCGGGGCTGGGGCGGTAGTGGGAGTCTGACTTACAGGTGGGGTATATGGCAGGCTGTGCCATTCTAAGTTAAATAGCTACACATGCCCCCTCTTCCCCCCATTTTGACATTGACCTCCTCAGTGAGAATGGATTGCTCCTGTCTCTGGTGCGTGCTGGGCCTTGGTGCTTGGCTGAGTTCCTGCTGGGTTTGAAAGGAGCTGCACTGGTAGCCCCAAAGACCACTTGAGTGGGTATAAGGGCAGGCTGCCCAGCTGTTAGCCCCTGGTCATCTTCATGGATGAGCAGAGAGCTTGGTCTGTAGGGCCGGTTTGCTCCTTGCCTGCTCTCCTGGGGCTCTCAAGGGTGCTTGTGGTCCTCAATGCCTTGTTTCACACAGGCCCCAAAATGCCCATCGGCCATGAACAACCTCCAAGCCTTCCCCATTGCTCCTGAGCCTGGATCCCTTCCAAACCTTTCCACTTGTGTGTATTGCAGGGATTCTGTTGTCGACATGCAGAAGCCATGGACTGGGGCTGGGCCCGGCTCCCCTTCCCTCACCACCCATTTGTACAGATGGCATGAGACAGATTCGCTTTGATCAATTAAAGAAAACAAAAGCCCCAACTTGCTGAGTGTGACCTTCTTCTGAGGCAGGTTCAGCCTGTGGAGCGGAGCCCATGGTATGCACCAGCCAGATTGCACAGTGCTCCTCTGCAGGTGATGTGCTGATTGTGGGGATGTTCCTGTCCCAGCTGTGGTCTGGCTGGGTAAAGCTGGGAGCAGTTGCCCCAGACGTGTAGGGTTGTAAGGTCCCCTTAGTTGGTTGCATCTCCGTGGAGAACCATGCAAAAGGTTTCTTCTAAGTCACATTCTTCACTCCTTGGCACCAGCGTGTGGAACAATCTGCCTGAATGGTAAGATTAGTGCTGTGCCAATGGCACAGTGGGGCAGCCTTAGGGCTTGGCTACACCAGGCAGCTTTTACCGACAAGCCTATGTCGACACTTTTGCAGACAAAATACTTCCAGCCCCGCGAGTGGCATGGGCTTTGTCAGCAGGAGAGCGTTCACACTGCTGCTTGCATCGGCAAAACTCTTGTCTTTTGCAGTGGGGCTTTAAGTACCCGCGAAAGACAAACATTTTGGCAACAACTGCGCAGTGTAGACGTATCCGCAGACTCGGATCCTATCTCCTTCTGCATAGTAATGGCTTGCAGGGAGTTAGAACCAAAACACTGCTCATCACCCACCTCAGCTCTCCCTGTGAACTGGTCTGCTGCATATGCCTGCAGGGATTCCTGTCAGTGCTCATGCTACTGTCTGCATTTCTGGGAGGAGCGTGCTTCTGCCCAGAAATTGTCTGATCCCCTCCCTGGAGCGTGCTGCTCCATCTTCCCTGGACACCAGACATCCTGCAAGTGAGATGAGATCTTCCCAATCCTCCCAACATCGAGCTCTGAGCTGGCTTCGTTCCCAGATTGGGAGAGGGGGAGAGATCCTTCCTGAATGGCCTGGGAGTACACAATATATTTACATGTATTGGGATGGCCGTTGGCTGTGGCCCATCCCTGAGATTTTTTACCCTAATATTGGTGAAGGCTCCTTAGCTCGGGCCAGTGTCTGAGGCTGGGTTGGGGCTGTGCTCAGCCTTCCAGCTGGGAGTAGGAGTGAGCTGCTTAGTGTCTCCCCCTGAGGGCTAGCTAATCCCCACCTGCTGCCTCAAATGTCAGAGAAGATGAGCATCACCTAGGGGGAGGAGTGGGCTGGAACAGAAGAAAATCTGGTTCTCCTTCTTGTCCCAGAGCCTGTTCTAGGAAGCGTGTCTCACAAATGGCACCATCTGCCTCCAGGATCTTAATCTGATACTGACCACCTAGCTCTTTAGGTGGGAGGATCGTAAAGCCCTCTCGGTGGGGCCTCACAGCCTCCTGGGCGGTTGCGGGGTATCCTGAAGCCCGCTTTAGGCACGGAGAGTGGAGTGACTTGGCCAAGGACACCCACACGGTCAGCCCTCCCTCTTTCTGTGCTTTCATCACCGTTTCTCAGTCTTTTGGCACCCACTGGAGACCATCCAACTCATGTCGCTGGTGATCTCCATTGGCTGAGACTCTAGGAAATGTCAGTGGGCAGCAGAGTTATCGTCTCACTCCCCTCCTTGCGGTGTGCCCCTCCCCCCTCGCTCTGTGCAGTAATGCCTCCTGAGTGTAACATGGTTATTTTCAGCACTGCTGCCTCTTCTCCTCTCCCTCCCTCCTCTTTTTTCCCCCCTAATCAGAAATAGTGCCGATGGTGTTAAATTCCTCTAAACGCTCCTTGTTGCAGAGCTTGTTTGGAGCTCTGCTGACTTCCCTGTGCTGCTACAGCGCGTTTTCCCTTCCCTTTCGCTGCTCCTTTTAAAGGTCAGGCATTGCGCTGTGCATAAGCAAAGCCTCAAAGTCAGAACGAGTGCTAATTAAAATGTCTCAGGAGTAACTGGGGCTGGAACTGCTTTGATTCCTCTTCCATGCTCTCTCCCCTGCTTCTATTTGTGGCTCGTGTGTGCCTGGCTTGACGCATGCCTGCATCTCTCCTTCCAGCGGAAGGTGGCTTTTTTTTTCTTTCTGTCTAATGGAAGAGCGTTGGCGAGGCCGGGAAGCTGTGGAAATGGCCAGCTGCTATTTTTAGGACCGGAAAAGTGTCTCCATCAACAACCCCTCTAGCTATTCAGAGCATCTCTTGCCAGCTTTGGCTAGCAATGGCAAAAGTGCAGAGTGATGGCAGGCGCAGGGGCTGTCTGAGATAGAGACGCAGAGAGGTATGCACCTCTCTTTATGGCAGAGGATGGTCAGTGTCCACTTCTGCGCTTGCCCTTCTCTTATGTAAAGCGGTGGATGCTGGGAATTGTAGTCTCCGCAGATAGTGCTTCTGGGCAGCTGTGACTTGCTCAGTTCATCTTATCCGGCCAGCTATACCCTCCCAGGAATCTGACCAGCCAGGCCCCGGATCCTCCTGCGATGACTGACAATGGAGAGGGGAAGCTGAGAACTTCCATGCTGGTCCAAGCTTCTTGCTCCGGGTGTGTGGTCATTAGGATTTTAGTGCACCGTGATGGGGCTGCCCTGGTAAACATTGGCCTGTGCTGCATGGGGGCTGGAAGGCACTCATCCCTTAGAGCTGTACTAGATGTGTGTGCTCTCTGAGTTGTCCAGAAATACTTTGGTCACATGGTGTGTACATCCCACCTTGCTCACTACTGCCCCCTGTGGGCAGTGCTGGAAGCTGCCTTCCCATAAGCTGGTCACCTTGCATCTTGCAAAAGTGTCCCCCAGTCCTTCTGCCCCTTCTCCCATAGCCTGCTACCCAGCTCGCCCAGGCTCTGCTAACTTCTCTCTCCTTCCCCATCAGAACTGATTGCCAGGATTGTTATGTATATAGCAATGTTATCCTGTCCTCCAGCTTATTCTGAGATGAGCCTTCTGCCCACGTAGGAAGCCAGCATCTGTCCTATCCTTTTGCTGCCGCAGCTCTGGCTGCTGCTTGCCTGGAAGCTACAGCTGATTTGCTCTGCTCAGCGATCTCGCTTGTATCTTACCCAAAATAAAATAACCTGCCCTAGTGCTTTGGAGTCTAAACTGATCGGGGGCATAGCAGGGAATTTAAAATCTCCTTCCTTGTACATGTTTGGATCATGGGACAGGGAGAGATGGGGGCAAAAGGCCCTTTGTGGTGGGCCCAGCATGTTCATGGTTCTCTTAATTTCCTGCTGCTGACTTGCATTCAAGGATAACTCCTTCCCCATGGAGACAAGTGCCAGGGTGCCCATGAGACACCTTGGCCAGGACGATGTGATCCATGCTAAGGAAAAGCTCAGGAGTCCCTGTTAGAAGTGGTGACACCTTGCTTTGAAGGGGGCAGCTCCTGGCTGCTGCTGGGGCTGGGAATATGGGACCCCTTTGTTTCTAGGAAGGCAGGAGGTAGCTCAGCCAAGGTGCTTAGGATCGCTCTAACTCCAGCAAAGTATGGCTTAGCTTCTCCTGGGATGGGCATGAGTACAAGGGGAATGGATCAGAGGCTGGTCCAAGGGAGAAAAGGGGCACCTCTTGCTGTCAGGCAGCATGGCCCAAGGGCTAGGGCACTAAACTGGGACTTGGAAGACCTGTGTTCTAGTCCTGCCTCTGGCCAGCTGTGTGACTTTGGGCAAGTCATGTCCCTGCTCTGCCTCAGTTTCCTCATCTGTAAAAGATTATAGAGCACTGTGGTGTGGATAGATGAAAAGCATTGTTATGGGGTGGGTTGGAATTTCTTTGCCTTGGGGGCTTTACGTGGCCCTGAGTGGGCATGAAAGGGGAATGTTAATGAGGAGTGAAGGACTGACTGGAAAAAAGCCTGAGCAGCGGTGGGGGTGGGGCGGCTGGAGAGGAATTTATTGCATGCTGGAGCAGCGGGGAGAGCATGTCATTTATTTCCATTAGGGGCTTTCGGTCATGACTTGCATATCTCAGCCAGATGGATGTCTGCTGCACAGGGATGGGGGAGCCAGCGGAGAGGGAACGGTTGGAAACTGAAACATCAGCGTCTCTTAAGGGCCTGGTGACAGCCGATTTGGCATCTCTTCTTGCAGGGAATAATTTACAATGGGGTGGATCCTGCTAGGGAATATTTCCAAAGCACCCGATTTCCCCACCCCTGTAGTTGGGAGCATGGTGAAGGGGGAAGATATTTCCCTGGTTCTACCCAGATTTCCAATGCAGGGAAAAGGCTGAAGAGGCAGAGCCGTTGCTCTGTGGCTGCAGAGGTTTTCGCAGAATTCTCCAGTTGCTGTTGGATTGACTCCTCTACGTTCTCCCTGCACCCACCATCTTCTCCGTGCTAGCCCTGAATGCTGCAGCATCCTGCCCTTCTTGTACGTTTCAGAAGGGGACACCCTCTCTGACCCAGTTGCGCCGTCGCAAAAATATATTTTAGAACTGGAAAAAGTACAGAGAAGGGCAACAAAAATGAATAAGGATATGGAACGGCTTCCATACAGTGAGAGAGTAAAAAAACTGAGATAGTTCGGCTTAGAAAGATGTCTGAGGGGGGATATGGCAGAGGTCTCTAAAATTACGAGTGGTTTGGTGAAAGTGAATAAGGAAGTGTTATTTACCCCTTCTGGTAACATAAGAATCAGGGATCACCTAAGACAATTAATAGGCAGCAGATTTAAAACAAACAAGGCAGTACTTTGTGCAACACGGTCCACCTGCAGAACTCATTGCCGGGGGATGTTGGGAAGGTTCAAAAAAGAACTAAATAAGTTCCTGGAGGATAGGCCCATCAATGGCTGTTAGCTAAGATGGCCAGGGATGTAAACCCATGCTCTGGGTGTCCCTAAACCTCTGAGTGCCAGAAGCTGGGATGGGACAAAGGGGATGCATCACTCAACAATTGCCCTCTTCTGTTTATTCCCTCTGAAGCATTGGCTACAGGCCAGTGTTGGAAGACAGGATACTAGGTTAGATGGACCATTGGTCTGACCCAGTCTGGCCATTCTTATGTAGTACTCATACTCCAGTGTCTGTGTACCGACACTGGGAGCGCCGCCTGCATACCTGGTGTGGGACAGGAGCAGTTTTGATGATCACAGCCTCCCCGAGGGGAGTGCCTGTTATACCCCCCGACCCCCAGTCCATTGCTCCCCTGTGCAGCTGAGTCCAATGTTGGCTGACTGGCGCTCCTCTCCTGCAATGAGGTGTGGAGCAGGGAGGGCTGGGAGGCTGACGGGCTGTCTGGGAATGCTGTTCTCAGGAGCCTGTCTGCCTTCAAAACTTCCTCCTCAGTGCCAGCCCTTCCACCCTTGCCTGGCTGAGGCTTTCCATAGTAACTCCACAGGGCAAATTCCTAGCTCATCTGCTGGCCAGCACAGCCCTGCTCCAAAAGGCCCAAGTAACGGGGCCTCTGCTTTCTCTGGGGTAGCAAAACATGGTGCCAGCTGGTGTGTTTGGGAAGGCCAGGTGTTTGGTGTGGTGGAACAGCAAGGCCAGGTTAGGGTGTTAACCAGTATCTGTGTCCCCAGGCACCCTTGGGTGGCTCTGAAGGAGTTTTCTGGCACTTCCTCCTCCAAAAAGAATGCTGGGCTTTGCTATTCCATGGGCCATTGGCTTCTTTAATGATTAACCTGTGCTTCATTAATTGTTCCATTCACGTAGCCTTGCTGCCTTGTTTCCAGCACTGGAAAATACTGCCTCCCCCCTTTCCACCCACACACCCCACCCTGTCCACACAGCAGGGGACAGAGATAAACCTTCACAGAAGGCCTCTGTTCCTGGGAACCCGCGCTGGGGTGGAGTGGAGCCCAGTGGAAAATCCCAGGCGGTGTTTGAAATGCCCTGTAAAGCAGGGATGGAGAGGGAAGCCTGTCACCTGGGCGCACTGCGTGTCTGCCTGCCATCGTATTAATATGAGGCTCTGAAGGCCATGCTCTCGGTTTTCCATTCCGGTGGATTCTCGGTTCTGGTCATTGGATTTCCGTTGGTGTTGGATTTTTTTCCATGCCTGTAGGTGGCACTGGAGCTGTAGTGTTTCAGGGCCGCAGGCTGGTGGCCTGTCAGCAGTTTAGCTGCTAAGGCAAGGAGATTGTGGGTTTTTTCCTTCTTTTCCCCACCCTTCCTGCTGGATTTTGTCGGTGGCAAGTGGGAGGGGTGTGGGGGACCAAGCACCGTTGCCAAAGCGACTGGCATTTGTAGAATGGCTTTTGGTCAATGATCTCAACACCTTGGAAACACTCCGTGTTGGAGTGATTATCTAGTTGGGGAAACCAAGACAGAGATTGGTGATGGGACATGTCCAGGGCCACATGTTGAGGCAGAGGTGGGGATGGAACCCAAGAGTCCTGGCTCCCTTGCTGTAATGCCTCTCCTGGGTGCTGGGGCTCTCACTAGGGGATGGTGCAGGTCAAGATTGAGGGGCATCACCTCCTTTCTGATGCTTGGCTTTAGGATGTGTCCATGCCAATGCAGGAGGTTGCGATATCGAATTGTGGTTTGGAGGTGTCCTGCCAGCTGGTACTTTGGGGGTGGCTGGACAGATGCATGAACATCTGGATCAGGTCAGTCCAGCAGGGATGGGTGCGGCTCTGGAGCGGCAGGATGCCCTGTAGGGCAGGACTGAGGTGCACCAGAAGAGCAGAGGTGCTGCAGGGGTAGCACCAGACAGAAGATATGAACTGCCGGAGTTGTGTAGCGAGGGAGTGCAGGGAAAGGCTGCGAGAGCCGGGCTTGTGGATCGGGGTTAAGGAGCCTTTTGCAGTAGCTCATGATCTCATTGCCTGGAATTTGGAGCAAGCCACAGGGGAAGGGGGCTCGGCTCGGTCCCGGAGCGGAAGTGCGGGAGTTTTCTGGAGCAGTGCTGCAGGGCGTTGGTAGGGGTGCAAAGCAAGCTAGGCATGGACTGGTAGAGGGATGCCGTTGGGCAAGGCTGAGAGGTAGCAGCAGAGGACAGGAGCCCAGGGCTAGAACAGCTGTGGGGGGATACGGGTCAGGATTGAGGGGCATCAGCAGAGCTGTAAGTGGGAGCCCAGGGGTGCCTGGCCCACGGTGGCAGTGCCCTGGTTGGGCATGGCAGGGGTGTGCTGTGAGGAGCGGGTGAAGCACTGGTAGCGGTTGGCTGTGCCTTGCTGGCATGGGAGCAAGGGAGTGGGAACCAGCAAACACCCAGAGATTATCCCTCCTCAGAGGAGGGAGAGGTGGCAGGCTCAGCACAAGACAGGGCAGAGAGACGCTGCGTGGCCTGCGCCCGCGGGAGCCCAGCAGCCTGCCTGGGACTGGAGGGAAGGACGCGAGGAGGAAATGGCTGCCGGTCAGGCTTGACTGCCTGCCACAAAGCCCGAGCAGAATGAGGTGGCAGCTGGCCAGGTTCCCACGGAGGCCCTGGTTAAAAAAATACACGCAGAGCTGACGGCGGTTGCCATGGCAACTGGCTGGCGGCCACGCCACGGGGGGAGCCATGGGGGAGCTGGTCGGCCCCAGGTGTGCCCAGTGCCAGGTTTCACCAGTGTGGCTTTCACAAAGCGGGGGAGGGGGAACAGACCAAGCGCCGGAGAGCTGCACCCCACTGGCGAGGCCGCATGTGCCCATCTGCCTGCTCGGGTGCTGGTGTCTCTGATCTGTGGCTCTGCTCCCATTGGGGAAAGTCAAATAGTGAAGTGAGCAGGAAGGGTGCAGCTTCCACCTGGAGCAAAGAATCTCCAGGAGGCGGCTGCTCCAGCGCCGGTCCCACCCCGCTCTGATCTCCAGGTGCTTCGCCCTTGGTAAAGCTGGGAGGTTCCCAGGCAGTTACTGGAGGGGAAACTGACACACCAAGTGCTGGGGCTAAGACCAAGCCCCTTCAAGCCCCAGCTCAACAGCTTCATCCTCTCTAATGCTCTACTCCCCTCCTCATGCCCTCCCTGCAGCATCTCCTACGCCCCCCATCCCTGCTCGGTCCCGCCCTGCAGGGTCCCTGCCTTCTCCCCCCCAGAGCGGGGCGCTCGGCCAGGTGTGTCTGGCAGGTTCTGCGCTCTCTCCTGAGCTGTGGACGGGAGGAAGCGGCAGTTGTTTTGTGGGTGGTGGTTGGGCTGTTGGCTGCTGGTGCTGTGTGAAGGCTGACGCCAGGCTGGGGTGCCGGGCGGGGGGAGCCGAGCCCTGAGGTATACCCCCGAAATAAGCACCCAGCTCTTTCTGCCTCACTTACTGAAAGCCCTTGTGCGGAATAACACTTTCCTGTGGGCTGGGTATAAACAGAGGGCTGGAGGCCTGCAGCAGTGCTGAGATCTCACATGCTTGCGCCTTCTCTCCGTCCTCACCCCCGGGCCCTTCCTTGGACCCCTTCCCCTTGTGGGGACCTGAATGAGATAATTGGGTGGGCCGGGCCCTGAGCGGCTGGGACCTGCCAGAGTCGAGGCCAGCAGCAGGCAGTGCTAAAACCCACAGAAGCCTTGAATGGCACCTGGGGTTGCCTGCCAAGCTGAGCTGGGGGGAGGGGAATGGCTTGACCCCACTGTGGGGAGGGTGATGGGGGGGGTGCCATGCCCTGGCCAGGTATCTCATAGGATGTGATATGGGGGGCTCTGCCCTGTGGGGTCAGACAGATCATGGCAATGAGGAGAGAG
Organism: Chelonoidis abingdonii; assembly: GCF_003597395.2. NCBI lineage: Eukaryota > Metazoa > Chordata > Testudines > Testudinidae > Chelonoidis > Chelonoidis abingdonii. Next base: position 38,859,672 of record NC_133779.1, read on the forward strand.
GGTCCCTTCTATGGGGCTTGGCACATATTGTGGGCATTGTGCTGTTGTAACCCACATGCCCTTTGCTGTACTTCTGGAGAGGGGCAGCCCTGGGTGGCGAGGGGTAGCTCCCACCAGCTGCCCCCTAGAGCTGGCAAGGCTGCCTCTCCTGGCATCGGGGGTGAAATCACTCCCTGCTGCCATCTTACCTCTCTCTTCTCCTCCCCTCCGCCCCATTAGCTTCCTCAGTGCCCGTGTTGGTCTGCCCCGGCTCTGCCGCCCCCTCCCTTCCCCAGGCGGAGTGGAGCAGCTGCTCTGGGGTGTTCTGGCTAATGACAGGGTGTGCCTACTTTGGGGGTGGAGCGGATAAACTGAGGCTGCTGCCACCCAGCGAGACGGAGCCGGAGCAGCAGCTGGGGCTAGGTTCTACACCACAGCCTCTCTGGCCACACCTGGGCGGGCTGGGGCAGGGTGACACTCCAGCCCCTGTCCCATTGACAGCCTGGAAGCTTTTCTGAGTGTGCACCCACCCACACAGCCTGATCTAGGCGCACAACTCCACACACACGCATGCATGTAGCTGTGCACATGTAAGTAGATAAAGTGTGGGCATGGCAGGGTGTGTGGGTCCAGTATGTGCATGGCAGGGTGCATGGAGTGTGTGTGGGTCCAGTGTGTGCATGGCAGGGTGTATGTGAGTCCAGGGGGTGCATGGTGGTGCATGCTGGGGTGCATGCAGTGTGTGTGGGTCCAGTGTGTATATGGCAGGGTGCATGGGGTGTGTGGTGGCCATGGTGTCTCCCCTCCCTCCCTCTCTCTCATGGGAGCGTCTCCCCTCCCTGCACCTGGCTGACTCCTATGAGAATATGCCTCAGGCCAGGGCAGCACTGATGGCAGCTGGGCTGGGGAAGGCTGGCAGGAGGGTTAAAGCACTGGCACAATACTGGGGGTAGGGCAATGCTGGCATAGCGGGCGATGCTGGCCTAGCAGGCACTGCCCAGGCAGGCACACAACTCCCACGGCTGTGCCACGGGGCGTCAGATAGATCTGCTCCACCTGCCCCATCCTTCCCTCCCTCCTGCTCTGCTTGCCCGCCCCAGCGCTGCTTGTCCATGCAGGTTGGGAGCTCCCGGGCCTATGTCAGGTTGGAACCAGCTCCTCCTGCGCCTTCCAGCCCTGCCGGGGGTGGGGGTGGAAATGACAGAGACTGCCCACCTCTGGGGTGGGGTCGCCTGCTCCCTAGGGGCCTTTCTGAATGGCTTTCTCCAGGTCCTTTAGTCCTTTTAAATCTCAGTGATTTAGTCACATTCTTGGTGGGGACTGGAACCTCCTCTGACACCCACAGCCAACTATCTCCTCCCAGAGCAGGGCTTTTCATCTGCGAGCTCTGTCCCGGCTCCATCCGCCTCTCAGGGCTGTAGGGTAGGGGGCAGTCAGTTAGCCCAGGGGGCAGCGGGGCATGGGAAGGTGTGGGGTGACAACATCCGGGCACCTGCCACAGGGAGGGGATCGGTTGTTTCTGGATGGAGCTGCCAGGGGCAGAAAATGCTCGTTGGGCAGCAGGAGGAGAAGTAGAAGAATCTGACCTGGTGGATGGGGGTCTGGGAATGGGCTAGGGGCTTTTCCCCTCTAGGGGCTACTGGCTCTGAACCGGTCCCAGGGTGAGGGACTAGCTGGCACAGGGGGTCTGGGAATGGGCTAGGGGCCTTTCCCCTCTAGGATGTGCCGGCTCCGATTCGGCCTCAGGGTGGGGGATTGGCTGGGGGGGGGGGCAGGGAATGATCCCAGCCTGTCCCTGTGCCATGGGTATAGGGGAGGCTCTGAGTGGAAACAGCAGGAAGTCAATTAACAGGATGCAGGTGGATGTGGTTGCCGAGATCCATGGCGGGCATTGCTCAGTCCCTGGTCCGGGAGAGGTCAGGGCAGGAAGGTAGGTGTTTCACGCGCAGCCACTGGCCAGGAATGGGAAACTGCGGCTGGTGGAGAAGCCCCGTGTGCGACTGGACCGAGTGGACGGGTGCAGTGGGGGATTGGCAGTGCCGGCGTGGGTTGTGAGGGGGCAATGGCTCCTCCCTGACTCAGCCAGCCAAGGGTGATGCCGCCAGCTGCCTGTGCTAGCCCCGAATGGAGACTCCAGCATCCAGCAATAGGGGTATTGATTTGGTGTTTGCGTCCCCAATGCATGTGTCAGCACTTTGCTGAGTCAGCGGGCGTGCTAGGCTGCTGGGATCTGCGTTTTCACCACCCTCCCTTCTCTGGCTGAAATTCCCTGGGTGCATCAAGGGCCCATTCTCCACTGCCCTGTTCCCTTGTGTATACTAGAGCGAAGGGAGGGGGTTGTGGGGGTGGGAGGTAGGTAACAGGCCACCCACTCACAGTGTGACTTTGCATGACTGTCAATGGGCACAGGGCATGGGGGGCAATGGAGAGGGAGCTTTGGCAGGTCAGATGCCTGCATAGCCCCTGCTATGCCAGCCCAGTGCCTGGTGCCCCGGGATATACCAGGCCTGAGGTCTCAGTTTGTCCCCTGGGGTGAGCTCAGCTGTTTCAACGTTCATGTTGCAGCATGAGTGATGCACTGGGATGGGACATGATGTGATGGTGGCTGATGGGCCTTGAAGAGAGGCTTTGCCGGGGCATCCCAGGTGGGTGAACTTCTTTGCTGGGTGCTTGAATGCAGGAGAGAAGCCCACAAGAAACAGGAGCCTCTGCTCCACCCTGGGCCGGGGGGAGGCGGCAGCATCTGGACGTGGAAACTCAGGCTCCATGAACTATTCAGCTGGGAAAGGCTGTGACCCAGGTGCAATGTGAGGCTGGGGTGCCCATGGCGGCCACAGGTAACTGATCGCTGGGGAGGGGAAGGGCAGGGCACAGAGCTGCACTGCTTTTGACATGACTGGGGTCTGTTTACACGACTGAAGAGATCACATGCCCGCGTCGGTGTGACTAACCGGCTCCGGAGCCACCCCGGCCCCAGCTTAGCCCTGGGATTCCTGGCGGGCCCCACGGTGCAGCCAGGGGGAGGGGCTGGAAAAAGGAGAGCAGGACATGGTCATGCAGGCCTGCTGACCCACGCCCATCCGCCAGTATGCTGAAAGGCACTGGAGCAAGGAAGAGGGGGATTTGGCAGGGGAGGGGAGGACAGAGAGGAAGGCAGAGGAGGAGGAGATGACCTCAGGTCAACATAGCTGCAGTGGTCAGGGTTGTAGAAGTCCCCCGGCCCCAACATACAAACTGTGCTGATCTGACCCCCACTATCATCGCTTGGGAAGGTGGTGTTCCTGTGCCGCTGGGAAAACCCCTCTGTTGGTGGCGTTCTGGGGCTGGCTTGGCCTACCTATCCTGTGTCATTGTGCGCTGTCACCATATTATAGACCTACCCTCCATCTTGCTGATGCTCCCACAACCACTGTCAGTCTGGCTGTCTATTGCCATGGTAACACTGGCAGGAACAGCCAGGATTGCGTTTGAAACCCAAGCCTAATTCCCTGCTCCCCCCATGGGACGCTACAGCCAGTGGAGTGCTTGGTAGCAGCCTGGAATCCAGGCCTGCAGACACAGGAGTCTTGGAGGGCGTAGTTCACAGGCTGCACACGGGCCAGGGATGAGGGATACAGCGATGCTGCTGACAGGTCCAGGGGAAGCGAGAAGACAGGCCTTGTGGTGAAGGCACTGGGCTGGAACTCAGGATAAATGGGTTCAGCCTCTGTGTCTCCTTGGACAAGTCATTTCAGCTGCCAGTGCCCCTAGTCCCCATCTGTAAGATGGGGATAATATTTGAGGCACTCCTATATTGCAGGGTAAGTATGTGGATGGATAGGCAGGCATGATGCCACCATACGCGCTAACGTACCTCAGTGCATGCTATCCTCTCCCTGAGGCTTGTTCCTTCCTGATCCCTCTTTACAATCAATGTAAGTCCTGAAGCATGAGGATTGGCTGTAATTTGTATCCTAGCTGGCCTCCCCGGAGATGCCATTTTTTGTTTTTATCTGCACAACCATCTCATCTTGTTTTGCATTTTGCCTTGGTAAATATCCTGCGGGGCTGAGTTCCGGACGTTAATTACACGTTGTGTAGGAAAGAAAGGAACAAGAGGTTCCAGCGTTGTATTTTCATTTCCTGGCCCCCGTTGCAAATGACTCGTGATCTGTCACCGCACGTGCCTCTTTCATAATTGCTGCTAATGAAATAAACGAAGTCCGTTTCCTGCCGCATCACACCCTGCCCCCGCCCACCTCGGCGGGCTGGATGGCTGCCAGGCTCAGCAGACCTGTGGCCCAGCGGCACTGGTAAACAAGCACGTTAGAAAAGTCACACCCTGGGGGAGGGGGAGGTGTTCCCCTCTTCCATTAACAGATGACACATGTGGTTTTGTGTTAGCTCTCTAGGGGGTTAGATCCTATGGCCCGAATGTAGCTGCATCCTGGAGCTGGGTACAAACCCATGCACCTGTCACATGCTGCTCCGTAACAAGTCCCAGGTTCCTGGTGACAACTAGGTGACCGTGCGGCGTGCAAATAAAAATTGATCCGAACTTTAGACCGTCAACTCGCTGCAGCGCATACCATGGTGGGGCCCCCGTCGGTCCCTGGGCACTGCTCTAAATAATAATGAGAAATAATAAACTCGCCAGCATGGAAACTCCAGCTGGGGCCTTTGGGAGCACTGAGGACATTTGGCTAATGTCCCTGCCCCTCCCTTCTCTCTCTCCCCTCCTGGGTTCTGGTCCGAGACACTGATGCACCAAGGGGACCATTTTTCATATTGTTTCCAGCCCTGGACCAGAAACCGTGTGTGCATTGGTGTGTGTGTGCGGGGGGGGGAGGTTGGACCCTGTTCTGCAGGGAGCTCAGACCCAAGGGGTTCTGATCATTCTTGCAGAGTTTGGATCAGGAGCTACAGGGATGCAGCCCTGCCTCAAGGGAGGAACAAAACAGGGTGCCCTCAGGTCTCTGCCCTGGGCTTCCTATGGGACCTTGCGCAAGGCTGTGCCTCAGTTTCCCTATCTGTACAATGAGGGGTGTCTGTGTCGGGGGAGTAATCCTTTCTGGGTCTTGTTTCGTTAGATGAGGAGATCTTTGGGGCAGCTCTCACTGTGTCTGTGCAGCACCTTGCACCGTAGGGCCGGGAGCTGAGCTCGGGGATCTAGGTGCTACCATAATACAAGTGAATAATTATGGGCTGGCATGGACTTGTGTGATCTGTCCATCTATTACCTGATCCATATGTAGTGTTTATAGAGGGGTGAGTCCAGGGTGAGTCACTTCCCTGAGCAGTGCCTCAATTTCCCCATTAGTAAAATCAAGACAATGCTATTTACCCACCTCCCAGAAGTGGCATGGCTGGCCATTGGGGAATGTGACCTATGTCTGGGCATCTGCAGTCTATTTTTGGCTCTGTCACTGATTCACAGGGTGACCTTTGGCAAGTCACTTCCTTTCCCATGCCTCAGTTTCCCCATCTGCCAAATGAGAATAATGACACTGACCCACCTCAGGGGCAGGGAGAGATGTGCTGCAGCTGCTGGAGCACAGGACTTCCGAGTTCTCCGCCCTGCTTCACCACTGACCTTGGCCAAGTGGTTTCTCCCTCTGTTAAAGGGGGTAACCCCTGTCTCCTAGGGGGCAGGGGCACTGCTGGGCTATTTGTAAAGCTCCATGGCTGGGAAGGGCAGAGGACTGATAATATGACTCATTATGATGAGACTGCCCATTGGGATGGGAAGCTGCTTTGAAGAGGGAACTGTCTCTCACTGTGTATGTACAGCGCCTGGCACAATAGGGCCCTGATCACTGCTGGGGTCTCTAAGCACTGCCAGCGGGTAGGGACAAGTGATGGTGACCACTGCACGTGCCGCCAGTATTCCCAGGGGGCACCCATGGAAGTGCCTGCCCCCTGCTGTGTCCACCCCCTCCACTGATGCTGGTAACTATGCCCAACGCATAGTCCCTGTGCATGCCATCCGACCCACCCACCCCGGTGGCCGATCCTGCCTGCGCTGCCGTTCCAGCACAGCAGTGGCAGGGCCTCTGGGGATGGAGCAGGCATAGGCCACTTTGAAGCTGGAAACAAAGGGAAATGGACCCGCCTTCCGAACCCCCCTCTTAGCAGCGCCAGGCGTGCCGGAGCCCAGATCTCCGTCTGGGGTCACGGGCAGGGACTGACGGTAACTCTTCGTCACCTCCCGCCAGCCAGGGACGGCCAGAGTGACTCACCCGGCCTGGCCCCTGCAGGCCCTGTCAGCAGGTACATGGTCGGGGGCCAGGAAGGGAGCAGGAGCTGTTCCTGGAAACGGGAACCCCTTGGCCACTGTGTGAGGAGTCAGCCCAGGCCCTGGGAAGTGTGCAAGGCGGGTGGGTGTGTGTATATGAAATGCGAGGGGGAAGTACGTGTGTGCGCCTGTGCATGGGGGTGGGGGAAGTCTGGAGGGAAAGGAGACTGGAGGAGACACCCCCTGGCCCATCTGAGCACTGACGCACCCTTCAGCTGGGGTCTCATTAGCCACAACTTTCCCTCCGTTTCTCGTGATCTTCCTCTGATGCTGTTAGAGGCTGGGGCCAACCCAGGGAGAGGCCCTGCTGCCAGAAGCAGGGCCCCCGGGACATTTGCACCATTAGAAGGCGGCTTTAGGGGGAAGGGAAATAAGGCTGGACTAAATGTGTGTGTGTGTTGGTGTGCGTATGGGGGGGATGCATGCATGTGTGTGTTGTGCATGTGAGAGGGGTGCATGCACCTCAGGGGGGTGGGTGTGTACCCGCTAGTCGAGTGCTGTGGGTTTGTGCCTTGGGTGTGTGTATGTGGACTGTGTACATCTCTCTGTCCCTCCCCATGCCTGTCATCATGATATCTGGGCTTTGGCCCACACTCGCCCCCCGTCTGAGCATCCCCCCACGCATTCCCCCTGGCTCAGCCCGGAGCAATGTCTCGGGGAGGGTGGCGCTGGTGGATCCCATCGATAAAGTCCAGCCTCTGCCCCATGCTGTGGGGCCCAGGCAAGAGGACGCGTAACGGTCCCGCCCGCATCCCGGCCGACTCGTAGGGGAGGAGTGGCCCAATGGGGATGTGTGTGCCTTGAGCATCCAGCACGCCGAAGCCACCTGACGATAGCTAAGCCTCAGTCCCTAGCTGGCAGCAGCTGCTGTGGAGCTGCCATTACTAACCGTCTGGCGTTCCTGCCCCCGGCTGGGGCGGGTGAGGGCTGCGCATTCCTGATCCCAGGCCAATTAGAGCACTGGGCAAGCCCCGGGTGGGCGGCATGCCTGGGCTCTAAGTGTGTGTGTCAGTGCCCCACTCTGCGTGTCCCCAACAAGCCACATGTCCCCTGTGGGCGGGAGCTGGTACCCGCTGACTCAGCCCTGGCCCACGGCGGCCCTTTGCCCAGGGATCCCTCACCCCTGCTGCCCTTTGGGGGAGGGGCACATGGGGGGGTGGTTGGGAGCCAGGCAGGCTGCAGAGAGGGTGACTGGGCCAGGGGTCTCTTTGCCTCCCCTGTGGCTGACAAACCCTGCTGTAACCCCCTGCCCAGCCCTTCTGTGCTCATGGGGCCCTAAGCATCACCTGTTGGGGGAACTTGTCACTCTGGGGGCCTTGTGCCCGTCTCCAGCACCTTTCCGTCTTCGCCTCTGCCATTGGTAGGGCCCTGATCCTGCAAAGGGGCCCAAGCACCCTGTGGCATCGATGAAGCGAAGCAGGTGGGCGTTGGAGACGCTGGGCATCCTCCCCCTATCCCTGCCATACGTGTGGCCCCTACATTGCTTCTGCAGTGCCTGCAACTGGGCCTATAGCCATCTCGTCTCACGTGGGAGCGACTCTGTGGCGGCTGAGCCTTGCTGGCTTCAGCGCTAGGCTCCCTGTCCCACAGCCAGGCCCCTGAGCCATGCGGCCCAGGTTGCTCTCTCCACCCTTGGCGGGAGGGTGGGGGGGTCAGCTGGGCTGGGGCGTCCCAGATGCAAAGCAGGGGACCGAACCGGGATGGCAGGGACTGAGCCATGGGCTCAGCCCCCGGCCGCCGTCCCCAGCTGGAAGCAGGGCAGCCTCTGGCAGAGCTGGAGGCTGGGGGGGGAGGTTGGGGAGGATGATTGGCATTCCCAGTCCCAGGGGCCATGGGAGGAACGCAGCTGGGGGGGTTACGGGAACCAACCGCAGAGAATGACTCAAGAGGAGGAAAATCCTTCTGCAGCTGCCAAAACCAACAAAGCAGGCGAGCAGGAGCCCCGGGTTCCCAGCCAGGGGAGGCCCCAGCACAGGGAACCCCCGGGGAGGGGAAGGGATTGTCCCAGCTCTTCCTCGCTCAGGAATGGGTTTGTGTGAAATGGGGCTGAGGGGGTGCAGAGATGCCCCTTCTCTGAGGGCCTCAGGCTTGTTTGTATCAAGGCCAAAGAGGAAGGGAGCTCGATGGGTCTCGGCCCAACTGAATCTTCAACCACATCAGAAAACTGCCGTGGAGGCTGGCCAGGAAACAGGGGCTGGGCTGCATTAGCAGGGGAGCTGTGGGTCCCAGCAGGGCTGTGGGAGGGGGAGCCCAGGCCTGGAATAGCAGAGAGGCTGCAGGTCATCAGCAGGGCTACGGGGGGGCGGGGGAGCAGGGCTGGACGAGCAGGGGGCTGTGGGTCGGGATTGAGGGGCATTGGCAAAGCTGGGGGGTTGGGGAGAGCCCAGGGCTGGAATAGCAGAGGGGCTGCAGGTCACCAGCAGGGCTATGGGGGGAGCAGGGCTGGAGAAGCAGGGGGCTGTGGGTCGGGACCGAGGGGCACCGGCAGGGTTGTGCACAGAGCTCCCCTAGGCCACACCTGGCTTTAGCGACCTTCACGCTATGTGGTGCTAGCACTGATGGGCTCCGGAGCGGATTGGGGCCCCACTGAGCCAAGTGCTGCCCGAACCCCACGGGGTGGAGGGGCACGGCTCTGCCCTCATCTCTCTCCCCCTCCATCCATGGCCATCACTCTTCCCGCGGCTGGTTGGCCTGCTTTGATCTGTCTCGGGCCCTGTCTGGGTCTCTACCTGGCAGGGCTGCAAATGGGCAGCTGGTTCCCTGGGCTGGGGCTGCGGCAGAGGGACAGGGAGGGGAGCGGAGCCATTGGCCACGGGAGAGGTGGGTTGAACTCCTTGAGTCCTTGGTCCTTCGTTACCAGGGCAGGCCTGGCTGTGACGGGAAGCAAGAGACGGGCAGCTGGAGCTGGCGCTCTGGAGATCTTTGCTGAGCCCCCGGTGCCTGAGATCTCCGCGCTCACCCTGCAGTCCCTCTGCGCACGCAGTACAGGCCCCATCCCAGCTCGGGGGGAACCAGCCCCAGTCCTGCTCCCACACGGGCTAGAGTCCAGGGCAGCCGGCCTAGGGTAACTGGTGCTGGGTTGGATCCAAGGGCATTTGGCCTGCGACGAGTCCCAGCCATCACCTCTGCCTGGCCCTGCCATGCAGATCTGTGTTCCCCTCGCGCCCTCCCAGTGCCTCCTGCTGGGTGCTCAGGAAAGGGCCAGCAGGCCAGGTCGGGGGCTTTGGCTGGAAGCAGAGCTCGCTCGGAGCATGCGCCGGAGTGGGTGGGGGTGGTGGCAGAGAGTATCTGCCAGGCCTGCCCACGGAGCCGATGTGCTGTTTGACGCCAAACAGCCCGAGAGAGACAGACAGACCCATCTGCCGGGAGTCTGGCGAGCGTGGCTCAGAGACTTCCTTTGCTTTCATGGGGGCGGCGGGGGTGTGTGTGTGGATTTATGCCCAGTCCCCCTGCTTTCCTTTGAAAATGATGAGGTGTTCCAGGTAGGATCTAGAGCAAGTTAACCTTGGGCAGCTGCTTGGGCTCCTCTCCTTGAGCTGCTAGGTAAAGCAGCCCCCTGGGGGGTAGGGTGCAGTCACATGGCTGGAGTCGGGAGGGCGGGAGTCAGGGCTCCTGGGTTCTGTTCCCAGGGTTGGAAGGGGAGTAGGGGCTAGTGGTTAGAGCAGGGCCAAGTGTGGAATCAGGACTCCTGAGTTCTATTCCCAGTTCTGGGAGGAAGGATGATGTCATGGGTAGAAGACAACTGGGAGCCCTGGCTCCTGGGCCCCATTCCCATCCATGTGACCCACTGAATGCCCTTGAGCAAGTCACTCCCCCATACCCACTCTCCATGCCTCAGTTTCCCCACCTGTAATAAAAAGCTAATACTATTGACCCCCACCTCACAGGGGGTGCGGGGAGGGTGAAGTTACCTTAACACGTCGACAAAGCATGTTCAGCTCCTGGGGTGCAGGAGGCTGGCCTTGGCAGATGACACTCCTGGGCTGACAAGGAAGGACGAACTTCCCCATCAGCACTGGCGCCAGGGCCTCGGAAACTGTGGCAGAGCTGAGACCTCCTCTGACCAAGGGTTGTGGGATTGCAGCACCCAGGCAGGCCAGCTCACTCTCTGGGGTGGGTGGGGTTACTTTGCTATGCCAGGGGCAGTCCCTCAGTCCCACACAATAATACTGCTAGGGGTCCTGCTACTCAGTCGGGGGCTCCCCAGTAAAGGGGCCAACAGGATGCTCTCCAGTGGTCTGGCCATGTGTCCCAGGAGAGGGAGAAGGATAGGGACAGTTAACAAGAGGCAGCTGTAAGGGTTAATTGTTTAAAGGGGCACCACCGCCTGTCCTGCAGCAGACCGTCCCAGGAGGTGAGGTTTGGGTCAGTCCCGAAGAGCATCAGCAGAGCTGTGGGGTGTGGGGGGAGCCCAGGGCTGGCAACGCAGGGCTGTGGGTCGGGAGGACTGAGGGGCACTGGCAAGCGATCCCCAGTGGGGAGGACCTGGGAACAAAAAGGTGAACTCCCCTGCAGGGCCAACCCTACAGAGTCCACTTGAGCACCTGACTTCCTTTCCCCAGGGGCTCCCCAGCCTTTGACCCAGCATCCAAGGGGCCCAGCCAGTGTCCCCTCCCCTCACTGCCTTGGCTTCAGCTAGAAAGAGACACTGCTGAGTCGGGTGCTGCTTCCCCAGAGCTCCTGTCTCCGGCCAGGAGCTGGGGTGGGGAATCGAATTCAGGTCCCTGTTCCAGCACAGGGAAGCCCTGGCCCTGGAGAACCTCAGCCTGTGAGTCAATGAGCTGAAAGGGGAGCAGACGCAATAAGGAATGAATGGTGCCCAGCCTGTGCCAGTGGAGATGGAAAACTTGGCCTCCCAGATGGAGCAGTGATGTCATGGCTCTGAGAATAGCCCCTGGCCTCACCCCCCCAGTGCTGCCGGGAGGGACCTGATGCAGCCAAGTAGGGGTCTGCACCTGGAGCCGTGACGGCAGCGTGGCCCCTGCCTGGGGGAGATCAGTTTCCTGCTCACCAGGTCCAAGTGGAAATGCTTCGAAGGGACAGTGCGTCACCCTGGAGACCTGCCTCTGAAGGTGACTTTGGGCACAGGAGGAGCAAACCCAACTACTCCAACTCCCTCTTCCTTGCTCATGGGGGGGGGGTGTCTGTTGTTGCACTTAGCTTTGCCCCATGACTGCTCAGGTGAGGCCCCAAGGCTGGGTTAGCAGGGGGCTGCGAGTCAGGAGTGAGGTGCATTCGCAGGGCTGTGTGGGGGAGAGCCTAGTCCAGGAATAGCAGGGGACTGCGGGTCAGGAGTGAGGTGCATTCGCAGGGCTGTGTGGGAGAGTCCAGGCTGGGAGTAGGGGTGGGGAAGGGCTGTAAATCAGGACTGAGATGCTTTGTATGGGGCACAGGACTGGCAGCTGGTGTCAGCAGCACCCGCTCAGCCCCGAGCTCTCCAGCCAGCATGGCTCTGGTGTCTCCCTTCCCCAGCGAGGGAGAGGTGACAAGCAGCCCTGCGCCCTCCCAAGCCTGCCTGCGGTGGCTGGGAGTCGCTATGGTGACTCAGCCTGGGGAGCCCAACCCGGCTCCACAGATACTGGTGCGGGGACGTCACGGCCCAGGGTCCCTCCTGCGAGCTGCATCATCCCGGCTATGCGGGGAATTAACACACACACACCACGGAAGAGCTAAAAATACCTCCCAGCTCCTGCCCCTGGGTTCCCCGCAGTGCTCGGGGGCGGCTCAGCCATCTCTGGGGGTGGGGGTGACATCACACCCTATTCTGGGCAGGGTGGGATGGTGCTTCCTCATTGGGGCAGCCATGTTGCCCTCCCTCCATGGGTCAAACAGAGCTGGGTACCCCAACCATGGAGGGGACAGAAGACCCCCTCAATTATACACATGGCTGCCCCCCCCTTGCCAAAGGGTGATCTCCACTCCAGAGGGAGGTGCAAGATGCCCACCGCCTCCCACTGAGACTGCGGGCTGGATCCAGAGCCTGTGGGAGGGAACAGGGGTCTGTCCATTGAAGGCAGCGGACTCAAAGGGGGGGGCACCCCTGCTGCCTTTCCAGCCCCCTCTGCCCGCAAAGACTCCAGTTCTGAAGGGGAATGATCATCTCCCGCCGGTGCCCTGGACCCAGCCACTCTCGCTCTGCTGGGAACTGGCAGCTCCTGCTCACTCGCCACCCACGGATTTTGCAAGTGCCTACCTGCGTCCCAAGTGCCCGCTGGCTGTGAGCACCGGAGGCAAGGGTGGGGGAAGGTGCAGCTGCCGGGGTCTGAGGCCAGATGTTCTTCATTCTGAGACCTCCTCCCATGCCATTCACAGCCCCCTCACTGCCCCCAGTAGAAAGGCTGAGAGAGGGAAAGCTCTGCTTGAGCAGCATTTGGGGGGCACAGGTGCTACTGGTGGCATCTGGCCCCGATCTCTCCTCTTCCAGTACAGTGCCCTGGCTCAGTGCCTGGGATGCCCCCTCTGCCAGGCCGGTCCAGGGGAGCTAGTCATTAGCTTGCTGCTGTGCTGGGGCAGCTCAGGAGGGGGCTGATGGAGGTATGATCCCCATCCTTTGGCATCTGGGAGCTGCCCGTGGGAAGGAGCAGGGGGTGGCAGGGGTCTCAGGACAGAGCTCCCATGTTGGGGTTGGAGTTTAGTTAAGGCTCTGCTCTCCCTTCTCTGCCGCCATGTGCCCCCTCCCCCCACTATGGTCAGTTTGTGCTCAGTGCCCTCCTCTGCTCCCCCCATCCACCTTGCCTGCCCAGCCTGTGGGTTGTTTTCAGCCCCTAGCTTGCTGATTCATTCTGACTCAGTGACTTCACTTCCACTTCCTCCCTGACCTCAATTGACCTGTGGATGGGCAGGGCGCAGAGCCCTGGAAAATGCCCTGCCTGGGCATGGGGGGCTCTGTGCCCTCTGCACAGCCAGGTGCCAGGGGTGTCGCTGTGGGGTCACCAGTCCTGTCAAGCCCCTTAACACCCTCCTATCCCAGCACTGCCCTGGCCATCCTGGGCCCATGGGAGGCCCCAAACACAGGGACTGAGATCCTTGAGAGGCCAGTCCCGCTGCTAGGAGCCACCCAAACCTGGTACCAACGTCAAGGAAATACACGGCGCTGACTGGCCATTTCCACGGACGCAGACAGGTGTCGACAGCCCTGGAAATGTGAGGATGGTTGGTCTGACCCCCGGGGGCTATAATCCCCCTACCCCACTGACAGGGCCTGCCAGGGGGTGCTGCACATGGGGGCAGGCAAGGGGCCTGGGGCGGGATTTGATTTGGGGCAGCAGAGGCCTGTGGGGGAGGCTAGATTGCCAGCCTGTTACTCACAGTGATGAGCTATTGCTCACCTGAGTTGCACAGGGCATTGCAATGGGGCTACTCATCAGAGTGATTTCTCCCCACGGTGACTAAGGGCTTGGCAATGAGACCCAACAGCAAGCACCTTAAAGGGGCTTCAAGGGGGTGGGGTTGCAATGGTGACCATGGGGCAGCAATTCTGGCCAGTGTTTGACTGGTTGCTTCCACATGTCCCTGACGTCGCCCCACCAGGCACCCCCAGCCCGGGGACCCACAGGTGAGACCCTCCCTCGCAATCCCTCATTCCAATCTCTCATGGGGCCTCTTCTGGGAACTGAACCTGGCTGGCCAAGGGCCTGATGCGGAGCTCAGGGAAAGCCTCCCAACGACTTCATGAGCTTGGGAACAGGCCCTGTGTCTGGCTGCAGGACAGGGGATGCCCCACCAGGTATGCGTGAGACACAGCGCTTGCCCGGCTGGTGCCCTCTCTGTACTTAGCCTGGGGCTAGTCTGAGCTTGCCAGCGTGAGACCAGGCCCTTTGCACATCAGCTGCACCGCCAACACCCAGATCCGGGCCTGACCAAATCATGTGATTTGATTTAAAAATCAGGGGGTTTTATGTAATTAACACTGGGTTCCCCCCCGGCCTTGCCTTCTGGGTTCAGCAGCTAGTGGCTTGCCCTCAGGTCACATTTCCCAGCGTTTCTCTGCAGCCACGACGGCTAGAAATGGACTCTGTGGGGTTTTGTTTGTTTGTTTGTTTTTAATGAAAAGCATGATTCCCCCATCGCCCCCTGACTCCTGGAGCTGGGGCTTCAGGGACATACAGCAAGACGCCTGATCAAATCACCAGGGTTGGCAAGGCTGAGATCAGCCGGAGATTTGCTCATTCAAGACAAAAGAGCTTGGATGCCCAACTGTTTATGGGACCCTCCCAAAACCAGTGAGTACTGGGATTCCACCTTCCCTTCAGGGGGCCAGGTTCTCAGGCACCCTCTAAAGATTTGGGGGTGTCAGAGGAACTCCCAGCCCAGACTCTTTAAAGCTCATACAATCGGGGACCTTTGTGCCCGGAGAACTCCTTAAGAGACCATGCCCCGGAGACATACTGAGGTGCTCTGGGAAGTGTTCAACATGCTTGGGGGGGCTGTGGAGGGCACCCATTCCCCATGGCGAGCATAGCCCCATGGATTCTGGTGAAGGGGGTTGCATAATCCGCTTGCTTCATGTGGCCAGCGCGCTGCAGATGGGAGTAATCCCCGGCCAGGTCAGATAATCAGATTGCAGGCGGCTTTCGTGCAGCTGCCAACAGGATCTCTGTAGGCATTTTCTCCTCAGAGTCTCTCTTTCCCAAAGCTCCTCAGCCACGGGCAGTTTGAAGAACACTTCCCCCTTGAATGCCTAGGATGCAGTACAGGCAAATATGCCCCAGTCTGACTTTATTCGTTAATGAGGATTCCCAGGGCAACACAATCAACTAAACACACAAAATCCTGGGCTGATGGGAATCCTGGCTTCTCCCTGCTGTCACCTCTTGCATCAGGCTGCAGTCTCTGGGTTTTTCCTAAAGCCCCAGCTCCCGGAGTCATGGGGTGATGGGAGAAACTCAATTCTTAGTTACAAAAAGAAAAGAGTGAAATCCCTCACCCTCACAGAGAAAAGCTGGAAAATGTGACACCTAGAGGGGGCACAAGACCAGAGGAAGATTCCCAAAGCAAATGCCCCTCCCCCTCCCTAATTCTCTCTCACACTGAACTTCTAGGTTTTGTCTGAGGCTTTATCTTAGGGCTCCCATGCCACAGGCTCCTGCTAAGCTACAATTGATTGCAGCTGTCGAAGATATTAGTGGGAGGAAGGTGGGTAACCTCAGTCTTTATCGCCTTGGGGGAGTCTAGAAGAGGCCCTCAAGGGAGATGGGTGCAGGTGCCAGGTTTCCATCAGCGCGGAGCACTCAGAAACGCCAACCAAAAAGGATGGAGAATCCTCTCCCCCATTGAGAACAATAGAAAATCTCCCCAGGCCCTACCTCTCCCACTGAGAACAATGGAGGCGAGGGAGCACTTGGGAAATCTGGCCAGTAGAATGCAGAGATGGGTATATTGGGAGGCTGGGAGAAGTCCGTGGACATAGGAGAGCTTGAGAACTGCTCTTCTGTGGACAGAGGACCTGATTTTCCATCCCCAGCAACCCAGGAGCACTGACCGTTTACATATAGAATAGACAGCTTCCCCTCCCCCCAGTCCTGTGCTGCCCCAGTTTGCCACTTTTACAGGGGAAATCCAGAGAGTTTCCATGGATCCTGTGGGGGTGGGGGGAGGCATCTGGGTTGAGGACGGCGCTGTGGGGAAAATGCAGGGGTTCCTTGCCCCTGCCTCGCAGCCAGGCTGTGGAGCTGGGAGAATGCAAATCATACAGGCTCCCACCCTGCTCTCACAAATCCCCTGCCCCAGCTGCTTGGCATCCTTTAGGCAGACACACACCAGGATTTATTTAGAATGGGGGGTGGGCAAGAAAAGGAGCAGAGGCCCCAGCTGTGGCCTGGAGCTGTGACATTGACCCTGGGTGCCTTTCTCAGACCCACAGAAGAGCTCTGTGGAGCTGGAAAGCTCATCTCAGAAGTTGGTCCAGTCAAAGATATTCCCTCCCCAGCCTTATCTCTCTAATATCTCAGGACCAACACAGCTACAACAACAATACGGCAAACAACTGTCCCCTAAAGTCCGTTTGCCAGGACACCGGGTTTAAGGGCTGCACAGAGGGACTCTGAAGGCCCATGCAGGTCAACTCTCCCCTGCTCCATGTAGAAACGCTGCTTTCAGCCTCCTATCTCCAATGTGAGATTACCTGGCTTCCGATTCCTCTCCCTTGTGTTACATCAGGGGTCCCTGCATTAGCCATGCTCGGTAGGGAGCCCTGTCTTAAAGGGACAGGATAATGTTCAAAATCAGATTTTAAAAAAAAGGTTCTTGTGCTCCCCTGTCTGTATCCACTGCTGTCTCTTTTTTATACTTGGATTGGAAGCTCTGGGGGGCAGGGACCATCTCTTTGGTTCGTGTTTTTCCAGCACCTCATGCAATGACTGGGGCTGTTGGGTGTAATTCAATATGACTTACGTTAGGACAGGACGTTAGATTCTTCAGCCTTAAATATATTTCACAATCTGATTTGCTTTCCCCTGTTGCTGTGGTTTGTTTACCTTCTGCATTTCACTTAGGACATCCTAAACCCAGGCTAGTCAGTTTCATGTTTGTTTCTAGTCATTTTCACTTCCTGGTTCACCTGCACTAGTGCTGGTGATTGACCCAGGCAATGCCACTTTTCTCCTAGCTTCTGCCAGCCAGTGCTCTAGAATATGGGCCTTAATTCAAATACAAATAACACCTCCCTAGGCCTTATGGTTACAGAGAAAACTCTTCAACACAAGAACTGAGTGTTACCCGGGTGGCGATGTCCCCCGAATCCTAAGAGAAGGGTGTACTATCCCATGCCATCCCAAAGGGCATTAGCCATGAAATCTGACAATGACCATTTCCAGGGCAAGGCTGTGAACTATTTCACAGCTGATCAATGCCCAAAAGAGGGCGGAGCACACTATGAAGAGCTACACGCCTTTCAGAGAGGATGCCTCCTTTGGGAGATGAGTGAGTGGAGCCTGTGAAAGCCCCATCCCCTGTCTGCTCCCCAAAGCTGCAGTGGGTCTCTCTGCAGGGCATAGATGTGTATGTCCCTGAGCCTGTGGGCTTTGATCTAACTAGTGACCAGATGTCCTGATTTTATATGGACAGTCCCAATTTTTGGGTCTTTCTCTTATATAGGTTCCTATTACCCCCCATTCCCTGTCCCGATTTTTCACATTTGCTGTCTGGTCACCCTATGATCTAACACAACATTGCTTTATTAGCCAAACCAAATGTAGCAACATTTCTATTGGCCTTAGAGCTGCAAAAGCGTTCTCTCTTTTTTTTTTCTGCCCTAGCTGAGCTGACTGTCCCTTTAAAGCTAAATTATGATGAGAAACTGAAAGTGCTGCAGCAGTGGTTCTCTTCCCAGGCCTGGATCGTGGGCTGCTTGCAGCTCAGTTAGCACCCAGCTGCAGCCTCTGTGACATCCTCTGGGCCATACAGGTAGTTGATATATATAATATAGTGCAGGGGTTCTCAAACTGGAGGTCATTACATGGGGGGTCGTGAGCTGTCAGCCTCCACCCAAACCTGGCTTTGCCTCCAGCATTTATAATGGTGTTAAACATATAAACAAGTGTTTTTCATTTATTTCGGGTGCACTTGCTATGTGAAAGGGGTCACCAGCACAAAAGTTTGAGAACCGCTGATACAGTGTGTGGACGCAGCCCATACAGCACACAAAGAGAGCTGCCTATGTGGCTCATAATGGCAAATAAGTTGAGAACCACTGGCTATCGGAGGGGCCTGTTTTAAGGCCCTGGGCCAGGAGATCTGTAGTCAGCTCCTACCTCTGCCGCTCTGTCCCTGTGAGACCCCGGGCAAGGCACTTCATCTCTCTCTGCCTCAGTTTCCCAAGAGTACAATGAGGATGTGATCCTCCTCCATCTCTGTTCAGCTGATACACTTTTCAGGGCTAACCCTCTCCGCTAGGTTTATGTACAGCGCCAAGCACCCCGGGGCCGGGGCCTGCAGGCCCCCCTACGGCGCGTGTAGCAATAAGGAGAGTTCTGAGCTGGCCCAGGCAGCGCTTTACTGGAAGGCGGAATGGGGAACCACAAGGCAGAGGCTGCAGAAGCCGGGCGGGTTGTGAAAGAGTTACTGAAAATGGGCCGGCGCGGGGCAGGTGTGAGAGTTGCGTCACCTCCAATCTCCCTGCTGACTCGGCATGGCTGGGAGGCTTTTCGAGGCTGGCTGAGTCTCTCTCTCAGGCTCCACCCAGGCTAATGTGCGGGGGGTGGCGGTGGTAAAACTTCTCTAGCGCCTCCCAAGCACTGAAGACTGAGGCTGCTTCGCTCGACGCCGCTTCCCAAGCCCGGGAGCCAGGCTGGGAGGGAGCTGGATTTCCCCCGCGTTGTGAGAGCTCTGCACTAGCCCCAGGATTTACCTGCCTTGTGGGGCGATTCGGAGCCGGATTGGATCACGTGCTTACCGGGATATACTTTCTTTTTTGGCTGGGGGCTGAGCCGTTCCGGCTGCGCACGGGGTAAAGCAGGCGAAGGGGAAGGATTCGCGGGACCTGGTAAGTCAGTTTGTGCGGTTCCAGGGGGGACAGAATTTCAAGGGGGGGTTAACTTCTACCAAGCCAGAGAGCTCCCCGAGGACCCCGGCTGGGCGCCACACGAGATTCCTGCTTATTTGCTTTGGGGCCTTAAAGACAACTCATAAATCCAGTTTTTTAAACGAGGGTTTCAGCCTCTTTTAAGGAAGAGGGGCGGATTGTGCGGGAGAGAGTCCCTGGGTCCGAGTTTGACCTCTCTACGGACGTGGAGCGGCTCCTGGTTCACACCACGGTCTGATTAGCACTGATCTACTCCTTGGCAAACTAAACTGAGGCTAAAGGCTCCCTTGTAGTCACCCCATTCTGGGGAAACCTTCCAGGAATCCTACAGCGGCCAGATCCCATTTTTAAACGTCTCTCAGGGCTCCCCCCCCTTGAAAAAGTTTCTTTCTGACTTCAATGAAACTCGAGGCAGCCTGAGTCGATTGGAGTTAGTTTTCATTGGCAGTTCTGCTTTAACCGAACAAGGAGTATGTCCTTGAGAGACTTGGCAGGATTGGGGTGGTTGGGTGTCTTTTTTTTTTTTTAACTTTCCTGTCAAGGACCCGAGAAAGTTTGTAGGTGATTTTAATCTGCAGTTTCAAATCTAATGCCTGGGGGAGAATGGGAGACACCCAGGCATAGCTGGATGGAAGAAGGCGATCAGAGAGTCGTCACGAGGGAGTGACTGAGCTCTGGTGTGGCCTTGTATTTTTAACAGAAATCAGTCATGCCCCCTTCCCAGGCTAGGACAGGAGTTAAGGCTACTTATTTCAGCCGGATGTTTCCAGCGCTCAGCACCCACCCGGGGGAGGGAGGCAGGTTTCCAAGCAGTTCAGCTCCCCTGTGTGTGATCCTTTATGACCTCACCGTTCAGAAGAACCCAGTCTGCTGCCCTCAGGTGCCAGAAAGGGCCGAGCCCTGGCCTACGCCTGGATGTGCTCCTCGGCCCTACACCCGGATCTGGTTGGCTAACTAACCTTCCCCCTTGGTAGCCGGGCTGTTTACACACCAGATCTAATAGGGCTTAGGCGATTTTTGTGCCAACGCCCGTCTTAACCACCAAGGAAGCAGCTGCCCAGGTATCGTTGTATTTAAGTAGGAGGGTGGTGGTGGTTTTTTTTATTTTAAGTTGCTCTTCCGTTCCCACCTGCACAGAGGACATGCTGTTTCTATAGGGCTGACTCTCCCTGTGGGGTTCCCACACTCCAGGCTGGCTCCCTGGGCTCCGGCTTCGTTTCTAACCTGCCTGCCGAGCTTTCCATACCCAGCAGAGGGCGCCCTTGCTTTGCTGGTTCATTCTGCACCGTCTCCGGCTGCTGTGTTCATACCCTCCCACATAACCCAGAGCAATTCTGCGCTGCCAGTAAGCGCTTTGACCTCAGGAGGGGGGTATCTAACCTGGCCCTTGTCCCCAGCAAACCCTGAAACCTTGCCTGGAACCGGAATTTGCCCAAGGAGGATTGCATCCGAGTCTAGGGTTTGCTCAGTCCTCATCCGCATTTTGTAATAGTTGGATATTTCCCCATAGACCCCCCTCCCCCGTTCCTGCGAGTCAATGTGTGTATGGCGGGGAATGTCTGCCTGCCTGTCTGTCTCTTTTAACTTGCTGTTCGCTCCGTGAGCTCGGCTCACTCCGGATTATGCGAAAGCCATTGCAAAGTGGTTCCACTTTCCTGGCTTCGCCTCGAGGGGATAGAACCGTCCGGCTGGAGGACCAGGGGAATCCTCTCCCCGAAGTGGGGATTTTTACCCCACGGCCGGCCATCGTTTGGAATAAGCTACATCCTTGGCGTGGTTTGAAGCGACCACCTTCCTCCAATTTATCTCCGGGGGGGGGGCGCTAGGCAAAGGGTTTCCTCCCATCTTAAGAAATGTAAATACCCTCCCTGCTCCTTAGAACAATGGCTTTGCTGCGCAGGCTCGGGATATTCATTGCCTTTCCCCTGCGCGGCTCCCGACTTGCGTGCAGCAGCAGAAACGAGGAAGAAGCTGCAATGTGCAACCGCTGTGTTGTTTGTTTTTAGGTTTTTTTTTGGTCTCGTCCCACGCCGGGATGGAGCCCAGCCCCCAGACCTGGCCTCTGAGCACGCGTGTAAATCTCCTCTCACCCTCCTTTCCCCAAGCCCAGGGAGCAGCTGAGCTAAGGTTTTTCTGCGGAGCCCTTTGTTGTGAGGCTAATATATTATGAATGGCTTAAAAAAAAAAAAAGGGGGTGGGGGCTGGCTTTGGAAGTGTGTGGGTGGGGAGGAATCTAGCCAGGCACCAAGCAACCCTCCTGTGTCCAGTGGCTCAGGATCTGCTGGGCAAAGGCGTAGGGGGGGCAGTGGAGGTGGAGAGCTCTGAACGGGAGGGCGGAGTCAGCCTTCCACGTGGGGGAGCACCGGGCCGGCTGCGATTGGCCTCGGGTTGCCTCTCTCAACGTTCGGAGAGGCCGGGTTGGCTGGCGGCTGCGCGCAAGGAGTAAGAAGTGAATGAGGGGGGAAATTAGCTCCGCCCTCCCGATGGAACGTTGATACATTATAACTTTTTGTGTGTGTATGTGTGTGTGTGGGTACCGTGTGTGTGTTACTTTCACACCGCGACACCGGCGGAGCTCGGAGCGGCGGCTGCCGGGTTCAGCGCCAAGGGGGGAAATCAGGAACGAAAACGCTTTACCCCCCCCCCTTTTCCCTCTGCACCCCCCCTTCTCTCACACACGAGCCCTCCCTGCGAGCAGCATCTCCCGGCGAGATCCGCGTCCTCAGGAGGCACCCGAGGAAGGAGAAGGGAAATCCCCGATGGGAGAGTGACTTGTGGGGATTCATTATTCTTATTACTATTTTTTTAGGAAGGTTAAATCGGGGCAAACTCCCTTGTTCTTCAGGGAGAGCTGGTCCCCTCCTCTCCCCCCACAAGTCCCCTTTAGATCCCCGTGCGAGGAAGACCTGGAAGGACCCTACGGATCCGGAGTGACCCTTGGATATTAAATCGGAGCGAGGGAGGACTCAGGAAGGAGATCCCACCCGGCTGGTGTGTGCGTGTATCTGTGCGCGCAGCCGAACCGGGCGCTCTCGTCGCTCCTTTGTTCCCTTCCACCTTGGTTCCCCCTGCCCCACCAACCGCTGCTCCCTGCCCGCCCCCCCAGGTCACCGAATGGACCAGCAGCCCAGCGCCAGGAGCTGCAGCCGGGGTGCCCCAGCCTGCGAGGCCGTCCCGAACGAGCCCTCCATGAATCTGTACATCAACACCACCACCGGGACCCGTTATGAGCTCTCCGTCCCCGTGGAAGAGACGGTGGAAGGACTGAAGCGGAGACTGTCACAGAGGCTCAAAGTGCCTAAGGAGAGGCTGGCTCTCTTACATAAAGAAAGGTAGGTCTAGCAGCACCCCCCCTCCCCGCGGCTAAACTACCCCAGAAGGGACCCAACTCGGGCTCACCAATCGTGGAGGGGGGGGCGCTTTAAAGGAAGCCAAGTAGCCGGTAGCGGGGTTTCATGCTTCGCCTTCGTTACAAAGCCCCGGCTCTCGGGGGTCCCTCTGTGTGTGGGGCCCCGTTTCTCAGCCTCCTGCACCAGGCGGGATGGGTTCCAGTCGCTCCCACCAGTCGGCTCCCCTAGCTGGCCTGGGCTGAGCCGCGGTCCCGGGGAAGCTGCTAGGATATGGAGCCTCTCCGTACGCTTTGATCCCACAAAACTTTCCCCTGGCTGCGTGTGCGCGGGGCCCCATCCTGGCTGCACCCGACTCGGGCGCCGTGTTGCACTGAGTCAGTAGGAAGTGCGCGGCGCGGGGTGCCCTTTGTTCTAAAGGTTGAACCGAGGTGGGATCCAGAGGCGGCCTTTTCTCGGCTCGACGCCCCCGCCCCCCGCCCCCTTTTCCAAAACCCAAATGCAGCCGGGGTGGGGGGGGTCTTTGAGAGTTGTATTCTGGCGCGGCAGGGCTGGGAGGTGGGACAGTCCTTTGTTTAGCAGGAGCCAGGTTTGCTGCAGATCCCAGACTGTTCAAGGCGTAAGGTGCAGAAGGGGGGGGGGGGGGGGCTTTCTGTGGGATACTTTTGACACCTCCCTTCCCTTCAAGCCCCGCCCCCCCCAACAGTAGCCAAAATAGAGAAAGGAACCTCAGAGACTAAGACGGGGGAACTTTTGCTCTCCCTCCTTGAGCAGCCTGGTTGAGTGAATTAGGTGTCTAATTGAGGGAGGGGGGTAGGGGTGGGGGTGGGGAGAGATCTTTGCATATATGATTACAGTGTTTGGAAAAAAGGGGGCAGGTACCAATTCCCCCCCAACACTACCCTCCCCCCAAAACTGGTCAAAATGTCTTCCTCTCCCTGCCCCCACCCCCCAGTCATCTGAATCCTGCCTGTCCTATGGGGAAGGTTTTGTTAGACACAAAAGCTAGTGGCTTCTCTTGTCTCCCAGCCCACTGCACACACACTGCACGGGTTAGCGGCAATGGCTGTGTGACTGATTACTGCAGTATCATCTCCTGCCCCTCTGATAGGATGTTTACATAATAAACTGGAGGGGGAGAGAGACCGACACAATTGTGCATTGAGGGAGAAGGGGCTGGAATGAGATTCGGAGGGTAAAGATAACTGGGGAGGGGGTCATTGTGCTAAATGTAAATTAACCCCCCACCACTGATTCTGCATCCCCCTGGCCTAAGAGGCAGTTCAGAGTTGGGAGCCATGAGGGAGCTCAGGAGAGTACCCGGGTTGGATTCTAAAGCAAACCAGGCCCCCTTCCTTTAACCATCCCTCTTTGCTGAATGTGCACCTTACTGATTTAATACCAGGGAGATCTGATGTCCTCCTCTCTCCATGTCTTTTCCCTTCTGCAGTCGGCTCAGTTCTGGAAAGCTGCAGGATCTGGGGGTCGTGGAAGGAAGCAAACTGACACTTGTTCCGACAGTGGAAGCTGGCTTGATGGTAAATGGCTTTTATTATTCTCTCTCTCCCCCCCCCCCCCGCCCCATCTATTATTAAAGGGCTAGAATGTGATCTGGCTCAGCAGAACCGATGCCACTTCCTCTGACACAGCCGGGGGGGTGGGGCGGGGGAGAGATTGGTGCTGGGAACGGCAGCAAGTTGAATATTTCATTGGTTGCTCTGTAGCTCGGTGTATAAATAGTGAAAGTGACATGCAATCCACCCCCAAGCCACACGCGCACACACCCCCTTTTTTATTTTTTCTTTCAGTCTCAGGCATCCAGACCAGAACAGTCAGTGATGCAGGCTCTGGAAAGCTTAACTGAAACTCAGGTGAGAAGCAGAAATATTGGTGCATTGACATGGACAAAGATTTCTCTGCAGGGGGCTTGTTTCTGACCTCCTCCTTCCCCACCCCTACAGCTTTCTATATGTGCTGAAGGCTAGAGATCTCCACAAAAGAGAAACCTAGAGGCCTGTGTCTGTGGTGAAGGGATTTGATGATCATTTGACCCAAATCAGGGCCCCGCTGTGCCAGGCACTGCACACACACCTAGGCAGAGACAGTCCCTGCCCTGAAGAGATCAGTCTAAATCAGTGGTTCTCAACCTGCAGTCCCATCGGCGCACCACTTTGGCCCACGTGACATCCTCAGCGCCTTACGGGTCATATATATATTGTGTGGATGAGGCCCACATACCACACAGAGAGCTGCATGTGTGGCCCACAGTGGTAAATCGGTTGAGAGCCACTGGTCTAAATAGAGTAGGAAGAGAAAACTGAGGTGAAGGGTCTGGGCCAAGTTCACCCAGCAGGTCAGTGCTGCCTCTGTCAAGATCCTGACCTCAAGGTGCGATGTGGGGTCCCCATTCTCGACACAGCGGGTGTATTTTGGGACTGATTTCCCCCAATTTAAAGACAAAAACAGGATTCCTACCCTAGCAGTTGCTTTTACTGCTTGAGGGAAGAATGCATCTTGCTATTGTGTTTGAAGAATCAAGCGGGGGGGCGGGGGGGCCCTGTATATGCGGATCCTACCAGGACACAGCTTTGTGTTGGAGATTTGCACCTTTAGATCACAAGGGGGTGGTGGCTTTTCTCCCAGGGCCTGAGCTGCCGTTCTCGAAAACCAGATGCAGCAGCTTTTGAATGTCTGCACCGTGGTCTTGAGTTTATGGCTGGGGAGAGGGCAGGGGGTGGTGCTGGGTTAGGATAACTGTGAAGTTACTTGGTGTCTGGCTGCCTGTGCTCCCAAAGATTGCTAATCAGACAAAACGGAGGAGAAGTTTTTTTTTTTTCTTTTTTCCCCCCCTACCCCTGGCTTGTGCTTCAAGGAAACCCTCCCATTGGTGGGTGATCCTCTGATGTGTGTCTGAGGGGAGATGGGGAGGGAAGGAAACAGCAGACTGCAGCTGGGTGTGGAATTCACCTCTTCACCTCTCTCTGGCTTTAAAGTTGAGCAGGCTCCTGCTGCTTTGTTTTTGGTATTTAAAAAAAAAAAAGAGAACCTCTCTCCTTCCTCACTGGCTAGCACTTGAGTTTATTTTTAAAAGACTTTTTTTAAGTTCCTGATTTAATACTGAGCCACCAGTGTAGTGCTGTGGGCCACTTCCCCTCCCCCAAGCACCGTGCAAACACATGCTAATGCCCTGCCCTGCTTGGTACCTTTTAACTGCTCTCCTCTGGAGTTGAGTGGGTGGGAAAAACAGGTGAAGCTGGCTGCAGTGCTTCCTTGCAGACCTGCCTGCTAGGACTCTGCTGCTGGGGGGCTGGTGCTTTTCTAGGACAGGGCCCCTGGAAGGGTGGCAGAGCCCCCAGGCCCCTCCGCGCACTGTGCAGCGTGGCTCTCCCCGAAGTCACCTTGGAACGAGGAATGGCCTTTGCAACCTGGATGCTCTTGGCCCTCCTGCGGACGACCTTGACTGTGTACGCCTGGCCTGTTTAATGCACTGCTTGCTGAGCGGCTGCAAAGCCAGGTGGGTGCTTCTGGGGTTGGAGCATTCCCCAACCCCCCTGGGGTCAACGCAGAACCCCATCCCCCGTGCTCGGATGTGGCTTCCCTGTGAATCTAGCCGGGCTCACAATGGCGAACTGCTGCAGGGATCTGGGTTCTGGCAAAGGGCTGGAGGCCTGTCTCCTTTGTGGCTTTTGGGCACGAGTGCTTTTCTGGATTGGCATGGGGCACTGGTGAAACGTTGGTGGCTCAGTGGCGTGTTCTGGCAGAAGGCGAGCTGGCTTCGGGTCCCAGTTCCTCACCTTGGTTTGGTGTCTGATCAGTTGAGACCTCACCTTGCCCCCCAACCTGCCTCGGGGATGGTCTCGGAATTGTCCCCCATCCCTCCTTTTGGGGTGGAGGCCGTGCACACAGGGCGTGAGATGCTCCCTGTGATGAGCTGCTGTTCTGGTTGCAGCCTGGGTAGGAGCCCTGAGGAGCACAGGAATCTCCCTGCACAATGCCTCTTTCTTGGCCTGGGAGGGGCAGAAGGCAGGAATCCTCCTGGGTCGGGCTAAGATTCCTGGCTGGGGCTTGCTGTCTCATGCCCCGGGAGGGTGGGCAGGGGCAAAGCCAGCACAGAGGCTGGGGTGGGGTCCTCCTGCGTGGTGTGTGCGTGCGTTGTCTCATCTTGAAAACTTGTATGATCACCCAGCCAACATGGTAATGGGGGAGTGGTGGCTGCTTTAAGGAAAGCGGGCGGGGGGAGCTGGCCGACCTGCCCTGAGCAGGGCTGGCTTTGATTACCATGCTTGTGTCTGCAGGATGGAATCGGTGCATTCCAGGCCTTGCAGCGAAAGGGTTTATTCCTCCTTTGTGGCGTGTTGGTAGCAGGCTGCCAGAAGTGCGGGGCGAGGGGGTTAGAAGGTGGCTCCTTAGAGGCGCTGAATTGCAGCGGTGTAGGCTCTCCTGGGTCAGTCTGTGTCTCACGTGCCTTGCATACAGAGCGTAGGTCCCCAGTCGAAGCTGCAATCCCCACCCTTGCACCCCCACCCCTTCCTCTGTCACTGAAGCTGGAGCTGGAAAAGGCCTCCCATGCCACTAGTCTCTGTTCCCTACTGCAGTAAAATGAGTGGGAAGCCAAGGCTGGGAAGTGGTCCCCCCCCCCACCTCCATGGGTTTGTTGACAGGATCTCTGGCTCAGGAAGCCTTCTCTGAGCACAGAGGAACAGCCAGCACCTGGGGGCGGGGGACAGGAAACCACGCCTCTCATTCATGCTTCTCGCCTTGGTTCTGCCTGAGCAGGGCTCTCTGATAATAGCAGGGAGATCTGCTGTGCTCTGACTTCCTCTGGGGGTGGGAGAAAACGCCATCTAAGCCTTCCCCCTCATATCTTAAGGAAATGACTACGGGGCAGGGGGCGTGGCGCTTACCCCAAGCTGGGAGCTGGATTCCCCTGGCATGGCTGATGTCCTGGTAGCTGCCCGTTAACTTCCTGCCAAAGCTCATTGCCACATTCAAGGGGTCGGATGATGCCCATCTGCTCAGCAGAGTTGCCGGGGGGGTAGAGGGGTATTGCTCCTTGGCCAGCAGCCTCAGCTATGCATGCAACCTTCCCCAGCGTAGCTGAGTGTGGCTGCCACTACTGGGGAAGAGGGTACTGGTGTCTCTGGGGTGCTAGGCACCATCCCAGAGCCTGCTGGAGAGGGTAAGGATCTGTGCTCCCATTGGAAGGCCCAGCAGGCCCTCCCAGCGGCGCGGATCCAAGGCCTGGCTCCGGTTCTGAGGTCATTAGGTGGCTGAGTCGGGAGGGATGTTATTTCTCAGTGGTGGAAGTTTTTTGTTTTGGTACTTCGCTCTCCCTCCCCCTCCCTTTTTTTTTTTTGCTCTGGATGGAAAATCCCTCAGCAGCAGCAGCCGTGGTGGAGCGCAGGAGCCGATGTCAGGGCTCCGGCTGCAGCTGTGTGCAGCTGGAGAGAAGGTTGTTAAGCCTATTCTGGGGGAGGGCAGAGGCTGTTTCCTTCCCCTTGGTTTGGATCAGCCTCTCTCCTCTGGGTCTGACCTGGGCTGACCCATAGCATCAAGCCTGGGTTTTGTGGGGTGCTGGGCCCTGCCCTGTGGGATGGGGGCTCTGCCCTGCTATTCTCTCGAGTAACCAGGGCACAGGACAGTCTTGTCAATAACATGGGGGGAGGGCTCTGATTTCCTGCCCCTCCCAGCCCACGCCAGTACCAGTCTCCTGTTGCGCTGGTATCAGGGCACCTCCCTGCTGAGCCATCCATCCATCCACTGGCACCCACCCTGTTCTCATCCCTTGCTGGGGTGTGGGGGGAAAGCAAAGGTTACATCAGGGCAGGCGCTTGGAGAGGAGGGAATGCAGCGTTCTGTGAGTCATCCACATTTCTGGGAATCAGCAGGGACGCGCTCCCTGTATCTCCGGGGCTGGATTCGGAGACAGTAAATTAGATTTTCCTTCCCCAGACTTGGCAACAGCCTGCAGGGTCCCTGCTGCTGGTTCTTCTCCTGTGCCCCTCCCTCGCCTCCCAAAGGATCTAGGACAGCAGAATCCCTGGGGGAAACTGGCAGGATCCCCTGGGACCTAGCACAACCGTTCTCGTCCTGGGTGTGGACATTCCTCTCCTACCTGCGGGCAGGAGTGGGGGGGGATGTTGCCCCATCCATGAGGTGATAACAAGGGCGCTGGCTGCACAGGGAGAGGAGAGTGGCCTTGCTCCAATGGCCAGTGAATTCAGTGGGAGCTTTTCCATCCCTGCTGTGGGCGTTGGAGCCGGCTGGCTGGGTGGGATGTGTTTATGTTGGAGCATCCTGCTTTCTGGTGGAGGGCGGGGGAAGGGCTGAAGGAATGTGGTGGGGAGTGGAGCCATCCCACCCTGCCCCTGTTTGGAAGATGGGGGTACCCGGAGGGGGTGTTCATTTGGCGGCAGGGATTGGTTGGTTCAGTAACTAGTGAGCCCGGGAGGGACTGGTGTGCTGGTGTTCGCAAGGGGGAACACTTGGAGGAAGGGGGATGTGGCAGGGAGTGGCTGGTTTCGCTCGATGTCCCCCATTGGGGTTCAGGATTTGGGCCGGTGTTATTGAATGGAAAAGGGGGGCAGGCTATAGGGCTGGGCTGTGTGGGGGGGTGTCACTGCCTGCCAGGCTAGGGGAGAGGGGGTGCTATGGGAGGCTATCAGTTTTGGTGCAGGGCTAGTGAAATGGCTGGCTGTGTCCACGCCCTTCCTCGCAGGGCTGGGGGCGAGGGGCTGGGGTGTCTCCTGTGTGTGTGTGGGGGGGGGGGGTGTTGGAATCTGGAGCTGTTCCCTGCTAATCTCGGTGCTACCTCTCTTAAAACTGGCTGGCATGTGTGTGATGCCGAGGGCTGGATAACAGCCCCCTGACTCCCGGCCCTGCTCTCGGAGAGGAAGGGATTATTTTTAGTGCTGCTGGGAGCCCACAGGCAGTGAGCTCACGCTCACTCCGGGCTCTCCAGTTTCCTTGGCTAATAACAGCCAAGGGTCAGGAAGGGGTGCGCAAGGAGGAAGGTGTGAGTCAGGCTCTCTGCCAGGAAGGAGAGGGAGCCTTGGGTGGCTGCTGACGTCAAGAGGATCTGGAGGAGTCTAGAGAGACTTGGGGACTGTCGCGGGGTGTGTGTGTGTGTGTGTGTGTGACTGGTTTAAGAGGGAGGCAGGATTGTATAATGGCTGGGGGAAGGACACTGAGGAGCCAGGTCTCCTGGGTTGCCTCCTCAGCTTGGGGAGGGAGTGGAATCTAGTGGTTAGAGCATTGCAGGGGGCCGTCTGGGCGACCCAGGAGTCCTGTTGCCCAGTCGGCCCCCTGCCTTGGCTTGGGGAGGGAGTGACATAAGTGTGTGGAGGGGAGTTGGCACATCTGGATTATCTGCCACTGACTCACAGGGGAGTCCTGCCCTCTCTTTGCGCCTTGGCTTCCTCCCCCGTGTGATGGGGACAGTACCTGGAATGGGATGTTCATGAGGTATCACAAGATTGTGGTCATAAATGGCTTTCAGATCTCTGATGAGAGAGCAAGGCCAAAACTGCTTTCAGCTTGGGGGAGGGGGAAAGGGACCCCACCTTCTGAGTCCCTCTGATTTAGCCCCAAAGTCTGGCCCACCCTGTACATGCTGGAAATAGTCAATATTTTGTCTGGTGGAAGCCCCCTGCAGGGTAGGTAGGAATTGGCTGCCCCTCTCCACCCGCTTTCTTTGCACCTGAGGGGGTAAAGGATGATCAGCAGAGCGTCTGTAGGTCGTGGGGGAGGGGGAAGGCCAGTGTCCTGTGGGGCTGATATCCAGCAGTGCCTTTAGGGGTGAGTGAGGAAGCTGTGGGGGGTGGGGGAAGACTCTCTGAGCCCCCTCCCATCTGGGGAGCCAGGCTTTTCTCTGTATGTTAATCTCCCATCTGTGAGGCTTTCCCCTCTCCCCTCTGGTCTCCACTGAGATGAGAAGGGGGATGGAGGGGACTCTGGGGTGCCCCAAAACCTGGTTAGTTCAGAGCCCTCTCGAGGTGCCTCTCTCCTGGGCAGCGATGCTCCCCGCACTGGAGACCCTTTGTTTGGCTGGCGGGGGCGAGCGCCGTGTGTTTGAATGGCTGGATGATGGGAAGAGGGGGGGTGGGCTGGGAGTCGTGACTGCTGGGCCTTTCATTCAGGGGAATCTTTTGTGGCTGGAGGGAGGGGATTCGTGACTGGCGGGCATAGGAGGGGACTCTGCTGTTAGAAAAGGGCTTAGTTGGCCCGTCTCTCTGGGAGTGTGCATGAGGCGCTGGACAGGGCTGTGGGTTTATTGGGTGTATGTGGAGTGGGGAGCCCAACCCCCCACTCCCCCCATGTCGGGGTGCACTGAGTTTTCCCTCCACTCCTCTGCAGGTGGAGAAACTGAGGCGCACAGAGGAACATGGGAGCCACAGAGGCTGGGATTAGATTGAGGATCCTTCCCCTCTTTCCTCCCTCCCCAAATCCAGGGCTCTGTGCAGGGTAGGTGGGCGCAAACATCTCCTCCCTGGGCCGTCACCAGGACGGAGGAGTGTTCCCTCCCCCCAGCTGTAACCTTGATGGCCGAAGTTGCAGCATCTCTTTCACGCCCACCTCTTCCTCTGCGGCCTCCATCTGACGTGCTCGGGGGTTCGCTGTTATTTTTAAGCTGCTTTTCCCACGGCTTCTCAGAACTCAGCGTCCCTCTTGGATGTGAGGGGGGGAGGGGGGGATCCTGGTATGATACCGAAGCTATTGCTGAGGCTGGGGAAAAGCGGGTGTAGGGGGAGTCCCTGCTGCTGGACAAGCTAGGGTGGGGGTGGCGCTACCCTGGCCAGAGGAGATTGGTGCTGGGCATGGAGGTAGCTGTGCCTTTGAAGCTTGGCCTGAGAACAGAGGCCTCCCTTCCGTTTTGTGGGGGTGCATGCATTGCACCCCCTTTGGCAGGCTGAGGGCAGGAGGATCTGTCTGCATCTCAGGCGCTTACAGCCCAGCGCCACCCGGCTTAGACAAATATTTATCTTTGCCAAGCAAAGGCGGGGAGCGAAGTGTTTGTTCACGAATCCTCCCCTCCCTTCCCAGGACCCTCCTCAGCCAAGAAGCAGCGGGGCTGATCGTGCTGGGTCCCTCACCCAGTGTTGAGCTGCTGCCGATTGAAAAGCATCCCTCCCTCTGCGCTAGGGGTGGACGGGGTGCACCCATGACCGATCCCTGCTGAAGTGTCCTTCCCACTAGGGTGTGTGTGACTAAACATCAGCACAGCCTGGCCTCCTCCCCACAACCAGGATTGCTGTGTGTGTCTGACCTGTCCCCCCTGACTGCTGGACTCTTCGGGGCAGGGAGGAAGGGGGCAGAGGCATGGCCATATATGCTCAAACACTGAGGGAACTTGTGGGGTGGTCTGGTAGAGAAATCAGCTGCAGTTTGCTGGCAGGAAGGGTCAGAAGAAGCTGGGAGCTGGGACAAAGGGGCGAGCTGGAGAGGAGGCTAGAGGAATAGCACCCCCCACAGCCTGGCGAGGGTTAAAGCCGGCCCGCTTTGCGAGTGGAATGCTAAGTGGCAGTAGGGGAGGGGGAGGAGTGTGGGCTGGGGGGCCCTGGGGCACCACTGAGCTGGCCCTTAGAGCTGGGCCTTTAATTTTCCCCCTCCCACCGCCTCGCCTTTCCCCAGAGCAGATGGCGGGTGATTTACGCTGCCAGACACCTCCTAGAAAGAGTAATGGGGGCAGGGGGGCAGATGTTGGAGGGGGGGGGGCATGGGGAAGGGTTTTTCCAGCAGGCTGTGTTCCCTCCTGTCCCGCCCCCCTGCCACCTCCCTCCAGGATGATTTGGGCATCCTGTACTTTTTTAGGAGTTCCCTGCTCTTCTCCCCTCTCAGCTGCTCCTTCACCTACCACTCTCTGAGCCTGTGAGTTTTGGGGGAGTGGAGGGAGTGTGACTGACTCCTCTCCCCCTCCCCCCATTGTTGGGGTGGGGGGCGTTGAGGCTCTCTGCCTTGCGGTGGCCTTTGCACTCGCTGCCTGAGTCACGCTGCAGAGGGGCTCCCCTGCCCCCGGAGCGCTGCGCTGGGGGTGCACGTGTCCTCACCTGCCCCCTCACTGTCTTCGAGTCACCTTTCTGTCCCTGGCCCCACACACACACCTGGCTGGGGGGGCTGCTTCACCCTGCCTTGCTCTGTGTGACTTGGCGGCTGTGCTCTGGGGTGTGGAGGGCAGAAGTGCCGCCATGCCCAGGGAAGGCTCTGAGGCCAGGGCTCCCCCTGTCCCTTCACTTCTAGAGCCAGGCAGCAGAGCTGTGGGTATTGCAGGAGCTGGGGGCCAGCGGCACAGCCCTTCTGACTGGCACCTTGCCCCCCTCCCTGCCCCCTCTATGTGGTTTCCCTGCCTGTCTGAGCTGCAGGTGGCCCAGGCACCCACGCTCCTGGCGGCTACGATGACAGCTGCCTTGGGCCATGGTAACCTCTGTTGTGGGGTCTACACGGGCAGGGATGGGGGCGTGAGTCTCTTCCCCCGTCCTCGCATAGCGTGTGATACAGAGTTGGGTGGGGGCTCTCGTCGAAGGCGCTCTGTGGTCGCCCTCAGTGAGTGACATACGGTGCCGGTGGTCTTGGCTGCAGAAAGGTCAGGGGTGCGTGTAGGGGGAGCTGCGAAAGGGTGACTAACGGCTCGTGGGTGACACCTGCTTGGTGGGCAGAGCATGTGAGCTGGCTGGGGTGTGGGGGCTTCGGGAGAGCCCCCTTCAGCACAGATCCTGTTGGTGAAGCGACTTTACCCCTGGGGGGCGGGAGGGACTCCCTGCCCAGCTGGGCCTGGATGGTCAGCCTCCCTTCTCATGCCACCACAATGGCCCCCCAAGGCGCTTGCTCGACTCAAACCTGCTGTCCACTCGGGGTTGTAAATGGGGGCTCTGCGGTGACGTACTCAGTGACACCCCCCAGTCTCCCTCTGTGTCTCTTTCCTCCCCTTCCTGGTCACCTGAATCCATGAGATTAATTTCTCCGGCTGTGCCCTCCCCTTGGTAAATTGTGGGAGGACTCAACAGCTGTGTGTTTCCCTTTCCCCCCAAGTGCTGACTTCTTCCTCTTACCCCCCCAGCTCAAACCCCGGAGGCGCCTCCTCGCTGATTGGGGTGGGAAATACGTCACAAGGCAGTGTGGCAGATGGGGGTGGGGGGGCACCCATCCTGAACTGCTAGACCCTATTGAGGGTGCCTGTACACGCAAGTGCTGTGGGGTGCGGTTTGATACATGGACAGCTTGGATTTCCCCAGTCCCTTGGTCCTGCTCGTGAGCCTGCCAGTTAATGAGAGCCCAGCTAGTGGGCGATCGGACAGAGCTGGGGCAAGGTGGCATATCTTTGTGCTGAGCACTGGATGGAGCAAAATTCCTGAGCGTGAAATCCACAGTGGGTTTTCCCCCTGGGCTCAGCCTTCCTGGTTAAAGGTCCTGCTGGAGATCTCCAGGTGTTGGGGGAATTCCCCTCTTCCCAGCATCCCCCAGGGATGCTCTGAAATCCCAACCACCTCTCCAGGACTCTTGCAGATAGTTCAGTGGGTTCTTCTTTGCAATCCTTCTGTGGCTGCTTCCCCCTGGACTGCATCACTGTGCAGGGATTTGGCTCCAGTGCAGCCCTGGGACCCAAAGATCTAACTCAGAAATGGCCACTGAATTGTCAGGGTGTCTGTTTCTGGGGCCCCGGAGTTAGTACCCCCGCCATGGGTGTTTGGGTCCTGGCAGCTCACGTTGACGTTGGTTGGGTTTGTGGGTGCTGAGTGTCTCTGGAAGAAAGTCCAGCCCTGGGTGTCTCACATCAGAGTCTCTGTGGGATGGGAGACCCAGATGTTTCCTTTCCCCTTTTAAAGATCAGACATGTTATCTGCCTTTGTTTCGTGGGTGAGTGAGATGGGCCTCCATGCCCAGAAACTGGGTATACCCAGTTCTTGAACAGGGCAAGTAGCCTGCTGAGGAACTGGTCCCAAGCCCTAGCTAAGAAAGAAGTGGGCTTAGCCCCTCTGATCCTTACGTAGCAGTGCTTTGTAGTGGGAGCCCTGAACATGCCAGCTGAGGCATGCCTAGGAGGGCTGCTGTTGATCCAGGTGGGGCAAGGAGCAGCGAAAATGGGGGTGACTCCCTAGCAATGGCTGTGACCTCCTTGGAAAAGAGGGAGTCAGATGACTTTTCTTGGCATTCTGTGTGACCGTCTGCTGGGTCTCTGTCCCCTGCCACCATCTCAGGTGCAGCAGGCTTGGCAGATGCTAGACTAGCTGGGGAAGAGAAGCCTCTTTCAGGCTATAGGGAAATGCAAATGAGCAGCTGTGCCAATGAAAAGGGGTGCGTGTGTCATTGAGGTGGGGGTGGGCAGAAGGCGTCTGCAGTAACAGCCATAAAGAGTGTGTCAGAGGGTGGATTCCAGCTCCTGCCGCTGGACCTTGTCCTGCTTGGGGGAGGGCTCCCCCACGCCCAGCTTGGGTTAATCTCCTCCTGCACACTGCGGGAAGCGGCTGTGTAGGCAAGTTTATCACCAGGGTGGGGTGGTGACCCTCCTGTTTTTTTGGAAAAGCCGCCTCTGTCAGTTTGCTCCCCTGACACCACGGGTCACGTGGGGACAAGACATGGCAGGCGAGTCCTGCGGGCCCTGAGCTTTAACCTGTCAGGATCCCTGTCCCCCAGTGTCCTGCTGGGGTTCCAGGGATCTGGGAGGAGCTTGCAGCTAGGGACTCCCAAGGAGCGAGGGGGTCCCTCTTCTAAAAGGCTAGGCTTCTCTGTTTTAGCCCCAGCATGCCCCACTTTGCTGGGTTCTTCGCACGCTCCCCCTTTCCTGCTTCTGCTCAGTCAGCTGTCTTGGGAGCTCTCCGGGTGCTGATGCCCATGTGTCTCTGGGATGGCAGTGGGATCCTTCCAGGCCCGTCGGCCTGCTGCGGGAAGCGTGGCCCTTCTGTACATGGGCTGTGGGGAGGAGAGAGAGAGCGCTCCCGGGTGGAGGGTGAGATTTGGCTTCTGGGCCAAGTACCTACCCCAGAAGCACGCATCCAGCTCCTCACCCCTAAATGATCAAAGTAGCCTTTCAAATCGCACCCCTTGCCCAAAGTCCTGTGATCAGTCTGCTTGGGGTCAGCTCGTGGGGAGCCCACGGGTGCCCCTGTCCAGGGGGACTCCTGTTCCCTCATCGAGTCAGGGGGCCAGAAGCTCATAGCTGGGCAATGGGGAGAAGGCAAAGTCAAACCAGCCTGGAGCTGTCCAGGCCCATTCCTGGCACCTGGAACCGTTCTGCTTCTGCTTTGCAGGGGGCCAGACTTTGCTGGTGCCCCCACCTCAGCCAAGTGCTGCTGCACCGCGACTGAGACTGTGACCCTAAGTCTTCTCTTCTCAGGTCAATGACTTCCTGTCAGGAAGGTCCCCCCTGACGCTGGCCCTGCGGGTCGGCGACCACATGATGTTCGTGCAGCTCCAGCTGGCAGCTCAGCAGAGCGGGGGGCAGCTCCAGCATCGGCATGTCATCGCCAGCCGGGGGGAGCCCGGGGCAGCGGCCGGCCCCACCCCCCAGTGCAGGACGCTGCACGGAGGGGCCAGCTCCAACTTCGCCCGCATCCCTGTGGTGCCCACCTGCCAGCAGAGCCCCGCCCCCTCAGCACAGGGCACACCCATGTACTGTAACGCCGCCCACCCCGCCCCTGTTACAGCCGGGATGTTCCGGTCGCATGGGGCCAGCACGCAAACGGTTAACAGCAGCGTCGTCTCCTCCTGCTCAGAGGTGAGTCTGGCTTTAAAATAAAAAAAGTCTCTCAGGTGGGGAGAAAAAAGGGGGGAACTGGGCCTCAGGACTCCTGGGTTCTATTCCTGGCTCTGGAAGTGTGACTGTTTTCTAGTGGTTAGAACAAGGCCTTGTCTATATCCACTCCTGCCACTGACAGGTCATGTCTCCACTTCATGCTTCAGTTTCCCCATCTATAAAATGAGGATGTTGTGAGGCCTTGCTACGTTTTTTCCAAATGCTGTGAGATCCTAAGGCAAATGGTGGCAGAAAAGAGCATAGTGTTCTTATGTTGGTTTTTTATTGCAAAGTATAAGGCAAAGATCTCCTGCTCTAGATTTTGGCAGGCGGTGGTGGGAGAGAACGTTTCCCTCTGAAAGAGAAGCTATCCAGGCTGGTCTGTGTACTGCATCTTGTGCTTTGACTGCAAAATGCTTATAATCCAAGAAAAACCGCAGCCTGCCATGGGAGGAAATAGCCAGCAACCCTCAGGTCTCAAAATAGGATCATTGCTTATCAGGCTGATCACTGTCCTTGGCTGGCATCTTTCATTGCCAAGTACTTCCCAAAGGCAGGCAGCCACATTATCCCCATTTCACAGGTGGGTAAACTGAAGCACAGG
This sequence comes from Chelonoidis abingdonii, assembly GCF_003597395.2. Taxonomy (NCBI): domain Eukaryota; kingdom Metazoa; phylum Chordata; order Testudines; family Testudinidae; genus Chelonoidis; species Chelonoidis abingdonii. The sequence goes on from NC_133779.1 coordinate 38,896,122, forward strand.
CAGGGGAAAGCGAATCACTCAAGGTTTCGCAGGAGAGCTGGGAGTAGAGCCCAGGTCTTCTCGTGCCCTAACCACTAGTCCGTGGTCCCTTCCTAGAGAGTGGATTTCTTGGTCCGAATGGGTTCATGGGTTTTGGAGGCTCAAGGCCCAAACGTAAGGCAGATGATAGCATTGAAGATGCCCTCTAAATCTTTTTCTTTACTGTGAACGGGCCTCGGCCGATGGGGGGTTTGGAACCTGGCTGATTTCAGGTGTTACTTTTGGAAGTGCCCTGTGACTGCATGCCCCAGTTGATATAGCACTGGACTGGCATTGCAGAAGACCTGGGGTCTGTTCCTGGCTCTGGCCTGCTGGGTGAACAAGTTGCTTCACTGTCCCATGTCTGTTTCCCCGTCAGTAAAATGGGGTAATGACACTGCCCTCATTTGTCAAGTGCTTTGAGATCTGTGGGTGAAAAGCACTACTTAAGAGCTAGGCATGATGATGATTATGAGATCACCCTGTGTGGGTGTGGGTACTGCCTTGTCCCAAAGGGTTCAGGGAAACCTCATGCCTTATGCTGGCTGAGGAAATAAGATTGTAACTCTGGGAAACTTTGGAGTTGGGACTTTTTCCCCCAGCCATGCATCAAGCTAGGAGTCTGCCCCTGTGGCTGTGAGTTAGCAGGAGCCTTCTGGCCCATTGGTGTCTGTTTCTAATGGCTAATAAGTGTCTCTCTTCTGCCGCTTGCCAGATGGACTGTAACTCCCGGAGTAACAATTCTGCCAGCAGCAACACAGCCCCAACAAGCCGATCGCGCAAACCTGGTGCGGTCATAGAGAGCTTCGTTAACCACGCTCCTGGGGTCTTCTCAGGGACCTTCTCTGGTACGTTGAGAGCCCAGGGGACACTGGGCCCAACTTTCCTCTTACCAGTGCTGGTGTGATGCCATGGGCAAGTGCCGGTGCGCATGGCTGGGGAATTGGAGTCTGTCTCTTTTCATGCTGCTTGTGCAGAACAATGGGGAGGGGAGAGCCAGGGCTGGACCAGGGCCCAGGTTGGTTGGCATGGTGAGGGAAACTTTTGGTGGCCAATGAGAGCTGAATTTGATGGGTCTCTTCCTACCTCAGCATCCTGCCTGGGATGGGGGCTCATGCCAGCTTTGGCTGCTAGCCTTCCTGGGAGATTCAGTGCATCGACACCCCCTGCCCCCCCATCCTTGACCCAGGGCTCTGCACTGTGTTCTGGGGCCACGGGTTGGTCACAAAGATGCTTATGGGGAGCTCCTGAGGGGTGGCACAGTGTGTGCCAAGGGTTGGGCTCAGCTACTGCCCCCCCAGCATCCCCTACAGGCAGCATGGCATGACATGTCCCCTCGCCTCTTCTCCTCTGCAGGCACTTTGCACCCCAACTGCCAGGACAGCAGCGGGCGGCCCCGGCGTGACATCGGCACCATCCTTCAGATCCTCAATGACCTCCTGAGCGCCACGCGGCACTACCAGGGCATGCCTCAGTCCCTGACTCAGCTGCGGTGTCAGACGCAGTGCGCCCCCTCCTCGCACCCGCCCTCTCCAGACTCCGCCAGCAAAACTACCTCAGAGAAGCTGACGTCCGCTGTGGCCTCGCAGCCCCTGCACTCCGTGGTCCAGTGCCAGAGCCAAATCAGGATGTGCAAGCCCAGTGGTGAGTCCTGCCCCATGACTGCCCCCCACGTGGCCCTGTGGCCTCGTGCTGTAGCTGGGTTTGCTTGTCCCTGTTGGCTGAGCTGTGGCTTTGCAGCTCGTCCCAGACCTCGTCATTAGGGATGCTGTGATGTGCCCATGCCGACCGGGCCTGGGTGATGCTGGGTCCTGGCAGCTCATTGATATTTTTTTCAGTGGTGTGTAGACGGAGGTGCAGCCGAGTGAAAGTTAAAGGCCATCAGAGGCAAGAGGCTGGTTCTGTTGATCATCTTAGCTGGGATAGGCCAGTGCCAAGCTCAGAGGAAAAGGGCTAGCGGGGAGGGGAGGGAGCTTGTGCATCTCTTCCCTCGTCCCCAGGTCCTTGATGGGCTGCGGGGCCCCTGCTGATGACAGAGGAAGTGTGGGTAATGGGATGGGAAGGAAGGAGGCTGGGTCTGTAGCTGGGATTTGCTTGCTCCGATTCACTTCCTCTGCATATCCGGTTCCGTCTGCCTCTTTGTTCTGTAACTGTCCTGATGGGGCTTCCAGCCAACTGGCAGGGAAGGAGCAAAGGGGGAGGGTGAAAAGCCCTGTGTTAATTCTGGGTTCCCAAGTACCATGATTTACCCTTCTGCCGAAAGAAGACAGAGATTGAGCCTGGCTCTGGGTGAAACCCTCTGCTAGAAGTGCTGGGGTTGGGGCTGCCTGTGCTCAGACCACACCTTACGCTGCAGAGTAAAGTGAGCCTGTTTGTTTGTTTGTTTTGTTTGTTTTTGTTTTATTGTCCCAAAAGCCTCTTGGCCTAGGACCCCGAGAGCAGAAGACTAACAGCGGAGTAATTAAACCAACCGAGGGTGGTGTTTGACAGGTGTGATGGGGTGCTCTGTTTACATAGTGTGCTGGGCGCAATAGACCACATGCTCAAAGGTGTTTAGGTTCCTAATTCCTTGATTTCAGTGGGAGCTAGGGGCCAAAATACCAGTGAGGATCTGGCCCTATAGAAATGGAAGGTCCCTGCCCTGACAATCTTACAGTGTGCATCAGTGCTTTGCTTCTCCAGTGCTATTCTCTTTAGGTCCTCTGCTTGGGATTTGCATATTAAAATGTACTGGTGTGCCTATGCTTTCCTGGCTAGACACCGATTTGGAGTGCTGCATAATCGCTCCGTTGGAGGGACCCGGTATTAATGCTCTCACCCTCCAATGGGCAAGCTGGGGGCTATGCATTTAATGTGCATGTTTCTCTCCTTTTTTAAAAAAAAAAATCTCCTCTTTGCCCCCAATTTGCATCTCATCAGTGCAATTAAGGCGCTCAATGGTTCCCTGGGGAATTTGCAAACCTATTACCTGTTTCTTATCTGTGTGTTTACCTTCCTCCTCCATCCCTAGTCGGGGGTGTGTGCACGCACTGAGTTAATGTGGAAAACCACATGGCTGGTGTTAACCCATTCAATGGGCACAGGCTGTAGTTGGCTGATTACTCAAACTGGGTTCTAAAAGCTGCCAAATTATATCACTGGACGAAGACTGTCAATTTCGTTTCCTGTTTGGTGAATTGGACTTGAGGGGGAGGGGGAAACTTGTCCTGGCATTAAAAATAATTTTAAAATTAAAACCTAAGACTTGAAATCAAGAGCGAAGATTTTCACTGGTAAATTTTGGGAGCCCAACATGATCTGAACATCAAAAAGTATGCTTTGAAAATCAGGCCCCTCTACTATACAGCCCAGCACTTTTCATCCATAGATCTCAGAGCGCCTTACAAAGGATGTCAGTTTTATGATCTCCCCACTGATCCTTCACAGACTGGGGGGGGGGAACTGAGGCACAGAGTTGTGCCCAAGGTTACCCAGCAGGGCCGGGACAGAGGAACAGAACCCAGGTCTCCTGAGGCCCTCTGTTGTGTCCTAGCCACTAGGTGTCTCCAGTCAGAAGAATACCCCAAAAATCGCTAGTTACTTGTGAGAATCTTGGCTAAGGATTGTGTCAGCTGTTAGGGGCAGGGGCTGTGCACACGTGTGTGTGTGTGTGTGTGTGTGTGTGTTTACAGCACCTGTTAAGGGGGGAGGGGTCCTAAGGCTGATCAGGTCAGCTGTGATCAGTATAAGTTGACGTTCATAGGTGTGACCTTGAGGCTTGGTCGCATTGTTCTGGAGAACCACGTGTGTGTGTGTGTGTGCGCGCGCGCGCACATGTCCTATTGTAGGTCTCTCACACTCTTTGGCACAGTTGGTGACATTCAGGACTGTTCCACGTACTGGGGGCACTTAATTCCTTTGGGAAACTTTTGCCCCACTTACTCAGGTGTTTAAAATGGGGGACCCGAGTGCTCCCCCCCCTCCGCCCCCACATTGTGGCTGCTGGCTGAACACTCCTCCGAGTTGTTGAGCTGTTTATCTTCTATATGGTCGTTGAACCGCGTTCTGAGCTGGCGGAGTGACTCCATTCGAACTGGTTGCTTTATACCAATGGGTAACTTGGTCTGGGGTGTGCGTGCATGGATTTTGGAGGTCTCCTGGAATGAGGGTGACTCTGCACCCCCCCCCCCCCAGCAATTCCTGGTGCAGAAAGATTTTATCCCTTCTGATCTCATTCAGTGGAACAGCATCTCCTCCCCCTTCCTTCTTTCCCTCCTATCTTTCCTGTCTGTCCCCTGCTGCTCTGCCTCTTCTTCCGGCTACAATGCAGCCACACCTGCACGCCCCCTTCTCCACTTGCCGTCTAAATCCAGGGCAAGACAAAGGGTCCCATTCAAAGCCAGGGAGGCTGGTTGGGGAAGGGTGGAGAAGAAAGCACTTGGCCTCTGCTTTGGCATTTTTGGCTTGGCCCTGAGGAAGCTGTAGGCTGGGGACATGCTGCAGAAATAGAAGCTGGGGGGAGGGTTTGTGTGTGGGGTCAACACAAAACAATCCTGCTTTCTCTTCCTGGCAGACTTGAAAATATACTTCCCACCTCTCGCCCTGAGCCCTTTCTCAGCTGAGGGCAGAGCCCTCTGTCTGGGTGCCAAGCTTTGGGGTGCTCCTAGGTGGACTCCAGCCAGACATCTGCCTGGAGAGGACTCTCAATTTGCCATTGCCACTTCCCGAGCTGGGACCTGCCCTAGGTTATGCAGGATTCTAGAAGTCAGATGTGTGCTCCCAGCCCTGATCCAGTTTGTCAGCTGCAAGGCTCATGAGCTTCTGCAGAGGTGACACAGACCAGCCATTGGTACAGTCTGTTCAGGCACCTGGGGGAGGCAGTGAGGTGTAGTGGTCAGAGCACAGGGTTGGGAGTCAGGACTCCTGGGTTCTGTCCCGAGCTCTGGGAGTAGAATGGGTTCCAGTGGTTAGAGCAGGGGACTGGGAGTCAGGACTCCTGGGTGCCATTCTCAGCTTCGCTGATGGCCAAGTGGCTCACCCTCTCTGTGCCTCGGTTTCCCATGGTGTGGGACTGTTTCCTGACATTTCACACAGGTGGGGGTGGGGCAACTCCTGCAGCTAAACCCAGGTGCTGCCAGCCAAGGGCTTTGAGGTCTCTCCAAGGGCAGAGCGTCAGTAAGAGGCGGTGTACGCTGTTGGTAAGGCAGGGCCCTGTCTCCACCCCGCCCGCCCGTTCCCATGGCAGGGCTCGGCTGGGGTATGCGTGTGGGAGGCCCCCACTTATCTGCAGGGAGCAGCTCTATTCACCTTGAGCTTTGGGCCCTGCGCTGCCCCCTCCCATCCCCAGAAAGTTAATTTCTTTCCTTCCCGCCCCCTCCTTGTTCTTCCTTTCATGACGCCGGAGCTGCCGAACAGGGCTTAGCAGGATTCTTGCGCCCGGGGACGTCACTGGCATGTGAGACGGGCAGCTGCCCTCCCTCGTAGGGAAGCGTCTCTTGGCGGGGGAGAGAGAAACGAGACGTGGCAATCAACCAGCTTCCGAGCCACCCAGATGCTGCTGCTGCTTGCCCTGGGGCCAGGGAGGGATTTGGGGTGTCTCTCTGCTTGTGGGGACCAGGGGAGTGGGTATTGTCCTCAAGTGATCTCCCTCCACCTCTCTCCATTCTCCTTTCCTTTCCCCTCCATCCTGTCTTCCCAAGGTCACCGCTGCCGGCTGCCTAGCAAACCCCAGCCTCCGGCTCCAGCCCTTCCTACGTTTTCTTTTTCCCCCTCTCTGGGTAAGCTCCCTTCCTCCACTCAGAGCAATGCTGCTTCCTTTCCGCCACCCCCCCAGCCTCTAAGTCCTTTCAAGACCCCCTCGCTGGGCTCGACCCCCCCAGAGCTGCATTCCATCCACCCAAGCTTCCCGCTCTGTTTGTTCAGTTGGCTCCCGCGTAGGGGGGTGGGCGCTACAGAAAAGGAACTGAGGAGGAGGGAGAGAGAGGAGGAGAAGAAGGGGGGGGAATAGAGGCAACAACAGAGGCCTGCTGCAGGGGCTGGAAATGTGCCTGCACCCTGCAGGAAGCTGACTCTGGCTTCCCCCCACCCCTTTTCTAGGGTTGGGAGGGGGCTGGGGTCATGCACCTTTCACTGATTTTTATTTTGAAATAGCTGTACCCACTTTGCTTCCAGCCTCTTCTCCCCCCCACCCATCTGTGTTGCTTAAACTCTGCGTGTGATTGTGGGGGGAGGGGACCTAAATCCCCATTTAATTCATGCACTGTCATTATCCAGGGGTTGAGGATGCTTTTGTAAGCTATTGACCCTGGGACCCCCTTAACCTCCCGCCCCCCCAATTGCAAAGCCTCATGAATAGTTAGAGCAGGAAATGGCTGGCTCTCAGCTGGAGATGATCTGTTTTGGGGGGCAGTGGGTGGCTGTTGCAACAGCCCTCTCCTCTTCCCAGCACCCAGTAGGGATTTGAAACTGGGGCAGGACAGGGTGCTGGGTGGAGGAGGAGGGGCTCGGCGGATAGGGTGAGTCTGAGACGCACTCGCTCAGGCGTGGAAGGTAGCATCTCTTCCCCCCCCCCCCCCCCCCCCCCAAGCAGTCGCTTGTCTTCGTACACCTGCACCGCTCGAAGCAGGAAGGGAGCCGGGACTCCTGGCCGCCCCGAGGTTCCTTCTCTGCAACGATTTGCTTAGAGAAAAGAACTGAAACTGGAGTCACTCGCGTTTCTGAAGGCTTGGGCGGGGGCTGCGTGGTGTTGTGCTGTTCAAATGTGATTCTTTGTGCCCCCCCCCCTTCCCTCCCGCCCACTAGGTCTTCGCCTCTCAGCCAATGCAAACAAAAGCTTGTTGGGGCCCGAAAGTCGCGTGCGAGTTCTCCCAGAGAGCCTGAGCAAGGCCCGGTGGGATGGGAACCAGGCCAGGGAAGCCATCTTGAAATATGGCTGCTGTTGAAGGACTCAGGGCTGCCTAGTGTCTTCTCCCTCCCTCCCCGCACACTGCTTTTGCACTGCCGTTGCTGGTGGAAAGATGGAATGGGCTGGATTCTCTCTCGTTTGGGGCTCACGGTGCCTGCATGCTGCATGGCCACCTAGCCATCTTCCTGCGGCTTTGCCCGTCACCTGACTGGGGCACAGCCGGGTCCTGTTCTGCACACCCGGCCCTCAGCCTTCCCAGCCCTGGCGGCTCCTCTCGGCACCACCATGCCCAGGAAGTGGGACAGATCCAGGGCTCGCCAGCAGGGAGGGCTAAGACGTGGTGTGGAGGACATTTGGGGGGTGGCTGGGTTTTCTGTCTCGGAAGTGGCAGCCCTACTCTGAGGCTGAGCTGACTTCCAAGGACCTGTTCACACTGGCATCCGGGTGGGTCTGTATGCAACTGAGAGACAGTGGTCCCACCTACACCACAAGGTGAAACAGTGTTTGACCGACATGGGGTAGAGGGGTGGGCAGTAGAGCAGATTTAACATATAGTCACCCATTTGTCCCGCTCCCACCGTGGTGACTTCTCCTGGATGGACAAGGTCCTTAAGGTAGTCTGAAATGGGCTTTAAAGCATGATAGCTCTATCATGGTCCAGGACCCTCCCTTTACGGAGGAAGGATGGCTCAGTGGTTTGAGCATTGGCCTGCTAAACCCAGGGTTGTGAGTTCAATCCTTGAGGGGGCCATTTAGGGATTGGGGCAAAAATCTGCCTAGGGATTGGCCCTGCTTTGAGCAGGGGGTTGGACTAGATACCTCCTGAGGTCCCTTCCAACTCTGAGATGCTATGAGAGTCTACGAACTGGGCTTCTTCAGAGCCTGCTCAGCCCCAGCAGGATCTGCCATGGGTGTGAGAGAGGGGAGATAGATGCTCCACCTCCTCCACCTGGGGGGTTTAATAACAAGGTTCATAGACACCTTCACCCTGTAAATCCCTTCTGCCCTGTGCTAGAAACTGGCTCAGACATGTTTGCAGCTGGCATATCTGCAGGTAGGGGCTGGCTGGGGGGGCAGTTCTCCATTTCTCTCCGAGCAGTCATCCAGGCCCCGGCGACCCCGGCCACATACCCAGCTGTCTCGAGCTCCTGGGAACAGTAGCGCTGCTGTGTGAGGACTGATCTGGCTCTCGGCTGCAGGGGAAGTAGCTGAGAGCTCTCATGGAGGGAAGGGGGGAGAGGGGAGGGCAGGCACACAAACCAACACTGTTGCTTGTGTTTAGCCGGCTATCCGCAGCGCCCCGCTGACTCGCACTCCAGACAAACAGTGCTAGTATTTCTGTAGGGATTTTTTCACATCCCCTTTTCCCCCTGGAGGGGATCCTAAATATTTAAGGCTCACTAACAGGGCTTTGCTCTCTGGGCTGTGCATGCCGTGCATGCCTTTCCGCCCACTGATGCAGTCGTGGACGGCAAGGGGGCCTGAGGCATCAATCGCATTTGGAGAGGGTCTCTGCAGCAGGGGTGTTGGGGGAGGGGCACTGGTGGGAGGGCTCTAGCAAGAGCTGCCACCAGTGGGGAGGGACTGGTTCAGCTGTAGCTGCAGGGGAGAGGGTTTGGTGTGGCTTTAGCTGAGGGGAGCTGATTTCAGACCCCCTTCCCCATCTGCCATGGGGCTGTCATGCATAGCTATCTCCCTGCCCTGTGCACCCTGGTTCTTGGCTGAGCTGGGATCAGGACCCTGCAACAGAACAGCTGGGGGGCCAAGTGGGAGGGATCACACCCGGGGATCGGCCTCCCCCAGAAGTCTGGGCATGTGTGTGCTTTGGGTCTAGGTTTTGGGATAGGTGATTTTCGACTGGACGTGCCGTGGGTCTGGGAGAACCATGGGATTGGGGCCTCTAGGCCAGACAACACAAATAAGGAATATTAAGTCACTGGAGCGCCGGGGCCTTGCAAGAGCCTAGAGGCTCCAGAATCAGAGCCCCTCACCAGTATGTCCAGCCTTCTCCTCCCAGCCACCCCCCCCCTCCCCCAAGAGCTGGAAGAGTGCTACCCCTGCTTCACAGATGGAGGGGGGGAAACCGAGGCACAGAAACCAGGGAAAACTGATTCCCCTCCTTGTAATGAAGGAAACTGGCAACCCATATTTTCTGTGTCTCAGTTCTGTATGTTCTCCCCCCCTACCCGCACCAACCCCATGGATACCCAGTGACTGTCCTTGTCCACTCACGGCCCATGTGGTTCTGATCCCAGCTCGGGGCCTCATTGGTTCTACTTCCCTCTCTGCCAGACTGCAGAACCATAATCCCCTCTCCGTCCCTCGCCACCCCACCTGGTGCCGCAAGCTCCCTCCCCTCCCCCGGCGCTGTGGGCAGAGAGAGCTGCTTTCATGGCCAAGTTTATTATTGAGTGGGATCCTTTTTTCCTCTTTCTCCAGCACTGAAGCCCATATCTATAAATGTGCAATTGTTCATCCTCCCACTTGCTGCTAAACCAAGTGGGGCGCTCGCTCTCTGGCGCGCGCTCGCCCCGGCGCTCAGAGCTTGTGCTCCTGATGGAGCGGAGTGGGTGGGAAGCAGCCAGTGGCTTCTGTTCCGTTCAGTAAGGGGGAGCCCCCCTGCCGTTAAAATGCCCAAAGCTACCTCTGCCAATGGCACAATCTCTCCCTTCGCAGGGAGAGCACCCAGGCAGTGTCCCTGCCTACCCTTTCCTCCCTGGAAACAGAGCTGCTCTGTGGGGCCTCTCTCCTGGCCTTTTTGGGCTCGTCTACTGTAGGGCCTTGTCCTGTGTGGGTGCGCACTGGCTGTAGCGCCCCCCGGGAGGCTGTTTTGAGGTGGAATCCAGCCTGGCGGACAAGGGGGTCTTAATAGCCTGCTCCCCGCTCTGCTGAGGCCAAGCTGTGGGTCCAGGCTTCCCCATTGCTGTGCGGTCTCCTGTTTGCCTGCCTCTTGGAGGCAGGGGATGGTGGCATTTGGGGGGGTCTTACATGGAAATCCCAGGGGGGCTGGTACAGCCAGGACTGGGGATCAAACTGGTGCGCTTTGTGTGGGTCACTGGGAAGAGGGGGAGTGCTGGGAGTTGGAAGGGCCTGTACAAAATGGCTCTCCTTTCCCAGCTACCACCCCCAACTCCCTCACAAACACACTGTGCTCTATTTATGCTTGAGTATAGGAAGGAAGAAGGGTGTGTGTATGGGAGGGGGTACGTTTCCTCTCCCAACCCCCTGCTGTTTCCATGACGATAAAACAAACACGATACCGCTTGAGAATTGGGGAGATTTGTGTCGATTTTTTGGGGCATGTCTGGGAATGAAGCTTTCCAGCCTGTACTCCAGGAAGGGGAGGGGTAAATAATTATTTGGGGATTAGAGACTGAATGGCATAGGGAGCTCAGAGGAACTCAGGAGTGGGGCAGCCAGTGAGCATTCGGCGCTGGGGCAGGATCACTCCTGATGGCCAGACAGGGGAGTCCTCGGTGTACGGTCTCCGGCTGCCTGGCAGTTCAGCAGCAGTCTCTGACCACTGTCGCTGCCCTAAGCAGTCTCGGTTCCTCCCCCCAGGCCAACTTCTCCCTCTCCTTTGGGATCCTGCTGGTAGGAAGGGTGCTAGAATTTGAGCTTTCCTTAGACTGCCAGAGGTGGTGGGATCCAGGGAGTAGAACGGGGACTGGGAGCCAGGATTCCTGGGTTCTGTTTCCAGCTCTGGGAGAGGAGTGGTGCCTAGTGGTTGGAGCGAGGAGCTGGGACTTGGGACTCCTCGGTTCTAGTCCCAGTTCTGCCGCTGACCTACGGGGTGACCTCGTAACGCTTAGAAAGGCCTGTTGGATAAAAAAAAAAAAAGGCAACGTTGTTCCCTCTAGCGCATCTTTTAGTGTTCTGCCAGGTCTAGTATTTAAATTGTTCCCGCTTTGTGCCTCAGTTTCCCCATCTGTGGATAAGGGGATAATTCTCGCCTACTGGTTCATGTGGTGCTTGTAGAGCCTTTGCTGAATGGTGCTCTCAAACTGGGATGCTTCATTGTCGCGAGGTTTTTTTTTTCACTCCCAACTCTGCCACTTGGGCAAGTCTCCTGGGCTAGTATTTTCAAAGGGGTGGAAGGGCGGTAGTTACATAACAATGGCCATACTGGGACAGACCAAAGATCCATCTAGCCTAGTATCCTATCTTCTGACAGTGGCCAATGTCAGGTGCCCCAGAGGGAATGACCAGAACACGTGATCCATTCCAAGCTTCTGGCTAATAGCCATTGATGGCCCTATCCTCCATGAACTTATCTAGTTCCTTTTTGAACCCTGTTAGTGTCTTGGCCTTCACAACATCCTCTGGCAAGGAGTTCCACAGGTTGACTGTGCGTTGAGTGAAGAGATACTTCCTTTTGTTTGTTTTTGAACCTGCTGCCTAGTCATTTCATTGGGTGGCCCCTAGTTCTTGTGTTAGAGAAGTAGTAAATAACACTTCCTTATTTACTAGTCATGATTTTATAACCTCCATCATATCCCCCCTCAGTCTTCTCCTTTCCAAGCCGAAAAGTTCCAGTCTCATTAATCTCTCCTCATACAGAAGTTGTTCCATACCCGTATTCATTGAATCCATCCCCTTTATGCAGCTGATGCATACATAAATCCCATTGAAACCGGAGTGGGTACTTCGGTATCTGTAAAATGGGGATGATAATCTATCGAGTAGCAGGGGAGAGACCCTAACCCGATGGCTTTGTAATGTGCTGTACAGCACTGATCACAGTTGGTAACGTAAGCAAGAACCCAAATGTTGAACCCATAAAACTAACACGCCCCCTGATTGCTCTTTGGTTTCAGGTGACCGTCTGCGGCAGACCGAGAACCGCGCCACCCGCTGCAAGGTGGAGCGCCTGCAGCTGCTGATGCAGCAGAAGAGGCTGCGTCGGAAGGCACGGCGGGACGCCCGGGCCCCATACCACTGGCTGCCAAATCGCAAGTCCAGCCGGACCAACAGCAACAGCAGCGTGTCTAGCGAAGGCAGCCTGGACCTAGACTTCGAGGATTCAGTGTGGAAGCCTGAAGTCAAGGCGGACCTGAAATCAGAATTTGTCGTAGCATAGATCCCCAGGCTGATGTGAACGAACAGGGCCTGTGGTGGGACGGACACTGCAGGGGAGAACCAGGACTCTGATCTCTTCATCCCATCGCTCAGATCTCCTCTGTATTCGCTGGATGCCTGGGGTGGGCCTGGGCGACGTCTGTCGGAAAAGCATGGAGGAGTTGCCCCATTTTTTTAGTTTTGTTCCTGGTTTATTTTTCAGAGGGGAGGGGATGGGATGGGGGTGGGGAAGGGAGCTCTCCAGGACACGTGAGAGAGCTGGAGTTTCAAGCTGGCGAACTGGATTTTGTTTTGTTCCCATTTGAATAATAAGTGGACTCTAACATGCCTGCCTTACATCGCCGCCAAACCAATAAAGCCAACGCACGAGAAACTGAACGGAGCCCATCTGGCGAGTGAGACAGGCTCTGGACTTCCTACTTTTTTTGCAGAGCGGAGCTCGCTCGTCGGAAGAAGAGGGGAACTGTGGTTTATCAAAGCTGCTCATTTTGCTGTGAAAGACCCAAGCATGCACAGTACGGGCAGGCGCTCCCTGGAGACTCGGAGCCTGGCGCTCGCTATATATATATTTTTTGGGTGGGGAGGGCTGCTGTGCATGCTTGGGCCACGTGGGATCCCAGAAATTTGGGGGCTGTTTATTTTTCCTTCCCTCTTTTTATATGTAGCATTGCTCAGCTGATTTTAATTTTATTTTTTTAAACAAATTCAACCCCGTCCCATCTCCACACAGTTAGGTTGCAGAAGAACCCACATGCACTTTACAGGTCTCAGTTGTGAAGTAGTGCCAGGGGCAGCCCCCACACTCCCCCACACACACCCCAGTAACAGCTTTGTGCTGGCTTTTGGAGATCTGTTACGGACCCTCAGAGGAGATGCTATGGGTATCCTCATGGTGTGTTTATTCTTCACCCCCTGCTTTGCATTGTAAATTACAATGCAATGGCTCTATAATATTTTTATTTTGGTTGTTTGGGTTTTGGTTTTTTGCGTGTGTGTGGGTGTGTGGGTGTACTTAATTCTGACTCCTTGCAGCAGCAAAGGTTGGCTTGCTTTATTTTCTATGGAAGAGGGAGGGAAATAAATAGATTTCCCCTCTGCTGTAGAGACCAACTTTTTACGTTCAGAAGTTTTTTTCCACCCAGCTGTTGGTTGTGTTTTTTAACTTAAAAAAGGAAAATTTAAGAAAAAAAATAAAATAAAATAAATCCAGTACTTGGTAATGGCTGTTTGCAGGCCTTGGGGCTAATATTTATAGACATTAATAACTTGACTGAGCCAGTACTGACCTAGTGTTGCCTAGACTGTAGAAATCCTTTTTCCTGTCCCTGGTTTTTTCTTTTTCCTTCTCTCTCCTTCCCCCGTCAGGAGATCTGTGCAAATAGAAAAACTCCACGTGATGTGTTTTTTGTCTGTAAAAGTCTTTTTTGTGTGTTTTGGGGGAGGGNGAACCTGCTTAACTGTACATCCTTTAGGTCTAGATGTCAATGGCAATAATGCGTTATCTTTACCTTTTTTTTTTTTTTTTTAATTTGGGCGGTATGGATGCAAATAAACTTTAAAATAACGTGAACAATGGGGGGGGAGGGGGAATCAAGAAAGAAAGTAGCAGCCCCTGTGCATTTTTCTGGGTTTTTCCCTTTTTTGGTAGCATTAACTCAAACTTGGGGAGAGACAGGAGCCCTTGAACCATGGTTAGCTGAAGAGAGCATGGGGAGGAGGGTGGGGTGGGATTTTGTCCCCCTCTCCAAGGGGACTCGAAGTGGAATGTTACCCGTAGAACAAAGGGCGCTGCTGGTGAATGAGTTAATTCAGGCCAGAGCGGGGCTGAATGGAGTTGGTGCTTTTATTTCTCTCTCCCAAGTCGAAAGGCGGCAGGGAGGGGTTCCCCACTTGCCTTCGGTCTTGATCTGGGCCCAAGCGTGCATTTGGGGTTAGAAAGCCCTAGTGCCAAGGCATCTGGGTTTCTACTGCTGTATTCCCCCAGCACCCTCCCCGCTGCAGCTGCCTGTCCCATGAAAGGGAAAACTTGAAGCAACTTTGCCACTAGTGTATCCTGTTAGCTGGGTTCCACTCACGGCTATCTTAGCTGGGGTGGGTGGGGGGAGCGGGCTGTGCCCATGCCCACGCGGATGCCGCTGGGGGGCGTGTCTTGGAGTCACATGTCCATTTGAGGGAGATGGGGACTGTGGTATCGCTACCCTGGAGCAACAGTGCCCCGGAAATCCAGGCAGGAGCACAGTTGGGGCAAAATTCTGGGTCCTTCTGGTTTTTAAACTCACTTGTGGGTTTGGGTTTTTTTAAATGAATTCTCCCCAAATGTATTGATACTGCTGTGCCCCCCTGAAACCCTCCCCACCAGCCCCCCCTTTTCTTTATCCCCCACAATTGTAGCAAGAACCTCACCTGTGAGCTGTTGTCAGTCTCTCTCTTGTGTACTAACCAAGTCCCCAATAACGTCCATTCCTTCAGCATTACGGGACCATAAGTCTAGCGCCTTGGTGCTAGCTGATTGGCTCGGCCACTTTCCGAGTCGTGATGGTTACCCCACCTCCTCTGCTCATGTGACACCATTACACGTCCTGTTTTCCCCAGCTGTGAACTTCCTTTGTATGTATTGCTGTAGGTTTTTTTTAATTTTATTATATTTTCAAACAAATTTTTTTTAAATTTTGAATTCAATATTTAAATGTACTATTTTGTACGGTGTGGGCGTGTGCACTCCTGCCATCATTCCCTTCTTGTCCTGTTTTGTTTCGTTTTTAAATCTATATATAACGTTAAAAAAAAAAGGGGGGGGGGGAAGCATTAACCTTCTCCGGTGTGTGCGTGTGTGCACGGTTGTGTGCGCGGGTGTGTGTGTGGGGAGGGTATTCATGTTATATCACCTCATTTAAGTTACCTGTATTAAATAAAATTTAAAAAAAATGGTTTAAAAAATAATAAACACAGAATGAACCAAATGTGCTTCAGTCAGGCTGAGATGCCTCTTATTGCTGCGTTGGAAATGCAACAGTAGCTTGGGCCTTCGGCTGTCAGCAGAGCTGCTACTTGTGATCCTGCCCAGAGCAAAGCTCCCGCGATGAAGCTGATGGGTGTGTGGCCGGCTGAGAGTCTACTTTGTATTTCCCAGGGAGCTGGTGGGGGTGGCCGGGATTGGGTCACGGTGTACACCCGGACAAGGGGGCTTGCTTCTCCGCTGCGTCTTTGCACGGGAGCAAACAAGCATGTCCCCTGCAAACTGGAATGAATGCGCTTCACCCTGGCTGGGCGCGAGTGGCAATGGCCATGCAAAGGTAACCTGACCAATGCACAAGGAGGGGAGCATGTCTAGAGGATGGAATAGGACATGGGCGAGCTGGCTTCACCTGTGGCTCAGGTGCCCTTCCCTATCTCCCGGGAGGTGAAAATCTGTTTCCGAGCCCTGTGCACAGATACTGCTGTGCCTGGGGCCTGGTACCTAGCTAGTGTGTTTCAATGACTGCAGATGGGGCTGGGCCTAGTGAATTGGAGCTCAAGCTGCTTAAGACCTTTCTGCTCTCTGGGCTGTGGAGATATTTTGCGGGTGGGGTGAGGGGGCCCAGGAGATTGGTCCTGTTTAATAGGCTGCCTTTGTGTTGTTTGTGTGAGTACATGGACATGCTTGTCAGGCTGTGTGTCCGCACACAGGTGCAAGAGGGGTGTGATCCCTCATCCTCCCCCTCCCATTAGTCACACCGTCTGTTTGGGAAATTGGGGAGAGCGAGAACTGAACTCAAGGCCAGGCCTGTTCCCTCTTTTGACTTGACACCTGGAGGAATGAAAGGGGGAGGGTTTGAGGTCACTTGTCTCCCTGCTGCTAAGGCCCCTGCCCTGGTGAGGTGAAATGAAGCTGTCATCTGAGTCGGACCACCTGTGTCTCCCCTCCCCACCCCACCTGCATGCCTGCTGTCCCCACGCAGCTTTCTGGAGCACTCCCTAGCCTGGGATAGTGAATCGAGTTTGAGTCTCTTTATTTTGCATGAGATACCACCGAGCTAAGCAAATAAACTCACAAGGGGAAGGGGTCCTGCCCCTCCATGGGTGCCAAGACAGCTCTGCCTGCCTCTGAATGACCCTGGACTTTCTCAACATTAGCAGAGAGCGTATCATATCCTAGCCCAGCCGAAGGGTTGTTGAGACCAACTGTCCCTGGGTCACACTCCTTCCCCTTCCGGGAGGCGATATGGGAACATGGAATGCAGGGCGTGCTAAGGCATTGGCCAGCTGCTCCTGTGGGAAACTGGTTGCTCTGCCTGATGCGTGGCTGTGGTGACTCAGCCGCTTTAGACCAATGTCGCTGCTCACGGGGGCGTTAATGCAGTTCTGGTGCCCAGGTAACCCACTGGTCTGTGTGCTCCTCATGGGCCTCTGTACCTGAGCCGGGGAGAGTGTGTGAGAGTCTTACAGGCCCCCAGCTTCTGTGTTGGACCCTTCAGCTCAACCTGGAGAGGCTCAAGTGTTTAACTCTGCAGGTCCCTGGTTCATGCCCAAGGTGATGGCCGTCTCCACTGGGCTACAGAACCGGCTGGTAATACATGAGGGGTGCAGCTGGCCCCTGGGCAATCTCTTGGTGTGTGGTTATTCCTTCTAGGACGCTCAGCAGGCCTTTGTCCTCTTTGATCTTATAAGACCCAAATGGTGGGAGGGCATCCCCAGGGTGCTTCCCCCACAGCGTACCAGGTGCCTGTTTCCTGCAAAGCAGGCTGGATGTCACCCTCTGGCGGGCAGTAAGGCATCCTGCTGCGGGAAGTGTTATAGTCATGGACAGAGCCCATGATGGCACATGGCTTCTGCCTCACTCAGCTGCCCGTGCTCCAAGGTCAATCCCCAGCTCTGGGTGGTGGGACAGGACTCAGGGCAGCTGCTGGAGCTTTAACCCCTCTGCTGACTGGACAGCCCTGCCCTGCCAGTGGAGACCATAGAATTTAATAGAATCCAGGGTTGGAAGGGACCTCAGCAGGTCATCTAGTCCAACCCCCTGCTCAAAGCAGGACCAATCCCCAGGCAGATTTTTGCCCCAAATCCCTAAATGGTCCCCTCAAGGACTGAACTCACAACCCTGGGTTTAGCAGGCCAATGCTCAAACCACTGAGCTATCCCTCCCCTCCTTTTGCAATTGAGCCCAGGCCAATGAGCAAACAGGCTTGGGGCATTGCGGGGCAGCCGTGTGCAGGGCGTTGGCGCTGAGTGGGTTCCTGGTTCCAGGATGCATCCCGGCAAATGCTCCGTCTGCTGAGCTAACCCCAGCACAGCCTTGGGAATGGACCGGGGGTACCTCGCTCCAGCAGCAGCTTGCAAAGACCTGACTAGCAGAGCTGTGTGCTGGTGGTGGTGGGGGAGTGAAATGGGGGATGAAAGGTAAATAACCTAACTGGTCTGGCTGGTGTGCACAAGGCCTGTTTGCTGGGGGGAAAGAGCCGGCTTTAGCCTGGCCCAGCCCCCGCCTGCCACACACACGTTTTGCTGGCTTGTTGCAGCCCCTGCCTGGCTGATGCTCGGTACCACCCTGGAGATGTGAGACGCATGTGAGTAACCCTTGTGTAAGATGCCTCTATGTACGTCAGTGCTCCTGGGTCAGGGTTTTCCCCCGTTCCCTCCCAGCACCTCCAGCCCTGCTGCTGGCTAAAGCATGCTGGGTGACTGCATGCAAATACACTCGGTGCGTCATTGCCTGGCGACCCAGAGGATCAGAGTGTCTGAAACAGGGCAGTGATTTCCCCCAGCACGACCCGTACAAACTGGCCAGCCCAAGGCCGCCAGGCTGTGCCCCCAGCAAGGCCCTTTGCAGCAGGCGTGGGGGGCGTGTCTGGAAGAGCAGGTGCCTGGGCCAAGTCACAGCTACCCTTCAAAGCCACGGCCCGGCCTGTTCTGCCGCTGGGGAAGCGGCCCGTGGGCTGGCTGAGCGACTAAATGCAAGTTTCAGTGTGTGAGATCTGGAAACCCTGGAACCAGCTTGCTGAGAAACTGTAACGACAACTCCCCCCCCCACGCCGTTTCTTAAAATCACTGCGCTTGCAACCTCCCCACCTAGGCGGTGCCTGAGCCGCTGGCCTGGGTCATGCATGAGGAAGAGAAACTTGAAGCAGTTCCCTTCCCCCTCGGGGTGAGCTGAGAGACAGCCTTCCTTGGGCAGGGTCACACTTAGCACTGGAGCCAGGCTCCATCGGCTGCCCTGGGATCAGCTGCCAATTTGCCATCTCTGTCTGCTCTGATCCTTGTCGTGACTCTCTCGGGCGCCCCTCTAGGCCCCGGCGGAGATCAAGGCCCTGTAGTGTCAGGTGTGAGAACCACTCCACCCCTGCCCTGAATAGCTCACAGGCTGAGTAGCCAAAGGGGAAGCAACTTGCCTAAGCATCCAGGCGGTGGTGGGGGGAAGCTCATTAGCCTGGTTACACAGCTGGAGGCAGCGAGAGCTTGTAAATCACACCAGGGGACCTGGGACCAGCCCCCAAGGTCTCCGGCCTCCTAGCCCAGTTCCCGCTCCAAAGGAGCCATCCTTCCTCTGGGTGACTAACAAACTGGGGAAACCAGTTCCTGGCCTGCTCTCCCGATGACCTTCCCCCCCGGGGCTGGGCGCTGGCCCGCCGCCTCTGTCACACACATATTTCTAGCAGGGACTGGGTGTGAGGTGGAGACGTTCTTGTTCCACCAGTTGGGCCTGATGGAGGCTCACACACACACCCCCCATTGTCCGTCTGGCTTTGGCTTGGACCTACCCACCCTGGACTGGGGGAGAGGGTGGCTCTGAGCTCCCAGCTGTCAGTGTTCAGGGAACAGGAGCTTCGACCTTCTCCCAAAAGCGGCATTTGGGTGCGAGAAGCGGAAGGCTCGTGATTCTGAGCACCGGTCTCAGCTGGTCTCTTAACAGCGCAAGGGACAAGGCGGCCCTACTCCTGAGTTCAATTCCTGTTGGTTTGCTGTGTGACCTGGTATGGTCACTTTCCCCACTCTGTGCCTCAGTTTACCCAGCTATGACATGAGGGTGAAGCGGGGGGGCTGGCTGGCTTAGTGCATCAGGGGTTGCTGGAATACCTAGCTGTGCAGGTCCAGTCTTTGAGCATACTCGCTGGCGAAGGTCAGCCCTTGTGCACCCCAAACAAAGCCCGAGCTGTGGCTTTATAACTCCTGGGTTTATTTTTCTAGTTGTTCCCTCCCCCGACCCACACCCCCAGGACTGACCTTGGCTCCCCTGAGTCACAGCCCTGCACTGGCGAGGTTAGTGGAAAGCCAACAGGCCGGAAGGAGGAAACTGCAATCGAGGAGCAGTTGGGCGTCATGCATCCTTTGCACAAGTCTTGCACGCTTGGCCCAGGGTCTGTGTTCCTGGTAGAGGGCAGGAAGCCGGGGGAGGGTGAGAGCTGACAGCCACCTAGTCACTGCCGCTCGCCTCCATAGGCTCCGTGCACACGGAGAGCCCGCTGCACTGGGCCCAGGGTAGCCCTGTAAATCAGTGACAGAGCTGGGCGTAGAGCCCAGGTCTCCTGAGCCGCAGTCCAGTGCCCTGGCCAAGGCATGGTGAAGGGGGCTGAACCCTCCCCCCACCCCAAGCAGGAGGCCGGGCTGCCGGGGTCCTTCTAGGGCGGCTCTGGTGAGGGGCCCAGCAGTCCTGTTTCCAGGCATGCCACTCGCTGTGCCCAGCACCCGCCCCAGCTCAGACAGGGGGGCAGGGGTTTGATCCCCTTTCAGTGGCATCCTCCCCTAGCTCGCAGCCAAGCCAGCTGGGATGGCTCCCCTCAGCACCCACCCCACGGGATGTGGTCAAAGCCCAGCTGGGCAGGTGCAACCAGCCGCTTGCTGTGATGCAGCCCTGGGGTAAGAGCCTGTCAGGAGGAGGCATTCGCTTGTTAACCACCCTCCCCTCCACCCTCCAGCTGTGGCCAGAAAGGCTCTAGCAGGGCTCTGGGAGGAACCAGTTCTGGGGCATCACTGTGTATGCACAGCCACACGCACACGCATGCACAGCCACATGCACACACATGCATGCATAGCCCCCCCCACAGAGCCCCCTCACATACATGCATAGCCACAGACACATGCACACATGTACAGCCACCTACACATGCACACACAGCCCACACATACACACACACACATGCACAGCCCCCCCGCACATACACACAAATGCATGACACACACATGCATGCACAGCCACTCACTCACCCGCACACGCGGCCTGCCCCCACACAGTCATGCTCACACATACATGCACAAATGCTCTCTGAAGAGGCAGGTTCCCAAACATGCTGCCTTCCCTGTTAGGGTGCACACATGCCCAAGCTCTTGTGTGTCCCCCCCCCATAACCTAATTTGCTTCCCATCCATAACCAGCCCCTATCTCCTTCCCCCCCCCCATGTTCCCCCAGCCAGCTGGCTGCCTGGCATTGCCCACGTCCAGGTGGCCCAGAATGTGGAGTCCTTCCAGCCAGCCAACTCGCTCCTGCTGGGGGCGAGGGGGAAGGAGGGGTTCTGTCTGGAAATGTGCCACCCCCAGAGGCTGCCAGCCCAATGCCACACACACACCCGCCAGCAAAGGATCCTGTAGCTGGAGCCCCGGTGCAGTGTCTCCCTAGGCGGATGTGGGGATGGCAACGGGACCCCATGGCCAGGAGAAATGCTGCCCAGGGCTGAGCCAGACACCCCTCTCCCCCTCCAAGCCAGAGTGACACTGTGGTGGGGCATCTCTGGTTTCAAACTCTGAATTTTGGTAGCATCAAAGCAGGACACAGAACCCACCTCCCTCGCCTCAAGCCCCCCCGCCTGCTGGTTATCCACCTCACCCCACACACACACAGGCATCATCCACCCACCCACCTAGAACAATGCCAGGGATGAAAACTCCCCCCATGCCGGAGCAGGGAGCCACGCATGACAGGAGGAGCTCCTGCCTTTACAATTAGTGTTGCTGACCTGTGCAAGGGAGCCCAGCTCCAGAGAGGAGGGGGAGCTGGGCTGGGAGGTGGGTGGGAGCCCAGCTTGGGGGGTGGGAAGGGGCAGGGGGGAGGCGAAGCTGGGAGGGAACAGGTAGGAGCCTGGATCGCGGGAGGTAGAGGGGGAACAGGGGCACCTGGCTTGAGTGGGAAGGGGAACCCTGGAGGCGTTCCCTATGAAATCACACTGCATTGCTGTGAAAAGGCCCTTTAGGTGAGGAATACTGGGGCAGGCAGGACAGGGGGCACTGCTGGGTCCAATGGGGAAGGAGAGCAGGGGGCCAGGGAGGGACTGGCCAGTTGCTGAAGGGCCACCTATCGGCCCTCCTGCCATAGCTGGACCACAGGGACGCCATTGCTTCCTGCCCAGCAACACTGCAGCTGCTGACCAGCTGCCATGGCATCCCCCAGAGGTGGCTGCATTTCAGAGCTGGGTGCTCCCAGGTGTACATGCGAGCGCTTTCGGGTGAGTGGTGGGACTGTCCAACCTTATGCGTCACCATCATTAATTCTCCCTTCCCTTCCTCATGTCTAGCATGTCTCCTTCTTGTCTCATCTCCGCTCTGCTTCTCTGTGAAGGGCCTCAGGACGCCTACGCCAGAGGAAGGGTGGATGACACTGGTGAAGGACGAGGGAGGTAGAGCCCTTGGCGCCCTGCTGCGACTCAGACATGAGCCAAAGGGGGCTTTGATTCAATGGAGTGAAGGATCTGAATTGGTTGCTCAGGTTTGCCCTTTGCTCCAACACCTGAGGCAAGGCCAGCGCTATGTCATGCATGCAGGCACCATGCCTGGCGTGGTGTGGGCACTGCTAGAATGCCAGTGACACGGTGGGCAAGGCGGGCTTTATGGGTACGGCCCTGGGCTGGGACTCAGGAGAGCTGGGAACACCTCCCAGCTCTTCCTCTGCCTCCCTGTGTGATCTTGGGCAAGTCACTTCAGTTACCCCCGTGCCTCAGTTTCCCTATCTGTAAAATAAGGGTAATAACCTTTCCTTTGTCTGTTGAATAGGGGCGCATGGGGATTACCAAAATAACCTGTGCTAAGGGCTGACTCACCCTCCCTGGTGTGGTGAGGGAGAGGGCATGGTGACACACTGTGGGATCGCAGCATCGGATCTGTCACCAGGGGGTTGCGGGTGGGGCGGATCGAGGCCCAGCCATGCACAGCACGGTATGGAGAGCGCTAATTGCGGCCCGAGAGTGCCTGCGGGAGCCAGCACGCTCCGATACACTTATGGCCAGCTGACTAAGCCCAGCCCACAGAGCCCAACAGGGGTGCAACTGAGCAGCTGACACTTGCCCCTTTATGCAAGCTGAGGTTGAGGGGGGTGCTGGGGACCCACAAGACTGGGATTCCTGCTCCTTCACATGGCATGGCTAATGCTTTCTTGCCTCTTTCCTTGCACAATTCCCCCCCGCAGCTACTTGCACGTTGCAACTGTTTGCACGTTGCAGGTGTTTGCACGCTCTGCAGCTTTTGCCACACTCAGCTCTTGCTACTTTCCTTCCCCCATGGGTCTGGCTTTGCTCCCAGCTGGCCCTTGCCTCTCTCCCTTCTGCTCTCTGTGCTCCTCCTGGCAGCTCAGATGCCCACGAGCGTGGCACTGGGTGGTGACCATGGGGGGAGTTTGGGGCACAGCAGGCCGGCTTCCAGGATCAGGGTGGACTCTCACCCCCTCTGGCCAAGAGGGGCTGGGGCATTGTCAAGGCGATGCAGCCACTGAGCCGCGGTGGCCTGCCTGAGCTCACATCCTATTGAGCAACGTCTTTAGGCGGCTCTGAACAGCCCTGGTGCTCAGCTGGCCAGCGTGGGGGCGGGTGGAGGGGGGCCTTTGTGTGACAGCGTGGGAGGCAGCAGCTTCCCTTCCTCCACCGCCCGTGCAGCCAGGGCCCCTTCTTCCTGCCACAACTGAAAATACTTCGCTTCCCTCCCACCTGCACCTGTGCTTTGGCACCCAATGCTGTGGGGTCGGGCGGCCTGGCAGAGAAAGAAGAGGAGCTCTGCTCCCACTGCCCTGTGTGTGTGGGGGGGTCCCAGTGGCTTTGCTGCAAGGGGGTGGTAGATGCCCCCGCCCAACCCCGGGCCACTGTGCGATCTCACACCCTCCTGACTCACAGGCATTCATTGTTTTCTCCCATCTGGGACCCACCCTCCCACCAACCCTGGCTTTATGGAAGGGGATTACCCACAGGGGAGGGGGAGCATGTTCCTGGAGATCGGAGCCTTCTCTCCAGAGGAGGGTGAGGAGTGGGTGGTTGGCACAGGCTTCCCTTGGCACCGAGACGCTTGGGAAAGTGGAGCTGGGTTGGGGGGACCCTGCTGGGCAGATGAGGGAGGGTGTGAAATACCAGCTGCAAGCTATTGGGTGAATACCTCCACGCATAAAAGCCCTGAGCTCTGTTACTATTGATTATCTGGTGTACGGGTGCACCTAGCGGCTCCAGCCACGATCAGGGCCCTGCTGCGCCAGCCGCTGCGCAGACACAGAGTGAGCAACAGCTCCTGCCCCGAAGAACTCACAGGCTAAAGAGACAAAGGGTGGGAGGGGAAACTGAGGCAGCGAGCAGCAGTGACTCCCTCAGTGTCATACAGCATGTCGATAGCAGACCTGGGGATGACCCCAAGTGCCCTGTTACCCAGGGTTACCACGTGGCTGAGGGCAGTGTCTGTAGATTTCCTTTATGCTTTATTGGGTCACAGCTCCATAACATTCCCCCCGCTCTTCACCCCACACACAACAGCCCCACACTGCTCCTTGGCCCTGAGCCTGCAGTGTGACACCCATGGGCTCCCTGCCTGGGGACCGCAGGGTTCTGCTTACTCCATGGATCACATCGCAGGGTTGCTTCCCGTCACTCAGGCCTGGCCGATACAGCCGTTGTCCCCAGTTCCTGTGTCCATAGTTACACCGATCCAACCTGTAGCGTGGCCGCAGATATACTGGTATTAAGGCACTTTACACCAGCATAGCTTATTCCTCGTCCCATATGGGAATGGGACCACTGGCAGTGTTGTTATACCAGTATAATTGTGTCCACACTGGAGGGAACCGGTCTAGTTAAAGCTGTGCACAGACTAGGCCTTGGGGTGGAACTGGGTTCCTTCCCCAGATGGGACCAGCGGGAGTGGGGGCACCAGCGATCCCCTGTCAAGCAGATCTCTCAGCTCCCCACTGGGCCCTGGCAGCTCCTCGAGCTCGGCTCTGTTTCTACAGAAGGGGAGTGAGCGCCAGAGTTTGGAGCCCTCCGGAGAGGAAGTGGCTTCAGGTTACCGCAGTGACACACGCAGAAACACAGTCCCTCCCTGCGCTGCCAGCTCCCAGCCTTTGACGTCATTTCGAGTAGAGCGAGCCCTGGGGCCTCCTCCCTGTGTCCCCCGCCCGGACACCCCCGTCCCCAGCGGCTCGCTGACTGAGTCATGCCAAATTTGGCAACTGGAAGAGAAGCGCATTGCCTGCTCTGGGAGCAAATAGCAGAGGCCTTTTAAGGCAATCCCTGCAGGATGGTGTACACACACGGGCTGCCAGGCAGCTCCTTTTGGGATGAGCCTCCCCTCCCTGCTTCTCCCATGCAGCTGGTGGGGGGCGAAGGGGCCCCACAGATCCCTTTCTCCTTGATCAACGAGCACTCAACCCCCCATCAGGCAGGATCCTTGGGAACCAGACCATGTGGCTGGAGCGGGTCCCCCAGCCCCAATACGGCAGCGAGCCCTCCAGACACACACACACCCCCACCACTGATGCAGGGCCCCAGCATTCACACAAACACCCCCCGCTCAGCTGGTTTGTAGGACTGAAAGTCCAGCAAGGGTTGGTCTGGAGAAGGGGAGGGGTATGGAAGCAAAGTTGGTTAATGACGGATATTTAGGGGGGAAGCTCTGTCCCCAGTGCAGCCCCCCCGCAAACCCAGTCTCTGCAGACACCTCCCTGACCACTCCCTGCCCTTAAAGAAGCCCAGCAGGGCTGATTCTCTCACAGCCAGGGCCATGCTGCTGTGACACGATTTCCCCCCCGGTGGGAGTGAGCCCAGGAACAGGCCCTGGGAGGGGGGCAGGGTTCCTAGAAGTATTGCGGGCTTTGGAGAAGCAGCCCCCTAACACAAGGTGTGACCCACATGCATAAACCCCAGGCCATGCAGCCTCGTGGGGGTGGCCCAGCACTGTCTCACAGGTCCAGGGCGTGCGGCTCCCCAGAATTACTAGCTGCTCACTCATGGCAATGACACAGGGCTGAGTGCTCGCAGGGAACGCCAGCCCTGTGCCCCAGGGAGGAGGTGTCTGCGGCAGGGAAGCTGCCCAGCCAGGCCACGGGAGGCTGCACTGCCGCATCGGGGTGACATGGCTGCACCCAGGCCTGGGAAGGGAGGTGATGGAGGTGGGGAAGAGGGGGACTCCCTTAGCTGCAGGGGAAGGAGGGTCAGCAACAGAACTAGGATTAGACCCCAGGAATCCCGACTCCCAGTTCCCCTCCCTCTAACCACTAGACCCCACTCCCTTCCAAATGCCAGGAATAGAAGCCAGGCGTCCTGACTCCCAGTCCTTCCTGCTCTACCCGCTAGACATCGCCTCCCACCATTGGGAATCAAACCCAGGAGTTCTCTAGCCAGGGTCAGCATTGTCTGCCCTGCCCCAACATTGAGTAATCATGTGGTAATAGAGGCTTTTCCTTGGCCTGGCTCCAGTTATGATAGGCACATGTTGTGGGGCGGCGGGGGCAGCATCTGAATCCCCCCGCAAGCCCTAACTTTTGTGGGTCCACATAAATGGGAATCTGGACCCAAATCAGCCCTGGTTTAGTGCTGGCAAAAGCCACCTTCCCTGTCTGTTTTTGCCCATCTTTGATGGGGAAGGATGGTCTAATGGTTAGAGTAGGGTGGCAGCTGGGTGTCAGGACTTCTGGGTTCTAGTTCTCACTCTGGGTGGGGAGTGGGATCTTGTGAGTTGGGAGGGGAAGAGCTGGGAGCCTGAACTCCTGGGTTCCATTCCCGGCTCTGCCACTGACTCACTTTGTGATCTTGAATCAGACACATCCCTGTCACATGCCTCAGTTTCCCCCTCTGCAGTGGAGCTAATGACACTGCCTCCACCTCACAGCAGGGCTACTAAGCTAGGCAGGGTTGTGCCACCGTCTTCGGACTCATCAGCTTGGAGGGCAGCGTATGATTATGGTCATTATGCCTGGCCCTGCTGCTGGGCTAACGATCTCTTTGCCTGTCCTGATGGGGGTGGGGGCGCTGGATCCTGCTTGCTGTCAGTCCGGGTGCTGGGAGGGCAGGCGCAAGCCACATGCTTGGAGGAAGCCTCAAGGTTCATGGGCTGGCCTGGCACAGGGATGGCCTGTCCACGCTGTCCATGTGGGGGTGGGAGGAGGAGGGGCACAATGGCTGTTGGCGGGTGGGCCTTGGACTAAGCTTCGGTGGTGGGGTCTGGATTCAGATTTTCTCTGGGGACCAGAGAATGCTTTGTGGGTGTGTATGGGAGGGTGCTTTGGGGAGGGGGTGTCTGGGGAAATCAGCCCCCCAAAGGGTACCTGGGGGTATTGTGTGTATGGGGGGTGCTTTGGGGAGGGGGTGTCTGGGGGAATCAGCCCCCCAGAGGGTACCTGGGGGTGTTGTGTGTATGGGGGGTGCTTTTTGGGAGGGAGGAGACGACCCCTGGAGGGGCCCCAGTAGGTTTGCTTTTAGGGAAGCATGTGGTGGGTGGAGATGGGGGCGGGGTGTGACAGCAGCTGTTGGGATGCCAGGGGAACAGGCCGTGACATGTTGTTCTCCTGGGCCATCTGCGTGGGAATGAGATGGACAATGGCACCTGGGCCAGGAGAGGCACCAGGCCGGGTGGGGGGGGGAACCTCCTGCTCTGTCCAGTTCCAGGTAGCTTTTGGGACTCCTGCAGCTGGTGGGGGGTGGGGGGGAAGGCCGGGATCAGGGGTGTGGGGCCCACAGGGAGCATGGTGGGAGTGCTCTGACCGACATCCCCCTGCACACACCTCAGCTGGAATGTGGGACTGGGGGCATGCGGGGGCAGTGGGGTAGGAATCTAATGGGGGCAGCCAGGGATCCTATAGGCCACCCACAAGCATCCAACCTGGGGGTGGGGGGAGGCGGGTGCTGGCTACACCCTCCCCAAGCCCTGCTTCCTTCACAGGGCCCCGCCGTTGGCTCGGGCACTAGCCTAGGACTTGAAAAACGCCAGGTTTGATTCCCTGCTCTGCCCCAGACTCCCTGTCTAACCTTGGGCAAGTCCCTTAGCCGCTCTGTGCCTCAGTTTCCCCAGTGGGGATCACAGCCCTGCCCTGCCTCACAAGGTTGTTGTGAGGATAAATGCCCTCAGACACTGCAGCCACAGGGGCCACCAAGGGGCCAGCTACTCAGTAGTTACCCCCCAGCTCTGTGTCTGAGGCCTCCTGTCTCAACCCCGAGACCCATTGTATGGCAGCGGGGTGTGGGGGGAGTGGATGATCTCCGTGCCCCTGCTAGGGGCAGACATTGCCCCCTGCTCCGGTGAGGCAGGGGTGTGAAGCTGGTGCACGTGGCTGCCCCCTGCTGGGCAGAGGGGAGCTCAGCCTGCAGCAGCCTCACCCTGCCCGGCTTCCTTCCCGGATCCTCCAGCCCCCCTCCCTTCTGCACAGAGGTTAATTTACCTGAACCTCTGCGGGGGGGGCGGGGGGCGGCTGAGGGAGCAGCCCACTGAGCAATGCAAACACTTCAGGCCCCCACCCACCGCTGGAGAGGGGCCTGGGCAGACAGGGCCAGGGCAAATATTTGCCTTAAATAATCGACACCTGCTCCGGGAGTGTCCTGGATGGGGTGGGGGGGGCAGCAGCATGGAAACCTAGATAGAGAGAGACATGGGCATTAGGGCATTAGGCTGAGCTGGAAACCCAGGCCCAAGGGGACCTGCCAGGCAGCCAGATGCAACAAAACCTCGGGGTGCATGGGAGAGGTGCAGTGGGAGGCTGAACGGCCTCATGATGGATAATGACAATGCTCAGCACCTTCATCTGCCCCCTCAGGGCGCCAGTATCTTCACCCACAGTGGGCAGAAGGGGAAACTGAGGCATGGGCCCCTATGTGAACTAAGGGTATTGATACATCAGTGCAGATGACCCGAAAGGAGGGACTTGCCCCAGGTCCTAGACCCATCAGTGTCAGAGACAGGAGCAGAACCCAGGTCTTCAGATACCCAGCCCCTGCTCTGACCCCAGCAGGACCAAATCACTTGTCTGAATAGGACCACCAGCTGCACCTAGCCGCTGCTGCATAATGCAGGCAGGGTGCGTCCAGAGACCCGCATGCTACTCCTGGCTCTGCCACTGCCTGGCTTAGTGACCTTCAACAAGTCACATCCCTGCTTTGTGCCTCAGTTTCCCCTTTGTCTGTCTTGGCCATTTAGATAGTAAACTCCCTGGGGCAGCGACTGACTGTGACCATATGTGCAGAACTCAGCAAGATGGGGGCTCAATCTCTGTGGGGGCCTCTAGGGACTATGAGAATAGAAGAATAAAGCCCTCCAGGTTACACGCAGATCACACAAAAACTCACACACCCCGCAATCACACACCCATGCACACAGCTCACACACACAGCGATCACACGTGCACACCCACGGATCACAGAGAGAGGGATTACACATACTCCTAGATCACACAAGCACACTCCTAGATCACACAAACATACACATATTCCCAGATCATACACATTTCTCACACTCACAAATCACCCACACAAGCACACAGCTTGAACACATTTCTCTCTGACACACACACACAGGTCCAGATCACACAAAGACACACACGCTTCCAGATCATACACACACTCATACAGATCACACATTTCTCACACTCACAGAGATCTCTCACATACACAGCTGACACCCAAGAAGTGTGCACACACACATAGCACTCACACACACAGATTACTCCCAGAACTGTCACATACAGCTCACAACATACCTTGCACACACCCAAAACGCACACATGCAGCCAAAGCACACCACACACACACACACAGACACACACACACATACACACTCCCCCATCTCGCGTTCGCCTGGGTGCAGACCCCTATAAATCTCTGGAGCCTCCCGCTCCTCCCAGCCCCTGCTCGAGCTGAGCCTTTCTGGGCAGCTGGTCTCCAGGCTCTGCACACCCAGTCTAAGCTGGGGGAATGTGTGGGGGCGCTAGTGTTTGATTTTCCTCTTGTGTCTCACAGGCAGCCCCCTGGGTAACTACAGCAGCCCAGCCGGCCGTAGATTAGACTCTGTCGGCCTGCGTAAAATACCGGCCAGCCTTGGGGAAAGCGGGGAGACAGCATCTCAGCACTCATGCTGCAGCTGCCTCTTGGCAGAAACGGGCCAAGTCAGGTCCATTTATGCCCTGAGCTCGAGGTGGTTCCGATCACGCAGAACCCAGACCCAAACCAGCCCTAAATTGTGCAAATCCCACTGGGGAGGTTTGTGCAAAAACCCAGGCCACACCCTCCTTGTTACTGCCCAGACCCGGTTCCCGACCTGGCTCCAGCTCTCAGCTGGGGACAGTCTTTGCTGTCTGGGGAGTGGGGGGCAGGAGACAGGAAGGTCTAGCAAGGGGGTGGGCTGGATGCTGGTACCTGGCAGGTTTTCCAGCTGGGGTTGGTGTGCTTGGCTGTGGCAGGGGTGGGAGCTGACAGCAGGGATGGGGTGGATCAGCGAGGGGAGCTGGAGGATTGTGGGAGGCAGGGGGAGAGGTCACAGCAGGCTGCAAAGGAGACCTGGAGTCCCAGGGCCTGTTGTGGCTGCATTGGGGGCGGGGGCACACCCAGGGTTGCCCCCCCGGTCACGTGACATCTATGGGGCTTTTAGGGGTCAAGAAGCTCCATCACAGCCCTTTGAGCTCAGCAGAGCACACAGCGCCCCCCCCAGGCAGCTTCATGGGCAGGCTGTTGGGGAAATAGGTGCTGGGAGCTGCCAGGCTGCAGACCTGGGGTAGCATGGCCCTGGCATGGCACAGCTGCTGCCTGGTACCTGACCATAGAAGTTATGGAAAGGTGAGGGGCTGGGGGGCACGGATCCAGGTCCTGTGGAA
This sequence comes from Chelonoidis abingdonii, assembly GCF_003597395.2. Lineage (NCBI taxonomy): Eukaryota > Metazoa > Chordata > Testudines > Testudinidae > Chelonoidis > Chelonoidis abingdonii. The sequence goes on from NC_133779.1 coordinate 38,926,107, forward strand.
GCTGGGGGGTGGGGGCATGAATCCAGGGCGGATGGAGCCAGGGGAGGGGGTATGGGTCCTTGGAGGTGGGGGGAACACAGATCCAGGGCAGATGGGGCCAGGGGAAGGGGGTATGGGTCCTTGGAGGCGGGGGGAACACAGATCCAGGGCAGGTGGGGGCTGGGGGGGCATAGATCCACGCTGGCGCAGCTCAATTGGGGGGGCCCATGAATCCAACAGGCTGGGGGTGGGGAGTGGCTGTTTGGGACAGGACAGGGCAAGGCAGCGTGAGCGAGGCCCTCCTAGCTCATTGATCCAGTCTGGACTATCCCACCTCTGTCCACCCTGGATTCTTGCAGGGTCAAGAGGCCGATTTCCCCCTCCAGGCTCCCGCCTCCCCCTGCCCCGCCATCTTGACCTTTCCGATTTGCACGGGGCTCCGCTCCCACATGGGCTGTGTGGCAATCACCTCCCCCTGCCCCCTCAGGTCAGTGCAGCTCACGACCTCTGCCCCACGCCGGCTGCTGGGGGGAGCCATGCCGAGACTTGCAGCCCTGCCTGCTTCGCCCTGACCCCTCTGCCTGACCTCGGAGCTCCCCATTAGCCCAGCCCGCAGCCTGAGAGCCCCAGAGCTGGAGCTGGAGGCCAGGGCTGCGACTGGGCGCGGGAGCTGGGCCCTGGGCTCCTGGTCTGAAACCTGCTCCCCTCACTATTTCTAGGCGGTAGGGGGTGAAGGATTCTCAGGGGAGGGGGCTGGGGGTGGGACGACCTCCTAGAGGGGATCAGATGAACCCAGGATCCGACCGGCTTTAGAAAAACACCCTTAGAACAAGCCTTTTCCCATTGGAACGACCCCCTTCCCCCCCTCATCTCCACCAGGCCATGCAGGTATGGAAGGGGCTCCCTGGTGAGAGGCATCAGGGGATCCATGTCTCAGAACCCCCAGCCCCGGGAAGCAGTGACTTCTGCACCAGGGCTGGGCAGTGAGGGAGCCCCTGGGGGCAAGAGCTGATGGGGTCAGCCAGAGAGGGGGCCCCTTGGACTGGGAGGGGTAATAGTGCCTATAACTTGGTCAGTCCCCTCCCCCACCACAATACTCCAGCTCCACCAGGATGCTCCCAGCCCCCCGCAAAGCTCCCAGTCCCCCCCATACCCTCCCCAAGCCGCCAGCCTCCCCCGTGCTGCCCCCAGCTCCCATTTCCTTTTGCTTTCAGGATTTTTCTCTTTCAGGGTTAATGATTTGTTAAGGAAAAATCCAAACCCCAGTCAGAAAGAATCCACCTCCCACACACAGGCACCACCCCCACCCCCAGCAGGCTGGTGCCCGTACACAGCTCGGCAGCTGCCTGGGTGCTGTGCCTGGGCACCTGGCGTCTGAGCCGGGTGATGGTGAGAGACCGGGCTGGCGCGGCTCTGCCAGACGCCGGGTGGGCGGCTGAGCTGCCAGCACGTTCCTGGCAGGAGCAGAGAACACAGCGTCTGGTTGGGAGCTCAGAAACTCACCGTCCTTGTTGGGGTGAATTGAGTCCTGGATCGACAGCCCCCTCATCCCTTGGCCAAGCTTGGAGCTGGGCTGGGGCTAACACCTCCCCATGTCCCCCTAGGAGCCTTGACCTGTGGCTGCCCAGGATCTCTGCTTGTCCTAGGGATATGAGAGCCTGGTGGTACCTCAAAGCCTTGTGACTCAGCCACTAAACAAAACTAGCAATAGCAGAAACTCCGTTTACCAGCTTGTGGCTTCCTGGAGCTAATGGTGGCTACTAGTCACTCTCCCTTAGTCTTGTGGGCTCTGCTAGGTTATGAACACAGTGGCAAATCTGTCCCCAAGCTGCATGCCTCCAGCTCAGCCTGATGGGAGCTGAGCACTGGCAGCTGGGTGTGTGAATGGGCTTCTCCAGGCTGCATTTCCCAAGGAAAACGTAGCCTCCTGCAGAACCAGGAGGGGAGCTGAAGGACTTGGTTGGCAGGGCAAAGGGGAAACGGGAAAGCAATGGAGGGAGCAGAGACAAGGGTAGGTTAAGAGGGGCCTCTGCATGGCATGAGCAAAGCCACCCATGGCCCTCCCTGCCTTGGTGTCCCTGGGCGGGGGAGCTGGTATGTGCTATCAGAGGTTGGACCCTGTCTGAACTCCTCCGCCCTATACGCCCTGCCTGCTGGGAGTGGTGACTGGGGTGGGGGCCGGGAGCCAGGCCTCCTGGGTTCTATTCCCAGCTCTTGGAGGGGAGGGGAGTCTAGTGGTTAGGGAGCTGGGTGCCACAATCCCTGGGTTCTATTCCCATGTCTGATAGCTGGGTGTGTGTGTAAGGCCTAGTGGTTAGAACAGGGGGCTGGGAGTCAGGACACTTTGGAGTGCTGCTTTGTGATAATACAGTGGATCTAGAACCACTATTCGGCATTGGTGTGAGGCGGCGAGTGACAGGCAGCTCGCGGGGCATGTGGGACCCCGTCACTATCCCAAGCTACCTGCCTTCTGCATCAGCTGCAGCACAGTGCTGACATGGCCCCTTGGACTTGGGGTCGAGTGCCCTGACTCCAGGTGAGGTCCATGGACCCTGTAGGTGCTGAGCATTGATGACACTGGGGCCCCCGGTGGGTCATACTGGGCACCCATCAGTGGCCAGCTGTGAATACGCTCTGCCAAGCCCCTGGCTCCAGGTCAACCAGTGACCCTGCTGTGAGATCCTGACCTTTCTCACCTGGACAGGAGCCAGGCCCCCCAGCTTGCTGCTTCTGCTGCTGCTTTGCATCAGCTGTTTTTGTTGGGGGGTGGGGAGCATTTAAACTCCCCGGGCAAGTTCCACAAGCCCCAGCCATAGAGACAGCGCTGGGAGCAGCGCACCTGACTGATCCAGCTGCTGCTTGCCAGGGTGGGCATCCCCCGACTCTTAGATAAGAGCTGAGATGCTTATCGGGCTGAGCGGGAGACAGGGTCCTCCGGCTGTGACTTTTTTTTCCATGCCACCCAGTGAGTGGCTGGGACAAGGTGGATGGGTTGATCCAGAGGGCAGCTGCTCCCCGCGGGTATCGACTCCTTTGTGGCATGACTGGCTCAGGAAATGCCCTAGAGAGCCCAGCTAATCAGAGACCGCATAAGCCACGACCTCTTTAAAGGGAACCTGGCCCAATGTTTAGAGCAGGAGGGGGCAGAAGGTCAGGACTCCTGGGTTCTACTCTGGGCTCTAGAAGGGAGGTGTTGCCAAGTGGCAAGAGCTGGGAACTGAAAGCCAGGACTCCTAGATTTTAATCCCAACTCTTCCCCTGTATGGCATGAGGCAAGTCACTGCCCTGATTCGTGCCTCAGTTTCCCCATGGGGGGGAATAAACTACAGTGTCAGAGAGCTTCCGATGTTTGTGCTGTGCTCGGACAGCAGCTGGGAGACGGAGTGCCTGCTGGAGGAGTGCAGGGGGTTACAGCTCCCCGCTCAGTGAGGATATAGTAGGGAAGAGACCCTGGTATAATGAGCTATCTCGATAACCCAGATACGCAATCGGATGCACTGGGCAGCCCCGTGCTTGTCCACTGCCTTGCACCCAAAGCATGGGTGAAACGCTGCCCTGTCCTTGGCTTCACACAGTGTAAACGGCTGCAGGAGGTGCAGGGTGAGGGAGATACAGGCCTCGGGGGGCAGGTGGTAGAGAATCGGGCGCCCGGTTCACACTTAAGAGGGGATCAAGGCCCGCATAGTTTGGCAGGACTTTGTGGGCTGAGCACATGCCTCCTGAAACAGCACCCCCTGCTGGCATGTCCCCAAGCAGAGAGCTGCGTGTGCCCAGGCCTAGGCACTGATGGGAGACGTGGCTTTAGCTGCATGGATCCCCAGGCCAAGCGCCATGAGGAAGGATCCAGCGCTGAGCAGGATCCTCCCCCAGACCCTCACATCCCCACTCCCAGGGGTGGAAAACGGTCCAGGAGCAGAGCCAGATGGGGGAGCAGGTGGCAGGACCCAGACCCAGACCTGGCATAGAAAGACCTGGTTCCATGAGGGGCGGGGGCAGGTCAGTGATTGCCTGGGTTAAAGCAGCGGCCCCAGCTTGCTCCCTCCCCCCCAAGCTGGGAGGGGGCTGGTGCCCTGGCCCCTGGGAAGCAGCTTTGGAGGAGATGGGGCAAAGCCTAGTTGGGAGGCAGCAGTTCCTCCTGGGGGCAGGGCAGAGGGATTGGGAACCCCGCTCACTGCCCCCTGTGTGTGGGGGGGGGAAGCCCAGCTGAGGGTCAAGGGTGGGCATCCTAGTTCTGAGACGTCTTCAGATCTGGGAGGGGAAAGTGGGAGCTCAGTTCCTGCCCCTTCCCATCCACCCCCCCACTCTCCGCACAAGCTGCAATGCCCCATGAGGCCAGGCGGGGCCCAGGGGGTGACTCCGCTGAGTTCATGGCTCTGTCCTATATTCTGCAGCCCCCCTTCCCCAGAGCCCCAGGCAGGTGCAGGGGGGCGAGGGGAGAAATGGGGGTGGGGGAGGCGGAGTCACAGATGCTCCCACTGCACAAAGGAGCTGGGGGCGGGGGAGGAGCTGGGTTCTTTCTTTCTTGTCTCCCTTCAAGTCATTGAGGAGCTGGGTGTTGCTGGGGGGACAGGCCCCAGACTGGGGGCGGGTGGGTGGCAGAGACAGAATGAGGGAGATAGAAGAGAAGCGAGGAGAGGAAGGGAGAGACGGACGGAGGAGGAGAGTAGGAGAGAGGAAGAGAGGAGAGAGGAGGGGGAGGAAGGGAGGAGGAGAGGGGGAGGGGAAGGGGGAGGGGGGGGGGGGGCGGGGGGGGGGGAGGGGGGGAGGGAGGGCGGGGGAGGGGGGGGGGGGGAGGAGGGAGGGGAGGGGAGGGGAGGAGCAGGGGGGGAACGGACCAGGGGGGAGGGGGGGGGGAACCAGGGGGGAAGGGGGAGGGGGGGGGGGGGGGAGGGGGGAGGGGAGGGGGGGGGGGGAGGGGGGGAGGGGGGGGGGGGGAAAGCGGGGGGGTGGAGGGGGGGGGGGGGGGGGGGGGGGGGAGGGGAAAGAAATGGGGGGGGGGGAGAGGGGCAGGGGGGGGGGGGGGGAGGGGGGGGGGGGGAAGGGGGGAGGGGAGGGAGGGGGGGGGAGGGGGGGGAGGGAGAAGGGGGAAGGGGGGGGGGGGGGGAGGGGGGAGGGGGGGGAAGGGGAGGAGGCAGGGGGGAGAAGGGAGGGAGGGGCGTGGAAGGGGGGGGGGGGGGGGGGGGGGGGGGGGGGGGGGAGGGGGGGAGAGAGGGAGGGGGAGGGGGAGGGGGGGGGGAGGGGGAGGGGGGCGTTGGGGGGGGGGGGGGAAGGGGAGGGGCGAGGGGGGAGGGGGGGGGGGGGGGGCAGGAGGGGCAGGAGGGGATAGGGGGGGGGGGGAGGGGGGGGAGGAGGGGGGGGAGAGGGGGGGGAAGGGCAGGGAGGGGGGGGGGGAGGGGGAGGGGAAAAGCAAAAAGGGGGGGGAGGGGCAGAGGGAAGGGGGAGTGAAGGGGGGGAGGGGCAGGAGGGGGGGGGGGGGAGGGGAGGGGGGGGGAGGGGGGGGGGGGAGAGCAAGGGAGGGGAGGGGGGGGAAAGATAAGGGGGGCAGAGGGGGGAAGGGGGGGGGGGGGGAGGGGGAGGGGGGGGGGAGAGGGAGAGGGGGGGCAGGTCGGGGGACGAGGAGGGGAGGAAGGGGGCGGGGCACAAAGGGGGGAGGGGGGAAGGGGAGGGGGAGAAGTAGGGGGAGGGGGGGGGGGGGGGGAGAGGGCAGAGGGGGGGGGGGAGGGGGGACCAGGGAGGAAGAAGGGGGGGGGGGGGGGGGGGGGAGGGTAGGGGGGGGGGGGAGGGAGGGGGGGCGGGGGGGGAGGGGGGGGGAGGGGAAAGGGGGGGGGGAGGGGAAAGGGAAGAGGGGGGGGGGGAGAAGGGGGGGGGGAAGGTGAGGAGGAGGGTGAGAGAGAGAAAAGGACGGGATAGGGGGGAGCGGCCGGGGAGGAGAGAGAGGGAAGAGAGAGGGTGGGGAGAGAGGGGGGGGGGGGGAGGGGGGGGGGGGGGAGGGGGGGGGGGGGGGGGGAAAGAGAGGACAGAGAGAGGGAGAGGCGAAGAGGGGGTGGGTGGGAGAGAGTGAAGATCTTTAGTGAGAACGTTCGGGGGGGGGAGTGGTCGACAGCAGGGAGGAGGAGGGAGACAAATCCAGTGAGGAGGGGGGCAGGGAGAGCAGGACAGAAGAGGGGGAAGGGAAGGAGGCTGGCTGATGTGTGTGGGGTGGGGGGTGCCCAGCCCTGCCTTGCGTCCCTCACCAGGGCAGTGCAAAGAGCCCTCAGCAGGGAGTGGGGGTCGGCCCCTGGAGATGGGGGCTGTTCCCATCCGGGGGGAGGGGAAGAGCCCATCTCCCCAGCTGGGGGGGCGTGATGGGGACGCAGGGCCTGGCGGCGGGGTCACCCCTCTCTCGTGCTCCCCATCCCAGGGGCCAGAGTGCCCAGACCCGGAGGGGGGAGCTGGGGAAAGGGGCCAGGTTGTCTGCCCCTGGGGGACTGAGGCCTCTGGTTACCCCTAGATCCAGCGCCCCCCACACCCTCCCTTGCCATGAGCCCTGCTTCTGTGGCCTCTGCGAACCAGCCCTGCCTGGAGGCTCCGGCCCTTGGCCCCATCTGCCTCCCTGGGCCTTCGTCAGGGCAGCTGCCCGTGATGCCCCAGCGTCCCCTCCATCTGGGCCCAGCTTGGCCTCCCCATCCCCCCAGCACCCGCGGCCCCCCAGACTGCCCCGGGAGCAGCAGCAAAGGTGACAGGGTTGTGCCAGGACCAGGCTGCCTGTGCCAAGGGAGCTGCAGAGCACTCTGGCTAGGAGCCGGCAGCCCTCGCCGGGCGCGAGGAGATGGCTGGGAGCGATAGGGCTGGCACGGGGCAGGGACAGGATCATGGAATTAAAAACATTCCAGGGACTGACTTTGATAAAATAACAGACACGCCAGCTCAGACCCTCTCCCTCCCCCGCAGCTGCCTGCCTCTCCCCTCGCCGGCCCTGCAGCACCCCCAGCCTGCGCCCCTCCCTTCCCCAGCCCTCCCCACCAAACTCCCCCACTTGGCCTGCACCTCTTACCCTCCTCACCGAACTCCTCATCCTCCTTTCCCCCTGCTTTCACCCCTCCCCAGCTATCCTCCCCTTTCCTTCCTCCCCCTCTCTGCTCTCTCCCCCTCTGTCTCTGCATTCCCTTTGTAGCTGGGACAGGCTCCAGTCCGACCTATTCACGAGGCCCCTCCCCGACCCACGCAGGTTGGCGCAGGCCAATCTGCTCCCAGCACCGGGCATGAGTTCAAAGGCAGATGGGGTCAGTTTGGGTCAGCTGCCCCGGCCCATGTCAAAGGGCATCTCAGCTCTGCCATCCTCCCAAGCCATCCCATTTGCACCCGTGTTTGGGTGCAGGGGAGGGGGAGTCTGCATGCGTGTCACATGTGTGTGGTGGGGGGGCATTGTTTCACGTTCACGGGGTGCACATGTGTGCAAGGGGCAGGTGCGTGGCCTGGACGTACTGAGTCTGCGTCCCGGAGGGTGTGGGCCACCTACCCACATGGTGACAGTGTACATGCGCGTGGGGCTGGGGTGACGAGATCAGACACGCGTGTGACCGAACATGTAGGGTGCCTGCACAGTGGGGGGGGAGTGCGTGTGTGTGTGTGGATAGATGCGTGGGTGGGGCATGATGCACAGGCACATAGAGGTGTGTGCAGGGAATGGGCACACATGGGGAGGCACGCAGCGGGTGCGAGTGGCACGTATACATGCATGATGGGCGGGATTGGGGCCAGCCTGGGTTTCTCTGTAAATCTCTGGGCTTCTCTGTAAATCAAGACGTGCCCAGCCCCCTCCAGCTCCACCCCAGCTGAGTCTCCTACCCCCCCAGCACCCCCCAGCTTCGGGGCTTTGTCCATCAGGGCCAAGGGGGGTGGCAGGTGAGTTGAGGAGCAGGGTGACAAGAGAGCACAAAGCCCCTAGGGGCGCTAGGTACTGGCACAATCCCCCGGGTCCTGAATGCCCCCTGCCCCCAGGTCCAGCTGCTTCTCCCATTTGTTCCCCCCTCCTCCCCCGCTCCTCGCCCTGCAGCCTGGCTCCCTGCGGTGGCCTCCAGCCAGCTGCTGGTCAGCGGGGAGGAGAAGCCAGCCTGGGATGCCTGGGCAGTGATATCATGGGGGAATGCGGAGCCAGGGGCAGCCAGGCCAGCCCTGCTCACCAGGAACTGCCACGAAACCTCGGCCTGGGCGGCTGGCCCTGGACTGCCTGGGCTGCCCTGGGGAGCGATGAGCTCACCACCAGTGCTGGGAACAAGATGCTCTTTGTGCCTGGAGCCCAATGACCCCCAGCCTGTCACCCTGCCCTCCCTGGGAGGGGGGTCAGTGCCCCATCCGGGGCCGGCTCTGGGATCGCTGGGGCTCAGGCCCAGTGTCTGCTGCAGCTTCTCGCACTGGGAGGCATCCGTGCCATGGTGCCCGTCGAGCCATGGTAAGCCGGGGCCCTGAACTCGCTCCATTTGCTGTGGCACCGGAGTGCCACCATCTCCCGTGGATCGGCAGCATGCCACCCTCCCACCTTGCCCAGCCATGTGTGCTGGGGACACCCGGCCATGTGCCCCAGGGCCTGGGAGGAGGCTTCTGAGAACTGTCCCTCTAACGCTGCAATGGCCCTATTCCCTCACCACCCCTGGAACCCAGCTGTGTGCCCAACCTCCCCACAGCTTCCCAAGTGGGGCAGGGGGCATGGAATGGTGCCCAGGCTTGCTGGGATGGTCCCAGCCATGCTCAGACAACAGTTGGGGGAGGGGGAAAAGGAGCAGGAGCTTGGGGGAGAGCTAGGAAAGGGGCTGGGGAGAGGGACAGGGGTCCGGGCCCATGACGGATGAATTGGGATAGAAGGTGGGGAAGGGGGCTGGGAACTGCTGGCCCAGGATGGGCCCAAGGATGGGGGTGAACAATGGGCAGCAACTCATCTGACTTGAAGCTGCTCCATGTGGCAGGGGGCCAGGAGCAACAGGCTGGAGATTGGCAAAACATCAAATGGGCTACCAGCCCCCACCGCGCCGTGGCTCCCGGCCACCCCAGCACCAGAACCCAAACTGCGGCCTCAGGGCTCGTCACGGGGATGCTCATTAAAGGATCAAGTCGGGCAGATGCGGGGAGGGGAATAAGGGGGGAGAGCATCCCAGCAGCTCTGGGGCCATGGGTTATTGCCCCTTGGAGCTGCATCCTCCTCTACACACAGGGATCAAAAGCCTCTCCCAGCAGGGGGCACTGGCAGGGTGCGGACGGGCTTCTGGCTCCCAAAAATGATTCCCAGCCTCCTAGCGACGGGCAGCACTGGGGAGGGGGGCCTGCTGGGTCCAAGGATGTCAGGGGGAGATAGGCTGGGACAGAAGCAAATGTTCTGCACTCTGGAACCCAGGTGTCCAGGGTTCCAGCCCCCATGTTCTAATTCACTAAACCCCATCCCCCTCCCAGAACCAGAGACCGAACCCAGGAGTCCTGACCCTAGTACACACTCTAGATGGGGCACAAGGTTTATAGGTCTCCCCACACGGTGTGGGGGAGCGGAGTCTTCTCCCCCTTGACTGTCAGAGCCCCCCCCCTTTGGACTCCGCTCCATGCACCTCCATGCCCAGCCACGTGTTCCAAACCCGCCTCCTGGATGCCACTTGCTGGGGAATGTTTGTGGTTTCCAAGAGGGAAGCCATAAACCCCGAGCAGCCCTGGCCTCATGGGCATCTCTGCTCCAGCCCCGTGTCCCCCGTGCCCTGCCCTAGCCAGCTCCTGCTCCTGTCTCCGCTGCCCCGGCCACATCACTTCCCTGCCGGGGCTTTTCTTTCTTATGAAGTGGTCGGCATATTTTACTGTGGCCAGCAACGTGCCCATCACGGGCTGCTGGTGCCCCTCAGTCCTGCCCCGCAACCCCATGGCAATTCCAGCCCTCCCACCCGCAGCCCAGCTGGTCCCTCTCGATTCCACCCCACAGCCCCACAGTGATTCCAGCCCTCCCACCTGCAGCCCAGCCGGTCCCCCTCGATTCCACCCTGCAGCCCCATGTTCCAGCCCTCCCACCCTCAGTGCCCCTTGATCCTGCCCTGCAGCCCCCGCCCTCTCCCAGCCCCTGGGCCCCTCCTGAGCAATCGCTGCTAACTCTGCACAGCTGTGTGGAAAGTCTGCGGCATGGCCCCAGGCCAGCTGCTGGAGACAGCTCACATCTCCCTCTCCTGTGACCCTCCCCCCCCCATTCCAGGTTCTAGCAGCAGGGGATGAGGGTGATGCTGCAGCAAGGGGGCTGAATACAACCACCACCCCCAATAGCCCCTCCCTCCCCGATGTCCCGTCCCAGCCAGGCCAGGGGGCAGCTAGCGCGAGGGGACCCAGGGCGGCAACAGGAGAGCCAAACGGAGGCTTGGAGGCTGGGCCAGCCGAACCTCTGCTACCAGGAGGCAGAGTTGGGCAGGGTGGGGCCAGTCTTTGAGCCCCCCCCAGTACACACCCGTTCATTAGCCCGTTTGGCTGAGGGAGGCTGGGGTGGGCTCTGGCACCGGCAAAGCCAAAGTCTTGGCCCGGATTCCCTGGGTCCCGCCTTTCCAGGAACCAGCGAGGCCCATGGGGGTTTGGCACAGCCACCAAACAGAGCATCCTTCTCTGGCCAAACACGGGACGGGGTTTGGGCAAGGACTCGGCCATGGGCTCAGGGCAGAGTCTCCCCGTGAGGGAGGATGGTGAAGTGCCAGCTGAGTGAAGCAAACAGGAAGCAAAGCCTCACGCAACATGGAGACCCATGGCAGGCCGGGGGCTGGGGGGTGCTATACAGGGCCCCAGTGCCCAGACCCAGCCAGGGAAGGAGCAGATGGGGGCCAACGTACCCCCCCCATGCACCCAAAGGTGCTGGGCTCCAGCCTGGGGAAAGAGTAGCAGAGGAGCCTGTCTCCAGGGGACTCCCGCACTTGCTAACAGAGGTCTAGCTGCCGCTAATGTGCCCATCACCAGAGCGTCCGGGCAGATGAAGAGCCGCGGTTCCCACTGCCTCCTCGGATTTCAAGCAGGGTCTGCAAAGGGAGAATTGAAGTGGCTGGTGGCAATGCAGGAGAGCTGGGCAGGCTGGAGGCGGGCCGGTGGGCCCACAAGGAATAGGGGCTGTTATTTGTTTAGGACCGGAGGGTGTTGGGGGCTGGCAAACCAGCTCCCGCCAGGGGATTACAGGGCCCTGCTCCTCAGTGCTGGGGAGGTGAGATTTCACCCAGTCTGGGCAGAGGTGCCCCCTGGGGCTGGCCTGGCCCTGTGCATCCACACCCCTGACCCCCAGCCGCTGCAGGTCTAGGAAACCCCAGCCCCTGCCCTCCCACACACACACCCTGGGGCTCCCAGCTCTGGCAGCCTATCCCCCTACGACTGCCTTTGTCCTCTCACAGCCTTTCCACAGGGCCAAGGAGACCCATGGCAGGCCGGGGGCTGGAGGGGTGCTCTGCGGAGCCCCAGTGCCCAGACCCAGCCGGGGAAGGAGCAGATGTCTCACTTCACACAAGGCCCCACCAGGGCCAGGGCCAGACCCGGGCACCTGGAAACGTCTGGCGATCCAGCTCCTGGGCCCATGAACCATGTGTTACAGAAAACCTGCCACTCCGTGTCCTAGCGCTGATGGTGCACCCTCCCCCCGGTCCTGATCTATAGGCCCCCTGCTATCCCATCCCTGGGCACCCCCTACACACAACTCTGCCAATGCCCCTCAGTCCCGACCCACAGCCCCCCTGCTATCCCAGCCCTGGGCTCCCTGTCACCCCCGACCCACAGCCCCTCTGCTATCCCAGCCCTGGGCTCCCTCTCACCCCCGACCCACAGCCCTCCTGCTATCCCATGCCTGGGCTCCCCCTACACACAACTCTGCCAATGCCCCTCAGTCCCGACCCACAGCCCCCCTGCTATCCCAGCCCTGGGCTCCCTGTCACCCCCGACCCACAGCCCCTCTGCTATCCCAGCCCTGGGCTCCCTCTCACCCCCGACCCACAGCCCTCCTGCTATCCCATGCCTGGGCTCCCCCTACACACAACTCTGCCAATGCCCCTCAGTCCCGACCCACAGCCCCCCTGCTATCCCAGCCCAGGGCTCTGCCTCCCCCTCCGCTCTGCCCGTGTAAATGTGAAAACACTGAGACACCCTGCCCCCCATCGCACTGGTGACTCCCCCCTCAGCCCATGTCTCCAGGGCAGCTCCCGGCCCCCAGCCCCGGCCCCGGCCAGCACATCCGCTCTCCCATCTGGAGGCCAAGCCCGTGTCTAGACCGCAGCTAGTGCCCCCGTCTGGGAAGCAGAGGGGAATTGAACCCAGAGCTGCAGGGGGGGAGACACAGACTGCGCCGTCAGCGGCTGCTGCTGCTGCTGCTGAACTGCTGTGACCCTCTGGCAGCGTGTGGGCGAGAGGAGCTGCCTGACTGGAGCCAGGCTGAGCGCAGCTCCAAGCTGCTTCGCCAAGGAGCGGAGCTGAGACGCACGGCCCCGAGCTGCCGCTTGGCATAGCCTGAGAGCGCTCCTGCTTGCGGCTTCCGGCTGTGCTGGGGGAGGGGGGCTCCATCTTCTGCCCTGCTCCATGTGGGCTAGCTGGCCAGGCCCCCTCCCCTGCATTGTTAGCTATCTACAGGGGAGACAGTACGGACTAGTGGAGCGAGCACTGGACTGGGTCACAGCAGACCTGGCCTCTGCTGCTGGCTAACCCTGGGCCATGCATGCCTGTGCCTCAGTTTCCCCCTCTGTACAATGGGGACAATGACACTGCCCTCCTTAAAGTATTTTGAGTTTGAGAGAGGAAAAGTGCTAGATAAGAGCCGAGTGTTTCTATCTATTCATCCTTGTACGCTTCCCTCCATCCCTCTTCACACCCCTCTACCTATTCATCCCTCTACACATCTGTCCATCTACCCCATATTCATGCCCAATTTCCAGATCACATTGCAACACCTGGGTGGGTTAATAATAATCATGGCACCTCCTGTGCAAGTCTCTCAGCACTTTCTCCTTCATTACCTCTCACAAGCCCTCAGGGTGGTGAGCGACTTTTTATTAGACCTGTTTTGAAGCTGGGGAAACTGAGACACAGAGGAGGCCCTGACTAGCCCCAGGTGACACAGTGAGTCAGTGGCAGAGCCTGAGATGGAGCCCAGGAGACCTGATATCTAGCCCTCCCCGCTCCCTGACCTCAGTCCAACTGGGCACAAGATTCTGTCCCCCACCAGCTCTTCCCCACAGGCAGCCATCTGCCCCCCTGCTCCAGCCCATCCCAGCTTCTCAGTACCCCCCAGGGGGATCCCTGATCAGAGAGAGGGAGTCTGTCCCCTTCCCAGTCTGGGTCGCAGGTTACTAGCTGGGGTAGAGAGTCGCAGGGAAATCCTGGAGTGGACTTTAGTGCCCCCGGAATGGATTGCAGAACCCCCTCAATGTAGCCAATTCCCCGCCCCCACTCCCCCCGCACAGTGGTGCCATGCCCCAGAGCAGGGCTATCACTGGGAACCCACCCGGGCCCCTGGTTGGCTTCAGTTTCTCCGATTTGGCTGCTCTGCAGTGTTCTCTGTTAAGATGAGTGGGAGGGGCTTCCCTGGGTCCCCAGGTGGGAGAGCCCACCCACCTTCATTACCCACTTGATTTGCTGCTCCGTTTGCCACAAGAGCCACAGCCAAAACTAGACCATTAACTGAGTGAGCTAGTCCTTCATTGGGGCATCCCAGTGTGAGCATTGGCTGAGCCTCTCAGGTTCCCCACGGGAGGGGAAACTGAGGCACAGAGTGGGGGAGTGCCCCCGCACGTGGACACACAGTGAGTCTGTGACACAGCCAGGAAAAGAACCCAGGAGTCCTGAGCCTGTTCCTTTTGTAAAGGAACCAGTCAGTGCAACAAAAATTAAGTACTCACAGGGCCGCAGGCTGGGAACTTGCTGCTTTATCCAATTGCATCACAACCCAGTGTGTGCAGGGCAGAGCCCCACTAACCACAAACTGGAGGGAAGGGGAGTAGCATGAGATGGCCCTATCCTATAATACTCTGGTGACCCAGTTAACCCTATCGTGACCACCTTACTTCAGTTCCCTCACTTTACCAACAGCTCATAAATGAACATGCGCCATCTGTGTCACCACTCACCCTCAGCCCCAGAGGTGTGACCCTTCCCCTCTGCAAGTAGCTGAGCTACTCTCCTTTTCCCAGGCCGGGGGGTGCTCAGGTCTGGGCCATCTCCCCTAGGCCTTGGCAGGCCTGGGTTTCATTCCCTGCTCTGCAGCAGACTTGCCGTGATGTTACCTGGGGCAGGTCATTTCTGGGCCTGTTGTCTGGCAACCGCCCTACTTGGGGGGCAGCAGAAACTCACTAAAAACTATGAGGGGCTCAGATATTCACAGATAAACACCACCATGTCCCAGTGCTCGCAGAAGGCTGATGGCTCCCACTGCATTGCTGGCTCCTTCCTGACCCCTTCCCTCCCTGCCCCAGATCGCTGGGAAGGTCACCCCATGCCATGCACCAGCTCTGCTCCCCTTTGGAGCTTGTTCTCTGCCTGCTTTTCAGTGGCCCCGGGTCCATCCACGTAGGGCAGGGAGCCCCACTTCCGTTTGGTTTCTGCTCAGTTCCCAGCACCATGGAGCCTTCTTTGGGTAAAACTTTCAAAGGTGCCTAAGTCCCCTTTTCAAAAGTGACCAGCACTGAAAACCTAAGTCCCACTGATGTCAATGAGCCAAAGGCTCCTTCGGGCTTCAGTCGCTTGCAAATGGCACTTGAGCTGCTGAGTCACTTGGGTGCTCTTGGAAACAGCCGCCTGGTCTATATAACCCCATAGTGACCAGCTTGTGAGGCTCAGGATGCTGTGCTGAATGAATAGGCTAGTCTGTCTACTGCCCCCATGTGAGGGTCACTACAAGGGTATATGGACCGGATCATACTTCCCAATGTCCTGATCCCCGAAAGGAGGGTCAATACAGGATATATGGAATGGATCATTCGCTGGATCCTTAGGAAAGGGACACTATACGGGTGAGCAGACTGGGTTGATGACTGTGCACGACACCCCGAACCCCCACACGTAGGGCGTTCTTGGATGGTATGGACCAGATCGCTCTCCTGAATGTCCCCCCCTCCTGCTGCCTCTGAGAGAGTCACACACCATTCCCACCAAGATGGGAAGGGTTAAAGGCAGCTCTGCTGAATCTCACCACTTAGAGCAGGCCCCAGGAGCAGAGGATTGTCACCATCACCTGCTCCTCGTGCTCTGGAGCCCGTCGCACGGTGCACGGAGGGGGCTGGACATTCTCGGTGCTGGCATCTTGCAGCCCACACACAGGGGCTGACGCAGCAGTAACCCCAGTTAGCAACAGGCTCTGGGCTCCCTGCAAGCCAAGAGGATGAAGGCGCCACCCTCCCTCCTGCAGCTCACTGGCCTTTTGTTTCATCTTGGCTCCAAGCCAGCAGGAGCTAGAGCCAGAGACCTGAGGGAGCCAGGCATGGGGCAGAGCCAGGCAGGGCCATCTCGCTGGGCAGTAGCATGGCAGAGCTGGGTAGGGGCAGGACCAGCCAGGCAGAAGCATGGTGCTCTGAGGTGGAGGCTGGAGAAGGGAAGGCCAAGAACTGATATGATGGAGTAAAGAAGGCCCATGTGAGCATCCACCTTCCTGAGCTTTTTGGAAATCTGGCCCCCAGGGTGGGCGAGAAGCCCCCTGCCCACCCCAGAGGAGGCCAGTGGGGTCTTTAGTTCATACAGGGCTTTGGCTGCTATTTACCAACCGTGATTAATGCTAATTAGCATCGGCAGCGCTTTGCCCACTTTCACAATGCAGCCTGTCTGGGGTGGAACACAGCCAGTGTTTAACAGCGCTCAGCAACGCCACCCAGCACTGCAGAGCAGAGAGTGGAATGGAGACCTGGTCCCATTGAAACAGTAAGGGCTATTGAGGGAGGCCAAATGCAGCGATCCTGGACGGCATTTGCCCTGGACTCCCTCCCAACCCCACTGCGTGATCAAGGTCTCAGCCACAGGGCTTCTGGGGGATGGGTGGGACTGTCTGCTCATGGACCTTTGCAGCCCTGGTCACGAGGATGCTTCTGCAGTAGCAGAAACAGTGCTGCAGGAAGCGTTTCCAAGTGCTCTGCTTGGGGCAGGGCTGTAAGGCAGCTGGGTCTGGAGAGAAGCGCCTCGCCGCAGTGCGCAGCAGGGCAGGAGGAGGAGGCAAGGACACCTATGAGAACCACAGAGGTGTCAGAGCCTGTGCAGGGCAAATAGGCCCTTAGGCAGAAAAATGTATAGGGGCCAGCTGTCTGTCACCGCCAGCTCCAGAGCTGGGCTGTGGTTGAGATGCCCCAGTGCCAGCAGAGAGGCTGCAGGGGGCATCTGGCCACCCCTGTGCAGCCAGATGGGAGAGAGCCTGGGTGGGAACGATGGTGCCCAGACCCCACTGGATGGCAGGGGCCCAACTGAGCAGAACAGGGGTGTGTGGCTGAGTGCCCAGCAGGACACGTGGCCCCTTCGGGCAGACAGGCCCCAGTGCATCCCCGGTGCACTCAGCGCCAGAGAGCAGGGCAGAGGGGGGCTGAGGGAAAGAAACCTGCAGCTCCAGTCATGCCCCCCCACAGTCCCATCTGCAGGGGTGGGGAGCAGAGGTCAGCACTGGTGCGTCACCGTGTTTATAGGGACCTTGAAGAGGCCTGTGACGTCCGCTTCGGCCCCTGCCAGGCCGCCCTCGCCAGCTGGCCCCGCGCCACCTCCACTTTTAGCTCCTGCTAGGGCTGCTCATTAACCTTGGCGATTTAACGGGGCTGGCACCCAGCCACCGGGAGGCTAACCTTTTGCTGCATCTGGAGCCTGTTATTAGAGACGCCGCTGGGATCACAGCCCTGCCACGGATCCTAGAAATTAGCGCGGGAGGGAAGGGGAAAATAGCCCCCTCCTCTCTCGCTCCTCCCCCACTGCCCCTCCTCCCTCTACATCCCCCCTCCTGCCCCTCTTCTCTTCCGATCTGTCCTCCCTCCCCCCTCCCCCCACCCATTCTTCCTCTATCCACCCCCCTTCCTTTCTCTACATCCGCCCACCTCCTCCTCCATCCTCCCCTTGATCTTCTCTTGTGTAGACAAGCCGCTGGGGCTATAAATAGCAGGCTAGAAATAGTAGGGCCCCACAGGTAATGATGGATCAGGGGATAGGTGTGTCATAGCCTCCCTGGTGACCGTGGTCTGTCAGCTAAAGGCTGGGGGAGGTTCTGAGACCCATTTCCTGGCTCCCTCCGCAGGGACCCTGGCTTGCAGCTCAGCCCCTCCTGACAGGCCAGGACAAGTAATCTCCCCACAGCTGATTTTGAACCCCCCTTTGCCTCCCAGCATTGGTGTTTAACTGGGGTGTCCTGAGCTTCATGCTGCACCCAGGCAAGTGGCATAAATCCGGCCCCATGCAGGGCACCTGCTTGTGCCCGCCTACAGGGTGGGCAGTGGAGCAGCCTTCTTACCCCAGAGTGCAGCCGTCCCCACTGCATTCCTCCTCAGCAGGGCCTGGGGTTGGGGGTGAGTGCACGGCACTTCCAGGGTGGGGACCCCCAGGTACCCGTCCCCACAGCCCGTCCCCAGCTTCTCCACACAAGCGTGTGCCCACAGACAAACACACAGGGCGTTGAACACAACTGGGGTGTCAGCCCTCGCCCAGAGTCCATTGCGTGGGCGCCAGCACGGAGGATCCTGGGAGCCAGCGCTGCAAAGGAGCATGGCCCATGCATGTCTGAGAGAAACCTGCTCTTGCCAGACTACCAAGCCATGAGTTGCCGCCTCCACTGGAGATCAATGTAGCGGGTATAATTAGGGATCTACTAGTGGTACCAGCTAGGGGAGCTCCCCGGTGGCTCCAAAACCCGTGCCAGGAGGGTGTGAAGCTGTAGGACCCAGGTAATAGCCTGGATGTGCCCCAGCGCTCCCAGGCAGTTTACTCAGCAATGTGCCCCTGGAGCGAGACAGGAACGCAGGCTCCAGGTCCCAGTGTCTCTTTGCCCAACTGCCAGGACCTGGGCTGAGACCCATCAGACTCATCTCAGGCAGGCAGCTGAGTGGCAGTGGGGTCTGGTCATTCCCTGCCCTGAGGCAGATGGGAGGTGAAAGGCTCTGGGTCCCCTTAGCAGGCTGGCAGCCTGGTACCCACATGTGGGGCAAACACTTAGCCCTATCCCAGGGGAAAAGGCAACTCTTGCTGCCCCCTGGTGGCCACCACCCTTCTGGGTAAGGGGAACTAAGAATGTAACATAAGAACAGACCCATACTGGGTCAGACTGAAGGTCCATTTAGCCCCGGATCCTGTCTACCGACAGTGACCAGTGCCAGGTGCCCCAAAGGGAATGAACAGGACAGAGAATCATCAAGTGATCCATCCCCTGTCGCCCATTCCCAGCTTCTGGCAAACAGAGGCAACGGACCCCATCCTTGCCCATCCTGACTAATAGCCATTGATAGACCTGTCCTCCATGAACTTATCTAGTTCGTTTTTTTAACCCTGTTATGGTCTTGGCCTTCACAACATCCTCTGGCAAGGAGTTCCACAGGTCGACTGTGCCTCGTGTGAACTACACTGGGTTTCAAGCAGGGTCATCTCTCTGCCCACCCCTTAGCACACGGGAGTGAGCGCCTTTGTGTGTGCATTTGTCGGTGTGTGCATCTTTGTGGACACAGGCATCTGAGGCTTGTGGATCTCTGCGTTTTTATCCGTGTCCATTGTGTCTCTGCCTCCATGTTGCAAGCTCTACCTGTGCAGCTCGCAGGCATCAATGCGTTTCTATGCGTCCCTCTGCCTGCTGCGTCGTGTGCCTGACTCTGCGTGTGTTGTGCGTCCTTATGGCTGTGGCTGTGTGTGTGTGCAGTGCTGGGTGGTGACTCAGCCTCCAGGAAGCCCAGGAATGCCTCCCCCCCTCGCTCCGGAGAAGCCGAGGAGCTAGCCACAGGCACGTGTGTTGCAATGCGGTTTCCTTGTTCGCCCCGTCTTGGGAACGGGACGTTCTGGAGAGGATGACGAGCGAGGCCTGACCCAGACCTTGTGGGGAAGATAATCTCAGTGGCACACTGTCCCCTGCCCCACCCCCGGCTTCTTGGAACCTGGGCTTGGCTGTTTATCAGAAGTGAGCACTGGGACAGGTTGGGCTGAGGTCCCTTCTCCAGCAGGGATGGAGTCAGCAAAAAGGAGCTGCGGGGAATGGGATGAGGGCAGTGGTGATATGGTGCAAGGTGGGGCAGGGTCATTATCCCCGACTCGCTGAAAGGGAAACTGAGGGATGGGGACGGTGACTCACCCACATTGCACAGCGAATCAGAGCTGGGGATAGACTCCAGCCCCCCCACAACAACTCATTGGGTCCCCCCCTTTCCCACAGCAGGGGATAGGACCCAGGAGTCCTGACTCCCATCCCCCCTCCAACTGACTGGACCCCTCCTCTCCCACAGCAGGGGATAGAACCCAGGAGTCCTGACTCCTGGCCCCCCACAACAACTCACTGCCCCATCCCCACAGGAGGGGATAGAATGCAGGAGTCCTGACTCCTGGCCCCCCACAACCAGGGGCAGCTCCAGACACCAGCATGCCAAGAGCTTGCTTGGGGTGGCAAGCAGTAGGGGGCGCTCTGCCGGTCGCCTGCCTGAGGAGGGTCCGCTGGTCCCGTGGCTTCGGTGGACCTCCCGTAGGCTACCACCGAAGGCAGCCTGCCTGCCATGCTCAGGGCGGCGAAACAACAGCTCACTGGGGCCCCCCTCTCCCACAGCAAGGGATAGAACCCAGGAATCCTGACTCCCATCATCACTCACAACTCCTCACGCCCCCCCCCCGCCGCCACACACACACACACACAGAGAGAGAGAGAGAGAGAGAGAGCAGGGCATAGAACCCAGGAGCATGCATCCCCAAGGTGCTTTGGCAATGAGCCACAGAGGGTGCTGCACGGAAGGTCCCTGTTCCTGGCTGCAGGGGAGGGAGGCCTTGCTTGTGGCCTGGCGTGGTTTCAAGAGCCAGCCTCTCTAAGGGAGCCCCACCCTGCCACGCTCTGGCCTAGGGGATGCTCCCTCATCCCCAGCCCAGATGGAGGACGTCAGAGGGATGCTGCTGCTTTATCCGAACTCTCTGGCCTTGGAAAACCCTGGGCTGGTGATTCCACAGCTAGGAAGGGGAAGAAGGCAGGCCACTTAACTCACCGACACCCCCTCACCCGGCAGCTCTGGGACCAGGAAGGCGCCCAGCTGTGGCTGGAAGCCCCGAAGCCTGGGTGGCTGCCATGGAGGGGTGAAGGTCGAGGGAGGAGAGGAATCATTTAGGAGGGGTCTGTGGAGGATGGATAATTAGAACCCAGGATGAAATAAACGAGCAGAGACAGGCCCCCAACCACCCCCCTTTATCACTCCGCGGCTTGAGGCTGTTTCTTTGGTCCAGCCCGGCTCTCGGAACTCATGGCCAGCTTGAGAGACCCAGGACACTAGGAGTTTCACGGGCGCTGGGGGCAGCAGATGTGTTGACCCCAGCCGCTCCTGCGGCTGGCTCCAGGGCCCCTGCCTGCAGCTCTGAGTGGCTGTGGTTGGGCCACGTCACCCGAAGCTCCTGCCATTGGGTGTCACGGGGCTGGGGGGAACCCACAAAGTGCTGCCCTCAGCAGCATTTTCCACCCAGTCGGCACTCAGAGCCATCCCCTCTCCTCCTGAGCCAAAGCCACAAGCCATCCCAGTAGGCCAGCGTAGTGCACGGTTGGGGGGTGACACATCAGCCGGGAGGAGAGCTAGCCAGACAGGCGGGGGCTGCGGTGGCTTCTTTCCCATCCACTCCTGGCCTAGGCACCCCAGTCCTCCTCCAGGAGGCAGGCCTGGCTCAGGTCCCCCTGCGGAGCTGCAGTGGCCACAGCTCCTTGCTGCTTATCCTCAGGCTGGTGGAAAGCAGCCAGTGGAAACCGCAAGGCCTGTGAGCCAGCACTTAGCTCACAGATCCCCAGCCTCAGGAGCAGGGGAGGGGAAGGTCCTGTTAGGAGCTGGGATGCTTCATGTCCTGGAGGTGCCTCCATCCCTCCCAAGCAATTCCCCAGGGACACTGATCTGCACTCCAACAGGGCTGCCCAGAAGATTCAGGGGGCCTGGGGCCTTCAGCGGCGGGGAGCCCCTGCTTCGGTGGTAATTTGACGGCGGGGGGTTCCTTCTGCTCCGGGACCCGCCATTGAAGTGCCTCAAAGACCCGCGGCGGGGACTGCCCGCCGCCGAATTACTGCTGAAGACCCGGCACTTCGGCAGCAGGTCCCACTTCAGCGGTAATTTGGCAGTAATTCGGCGGCGGGGTGGTCCTTTGGCCCCAGCGGAAGGATCCCCACTGCCGAAGACCCGGAGTGGAAGAAGTTCTGGGGGCCCAGGCCCCGCGAGATTTTTCCGGGCCCCCCACAGTGAGTAAAGGATCCCGCTCCAGGGCCCCTGAAAAACTCTCGTGGGGGCCCCTGCGAGGCCTGGGGCAAATTGCCCCACTTACCCCCCTCTGGGCAGCACTGCACCCCAAAAAGCTCTTCCATGCACTTTGGCTGGATCTAGACAAGGAAATTCGCTTGGCAGAACCACGTCACTCAGGGGTGTGGATTCAACCCACCTAACCCTTAGTGTCAATGGGAGAATTCAGCCGCCCACTGAACTGCCGCCCCTCGGGGAGGTGGGGTAACTGCACCCACAGGAGCGGGTCGCCCATCAGGGTGGGCATCATCTTCACCGAAGCGCTGCAGCGGCACGGCAGCGGCTTTTTAAGGCTGGGCGAGCCCTGCGAGAGACTCAGCAGTGGGGTGCAGAGTTTGAGGGGCATCAACAGAGCTGTCTGGGCAGGCTATCCCAGGGCCGGGAGCCTGAGCACTGGGGGTGGAGATTGTGGGGCACCTGCAGAGCTGGGATGGGGGTGAAGGCAGGGCCCTAATAGAAGGGGGCTGCAAATTGGGATTGAGTGACACTGGCAGAGCTGGACGGGGGAATCCAGGGCCCTAAAAGAAGGTGGCTGCTAGTTGGGATTAAGGGCCAGCAGCAGGTTAGTGCACAGGCCCTGCCAGCACCGGCTCCGGCCTCTGGCTGGCGCTGTGAGTTCTTGACTTTCCTAAGTGCTAAAAATACCACTAAAAAGAGGGGGAGGAGAGCTAGACTCCGTGGCAGGGAGCCAGCAGCCCTGCAGCTCGTGCCCTGCCAGCACCTGTCCCCGCAGCCCCTGGGCTGATGCAGTGACAGGTGACTTTCAGGCATTTAAAGAAGCAGTGCACTGACATGAGTGGCAAACACACTGCGGCCCCAGGACTGCTGTCACCGTCGGCTGCGTCCAGGGCCTCAGCCAATCAGATATGGGCAGCTGTGCTCTGAACAGCTCGGGGGGGGGGGGGGGGGCTGCTTACTGCCCAGATGTTAAGAATACCTGCAGAGTCAGAGTGTGCCCTAAGCGCCACCCGCGTCATGTGGTAGGGATTGGAACCCACTGGGGCTATGGGCACTGGGGCTGAGCTATGGGGTGGTCTTTATGGGGCAAACCCTATGAGGCACAGCCTGAGCCAGGGATGGTCCCTATGGAGCTGAGTTATGGGGTGGTACCAATGGGGCAGGGTTTGAGCCACGGGACAGCCCTATGGGCCTAAGACAGCTTT
The DNA here is from genome assembly GCF_003597395.2 of Chelonoidis abingdonii. Taxonomy (NCBI): domain Eukaryota; kingdom Metazoa; phylum Chordata; order Testudines; family Testudinidae; genus Chelonoidis; species Chelonoidis abingdonii. Next base: position 38,948,659 of record NC_133779.1, read on the forward strand.
GGGGCAATCTCTATGGGGCTACGGGCTGAGCCTTAAGGCAGTCCTGATAGGACTTAGGAAGCACTGGGGGGGTCCCTCTGGGGCTGAGCAATGACGTTGTCCTTGCTTGGGGAAGGCCATGCGATCAAGGCTCATCCCTGGGACAGTCCTGCGCTTCTGGACCCTCCATTGCGAGATCCAGACCTGCTTTTCCTCCCTGCCCGGGTGCGGGAAGGCAGCGCACGCAAGGGATCCCCGGCCCGACGGCACGAGTCAATGGGAAAACCCGGCCTGAATTTCCTGCACAGTGGAATGGAGTCATGTCTGAACAGCCCCTGCCAAGAACCTGCACGAGTGGGGCGCTTTTCTGGCCGCCTTGGGGCGGGGGCTGCGTCTGCGGTCTGCTCGGTCCTCCCTTTCCTTTATCCGTAACCCCTAGGGCACAGTGCGGGAGGGAGGCATTCCCCCCACCAGCAACTGCACCCCCCCCATAGCTGCCCTCAGCAGGAGACAGTCAGCTTGAAAATGGCATTGATAAATACCAGGGAGTGTGTGGGGATAGACTGATCGACTGATACATTCGCTGGCATCCCAGATCCACATCTGTGTAGGCACAAGCAGACCCACCGTCCCCTCTCTTACGCATGGACTCTCTGCATCCGAGGGTGCGGGCCTAGGAGCAGAAATTTTGCCTCCAGCTCCCTGCCCCAGCTGCCCTCCGCTTCTTCCCAGAGGTGGCTGCATTTCTGCCTGGGAAAGGCCCAGCCAGGTGACGGCTCCGTTTCTCCTCCGATCCGGCTGCAGCTGCCCAGGCTTTGCCTGCCACCCGCCCCCTTGATGCCAGCTCAAGACAGAAAATTCATTCATCCATGCATGCATGCATGGGAGGCCTGGCTCATTCATTCACTGCTGGGTGAAGGAGGCTGGTTGCCGTGGCAACTGCTCTCTCTCCCGCTGTGCTGCTGGCAGCCCTGGGCGCACGAGGCAGTGACAAAGGCTGGTCCTGGTGCATCTCTGCCCTGTCCTGCGCACTTGGCCACGCTCACCCCTCCTGGTCGCTGCTGGGTCACAGGGCGAGGGTGGCCTGGGGATCGGGTGCCTTGGGACCAGCATGGCCGTGTCTCTGTCTCTGGAAGGGGCTGTCTCCCCACACACATGCACCCCCTCCCCTCCCCAGAGGGCCCTGTGCACCCCGGTAGTCTCTAGAGTCCAGGAGTGCACAGATAGGCACAGTCAGCTCTCCCCTCCCCCATCCTCCCTGCCAGCTCCCCCCTCTCCTCTTAGCAAGCTGCAAGTGTAAATGAGTCTGGGGGCAGGCAAATCACCATGACACAGCAGCACACACAAGGCTGAGGAAAGGCAGTGTTGACTCTCCATTGTTTGCTTAACGTGCATGGTGGCATGTGTGTGCCTGTGTGCAAGAACATGTGTCTGTTTGCATGCACGGGCGCTGGAACAATGTGCAGAGTGGGGGTGCTGAGAGCCATTAAGCCAAATTGTAAACCCTGCATATGAGGGAAACCACTTCAAGCCAGGGGGTGCTGCAGCACCTACAGTTCCAGCACCTATGTTTGCCTGTGTGCCATGTTCGAATGCCCATGCGTGTTTTGTCTGTGTGCACACATGCATGTTTAATGTATGTGTGCATGTTTCATCTATCCAGAGTCGTGCTTTGCACATGACTGCATATTCCACTGATGTACAGCCATGTCTCATATGTGCATAGACAGGTATGTTTCCTATAGGGGTGCATGTGTTCTGTGTGTTTCACACGTGTGTGCACATCTGCATACCTTGGTGCTTGTTATGGATCCTGCTGTGTGTATGTGTCCATGCATGTGCTGGCCACATCCATGGGAGGGTGCATGTTGATGGTGGGGAGGGACAGGGAGCTCTGGGAAGCAGCACACTGGGTGGGGCTCCTTTCTTGTTTACCCAGGGATTTGGCAGGCTGGGGGCCAGGCCGGGAGCTGCCCAGCTGGGACCAAGGGGCTGGTTGTTTGGATCCCGCCTGCAGACTCAGCAGATCGTGAGCTCAGGCCGCCCCAAGTCAGGGAGGGGAGGCTGGCGGGCAGCAGGGAGGCCTGCCAAGTGGCCCTGCCTGGGACAGTGAGGATGGCCAGGGAGCTGGTGGCAATGGAGGGTCCAGTGCCATCATTCGCCTCGGCCCCAGTGACTGTGCCGAACAGACAAGCGCGGCCCCTTGCCCAGGGCTGCCGGCACTGAATTCAGTCGCCTGTCAGGCCAAACCTCATCCAGATGGTTTCTATTATAGGCTAGGCTGGGCAGGGCAGTTTTAACTCCTTCCCGCTCGGGTTCAACAACTGAGCATCCAGTAGCTGCTAGAGAGCAGAGGCCAGACATGTGGGGAGCTCTAGGGCAGAGCCAGGCAGGCTGGCCTGGCTAAATGCCAGCCATGGGGCCAGGTCGAAGGCTAAGGCCAGCGAATAGTCCCGTCCCAAGCCGGGGTAAAGGAATCACAAGCCTCAATAAGGACTGAGATCACAGTTGGCAAGGAAGTTCTGACGTGTGTGTGGTCACAGGAGCATGAAGAAGCATGCATAAGTGTGGGATGAGAGTGCACCTGCTGTGAGCACAGGTGTGTATACCCATGTGGTGTCTGGTTGCATAGGTAAACCTGTGAGTTTGCATGTGAGCATCAGACGGGAGTGTCTGCATGGCTGCCTGCTCCAGGGGTGTGTGTGTGTATAGGGATAGTCCAGATCCTGTATTCCAGCAGATTATGCACATGGGGGTGCATATCACAATGTTGATGGGGTAGTCCATGCATGAGTTAAATTCTGCCTTCCCCAGCCTGCACATGACTCCCATCAACCCCAGTGGCGCTAGAGCGTTGCCAGCTGCATATGAGGCTCTCTGAAGTGGGGGGACAGTGTCTGGAGGCATCGGGAAGGGCTTGAGCCCCCGAGTGTTCATGTGGTTTGCAGTGTGGGTGTGAGCGGAGCCTGGGAATGGTCATGAGGTGGGTGTGGGGCTGGGCAGAGCCCTACACTGCGCAACATGACTGCTCCAGCCCCCAGCTGGCTGCTCCCTCCCCCTCAGAAAGTGGGTGTGTCTGGGGCCTGGACTCAAGTGCCAGCTTCTTTGGGGTGATGTGACATTTGCCTCCACGAGCCCCTTAGGCAGCTGGGCAGCTGGGCAACACTGGATCAGGTTCTCCTGGGCACCCCGACCCCATCCTGCTCAGCAACCGGCGCTTGGCAGGATGAGGCCAGGCGTTAAACGTGCATGGATGTATGTATCTTGTGATAGGGCAAGGCCAGATGGCTACAGTAAAGTACTGAGAAACAGGTATGTTAGCCCCAGGCTAAACAAATCCCTAGTACCCTGGTAACCAAATGGCAGTTGCTCCAGGTTAATCAAGGCACCTGGAGCCAATTAAGATCTTTCTAGAAGGCAGTAGAGATAGCTACTTTAATTAGAACACCTGCAGCCAATCAAGGCAGGCTAATCAGGGCACCTGGGTTTAAAAAGGAGCTCACTCCAGTCAGGCAGGGAGGAGCCAGAGGAGAAGGAGCGTGTGTGAGGAGCTGGGAGCAAGAAGGCAAGGAGCTGAGAGTGAGAGAGTGTACTGCTGGAGGATTGAGGAGGACAAGCGTTATCAGAGACCAGGAGGAAGGTCCTGTGGTGAGGATAAAGAAGGTGTTTGGAGGAGGCCATGGGGAAGTAGCCCAGGGAGTTGTAGCTGTCATGCAGCTGTTACAGGAGGCACTATAGACAGCTGCGATCCACAGGGCCCTGGGCTGGAACCCGGAGTAGAGGGTGGGCCTGGGTTCCCCCCAAACCTCCCAACTCCTGATCAGACACAGGAGGAGCTGACCCAGACTGTGGGGAAGATCACTGAGGTGAGCAAATCTGCCAAGAAGCGCAGGACCCACCAAGGTAGAGGAGGAACTTTGTCACAATCTGTACATGGTAAGTGCAAGGGCGCAAACTTGGTTTAGTACAAGGGTACATCTGTGCATATGTGTGTGTGCACATGGTGCTGATCACGGCTAGCCCATGCCTAACCATCATGTCTCATCCCAATGGATCCTACCACTGTATCCACCCCTGAAATGTGGCTACCTCTTGGGTGGGACGCAGCTGCTGTTTAACAGCTGCACAGCGAAGCTATGCCATCAGGAAGTAGCATCCTGTATCCCTCTATAGTCACTAGTGGGAATTGAGAGAGGCAGGATGTAAACTGCAACGTGACCTGGGCAGCAGTGGCTAACCTCAGGAATACAGACTAACACCTTCTCCACAAAACCTTCCTGAGTAAAGCAGGCATTGGTGCACACGCCTGTTTCCATGCATGTGAGTATGTGCATGTGATAACTTGCATGTATGTACTCACATGTGTGCATGCTATTTATGTACTCAAGCATGCAGCCATGTGTGTCTGCACATGCTCGTGTGTGCTCCTGGGGGTGGTGTCCATGCATGCACTCACACACATGTGTGCTGTCATGTGTGCGTGTCACAGGGTTGCCCTCACATGTACCAGCCTGCGCGTCACCTTCCCTGGGGCTTCTCAGCATGGCTGGCTCCTGTGTCTCTACAGCGCTGGGACATGACTCATGGGCTAGCAGAGGAAGCAATGACTCAGTCCCAGATTCCTGCCTCCCTCTACCTGCCATCCAGCCCCTCTCTGCGCATCAGCCCCTCACGAGCATGAGCATTACTCAGCCACATGGAGGCTGCGGGTCCTGAGCTCCAGGTCGCGATGTGCATCCGGCCAGGAATTGCTGCAGCGTCTGCCAGGCGAGAACCCTGCCAGGACAGGCCCGGACCCCTTCCTGGCAGGGTTAGTGCTAGGGGATATGTTCCCATTGACAACTGTGGCCATAAGGAGGGTGCCATCCCCGCTTCCCTGTGCCTGCCGCGCACCTATAGAGCTGGCCTGGGCAACATGGGGCGCAGAATGGGATGGGATGGATCAGAAACCAAACTGGCAGCCTAGCCCCCATGCAACGCTGCCTCTCGCCTGGCTGCTGAGTCAGGAGCATGTGAGGCTCCGAGCCCCTCGTCGCGCTGGGTACTGCTGGTGGCACAGTGCACACACAGTGACTCACCGCAGCCTGAGCACCGGGTTCACCCTCTCTTGCTGTGGGTTGAGTGTTTGGGGCAGACTCAGAGCGCGTTCGTTTCCTGGAAACTCGCTGAGCCATGGGAACTCTGTCGCTGTCAGAGGGGCAGGGCACCATGCCCTCTGCCCAAGCCCCAGGCACCCTGGCTGCTGGCTGCAGGGTTCTCACTTGTTAGCCAGATCCAGACAAAGGGCATTTCCAGAACCAGGAGACAGACCCTGCCACGCAGCACTGAGCCAGAATAAATATTTATCTTAGAGTAGTGCCAGTCTGGGTCAGGCCCCATTGTGCTGGGGGTTGTACACACACACACACACAGAGTCCCACCCCCAGACAGTGCAGAATGTAAGCAGTGTTTCGGGTGGAGAACTCATTTCATTAGCACTCAGGACACCTGGGTCCTCTGGCCCAGCTCTGAAACATTCTATGAATCCCGCCCCTTCCCGTACCTCAGTTTCCCCATCTGTCGGATGGAGGGTAATGCGTGAAATGACCAGTTGGGGCCTGCTGGCACCCAGGCGATGGCTAGTTCTTTTAGTATCATCAGCGCCCCCAGAAGGTGAGTATGCCTTTGACAGGTTAACCCTTTCGCTGTCTCTTGACTGTGACTATGCTCACACAGTGCTTTCCAGGGATTTATCTGCTTAAACTCCCAAGGCCGGAGGCCCAGGTGCCATGGGGGTGTCTCAGAAGGCATGTCACAGCCTGCAACTCTCGGCGCCGTTTGCGAAGAAGCAATGCCTCCATCCTCCCCAGGGAGCGACAGACACAAGAATCGTTCTCCCTGCCGCGGGAATGCAGCCACCTCGGGATTGGGAGGCAGCAGCTGTTTAACTCCACCTGCTGCCGGAACGCAGCAGCTGTTTATACAGAAATCACTCCACCTGGCCCTGGAATGCAGCCACCTCTGGGGTGGGAGGCAGCAGCTGTTTTACCAATCCCCCCCAGCAATGCCATGCAATGGTTTTAGGAAAGTAGTCGAGAAAAACGCTGCATCCAGTTGAAAGTGGAAGGGGAATTTTAGGCAAAGGTGGATACCGAGGTCGTAATCTGCTTAGTGCACGGCCCCCCAGGAAAGTGCCAAGTCGCTGTCACCTCTCACCTAGAAGGGGCCACCTCCCTCAGTGTGGACTCAGAGCCCTGCCCTGGGGTGCTGACTCAGAGAGAGAAGGACACCTGCTGAAGCCCCCAGCGCCACTCCCTGCAGCAAGAGGTGGTCTCTCCCATCCCGGTGCGGAGCAGGCCTGCACCTGCTTGCCCAGAATCAGCCAGGTGCACACGCCCGAATGACGCACACAGAGGGCAGCCGGGGTTCAGCAAACAGCCGGCTCTCGCCCAGCAGCTCCGACTTCCCCGAACTCAGCCCTGCTACCACAGCTAGCCAGCAGCTGCTCCGCGCAGCTCTCCGAGTTGTTGACGGTCTTTTGAAGAACTGGAGGCTATTCTGACTCAGAGCACGGTGGCCACCGTTCCCAGGCCCTGCTTGCCAGAGTCACTTTCACAATGACTGGGACAGTCACGGCGGCCTTCCTCCTGCCACTTCTTTCTGCTGCTCTTGCTCTTTCTGCCTGCGTGGCCCTGTGCTCGCCCGGGCACCATCCCCTCCCCTGGCCGCACCGTCCCCAGCTTCACCCTAGGACCTGGGGAGGGAAACACCAACCTGTGGTGCTACACTGCGTACAACGCCTGGGCTTTGACTCAGCTGTGAGACCAAGCCCCCTCTCGTCCACACACAAATCAGTCTGACCCGGGTCAGCGAGCCTGCTGCGGTGGGGAGGGGTGGGTCAGAGCCCGAGTGCCACTGAGCATCAGGGCCAAGCCCTGCTGATTTGCAGTGTGGATGCAGCTCGAGCCGTGGACCCGGGTCAGAAGGGCTGCACAGTGCAATGTGGATGTGAGACCTGGGTCCAGCCACTGCAAGCCGAGGCTTACTCTGCAGTGTGGACATCCCCTGAGGGCTTCAAGCTCCCCCTGCCAGGTCACCAGCCCTGCAGGCTAACGGCTCCCATCCTCTGGGCATCAAAACCCACCGGATCGGTTTGCCGTAGCCAAGGGCAGCACGGTCCAGTGGTGACTGTTCCCAGCTCTGTCACCGACTCCCTGTGTGAGCATGGACCAGTCGCGTCTCCTCCTGCCCTTTGTCCGGCTTCTCTGCCTGGGATGCTCCGTGTGTGTGTGTGCAGCACCCAGCTTAACGGGCCCTGATCCAGCATGGGCCTGGTGGGTTGCTATTGAAGTCCAGGGGACCAAACCCCTCAGCAGGTTACATGGGCACCACTCCCGTGGACGGCTGCTGCCGCACGGCCCTGCTGCGCTCTGCCAGCTGCTCCAGCCCTGAGCCTGAGGCCCGCTCTCTGGCTGGCACAGACTGGCACAGGTTAGATTTGGTGCTCTCCGGCCTGTCCCAGCCCCTGGAGCTGCCCCCGGGAGCGGGGTGAAGGACATACCAGCAGACACAGGGGACTGGAGGACGATTTCAGCCCAAAGGAACAACACATGCAGACCCAGAGCTCTACCTGACCCGCAGGTCCCCTGCTATTCCATGCCTGGGGGCCCCTGTCTCTGAGCGATGCTGCCCCTCAGTCCCAACCTTCAGCACCTCCCCCTGAAATTCTCCTGCAAAGGTGAGGCTGAGCAGCCTGTTCCCTGGCTGGGATAACAGGCTGCGGTGAGAGGGGAGCGTTAATGACGAGCCGCTGTGAGCAGCAGGGGCTGGTTTGAGACCTGCAGTGACAGGCAGGGTGAGTCAACGCACACACAGGTGGGGGGGGGGGGGGAATCCAGGAATGAGTCATCTGTAAAATAAACAAACATTTGATCTCATCGGAAGCTCCATCTCCTGCCTCCCCCCTCCCCCCACCCGGGGAACTGACGCGTTAGCCAGAGAGGCGTGAACGCTCTGCACACACGGGTGAGCCTGGAAACACACATGTGCATAAAGAGATGCATTCACATGGAGACGCGCATGCATGACCATGGATACAGAGACATACATGCACACACATGTGTATACAGACACAGACACACATTATTCCTATAATATAATAATCATCATGTTGATTACAGCAGGGCTAAGGACCAACCCAGAACAGGGCCCTGGCGTGCTAGGAGCTGGACAAACACCAAATAGCAGAGAGTCTCTGCCCCAAAGAGTTTCCAGCCCAGACAGACACCAGGTGGGGAAGAGGTAGAATGCACCAGCCCAACGAACCATGTGATAGAAGCAAATGAATTTTTTGGAAGGGAGGGAGAGGGGGCACGGGGAAGAAGGCCAGGGTGGAGTGACACTGAGGTGAAGCGACTGAGGGATGGGGAGAGAGAGGGTTAGAGCACACAGCCAACCATGCAGGGCAGAGAAACTCAGGGCAAAACTGCTGAGTTTGCATGGCCAGAGGTCCCAGCTTTGGCAGGCCAGGAGTCTGCCTTACACAGCTCTGCTGTGTCTAGGGGGCTCCTGGGACGAGGAGTGGCCTAGCTGGGCCCCAATGTATCCCTTCCTCCCTAGGGCAGCACTTCCTGCGTTGGCTCTTTCTGCAGCTGCTCCTAGCAGCTGGAGTTGCTGGCTGGGACGGTACATGTACATTGAGACACATGTATCCCCATGCAGGGTGCATGGAGACACATGCAAACATCTGTGCGTGCACACACATGAACAGAGGCACATACATGTACAAGGAGACACACAAGCACTCAGGGACGCATGTCACCCCCATGTACACAGAAACAGCCACCTAGCTGGAGACACCCACCAACCCAGAGAGCTAGCAGGACCACACCTATGCCTTAGAACGATGGCTGCAGGCAGAGACCCCGAGTGCTTGCTAATCTACTGGGCTGCTGGCTTCAGACCATTGCCAGCCAGGATCCCCCAAAGGAACAGACACGTTCTCCCACAATGCACTGCACAAGCAACCCTACAGTGGCGGCTGCTGAGGGGATGTGTCCCCAGAAGTCTTAATGCCACCCGCAAGCGAGTAGAGCACCAGGGTGTTGCAGCACCCCACCCAGCCCCCATGCAGCCTGACTGCGGCCCCTCGTAGAGGCAAGAGGGTGGGTCCCTCCAGCCCATCCAACATAGATGCACCCTTACTGGCCACGACCCCAGCCTAGCTTGGCACTGCTGGCATCTGATTCTCTGGCTGGCTCTGCCTTGCTGCCCCTCAGCGCCTCCCCACTGTAATAGATGGAGCCCCAAAGTGCCCGCTGTGATTGCCCTCTCTATGCTCGGCTTGCTCCTGCCCTGCTGTTTGTGCTGGTTGGACCCTACAGCCCAAATCCCAGGGCCCTGCACCTCCCTGGACACTGATCAAATGGAGAATACTGCCCCCCCGGGAAGCCCTACTTCAGGGGGTTCAGTTGCAGCTGCGCAGACTTGCAGACATGTTCCCTCGCTACACTCCCTGGGTCCTCATCCCGCTAGGCAGGTACAGGGCCATCGCATCATGCACCCGGGCAGCTGGCCATGCACACAACTGGTCAGCCCTGCAGGGAGGAAATGCACCATGTTCTGTGCAGCCTGGATCCCCCACATGTGCCATGCTAGGGACATGGGCACCAAGCGTCATACTGAACCCACTCACACACTGCGGGGATGAAAGCTTGACTCATCCTGGGCCCTGCTGTGGAGAGGCTGAACCGAGCTGTGCATGCGTATGGCACAGGGGGTGCGGGAGCCGCAGAAAGGGGCTCCAGGCCTGGAGGGGGTGAGGGGTGGGGTGGGGAAGGCCCTATCCCAGCTGCAGAAATGCCAAGCTCAGTGCACGAGGCTGCAGGGCTCTGAGTACAGGGTGTTGACATCCCTGGAGCAGGGGGAACCCCTGGATTCCACCCCCCCCAGTCAGTGGAGCAAGCAGCAAGCTGCCCCTAGACAGAGCCCCACAGCTGGAGGGCACACGGCTGGGAGTACAGCCTGCAGCCATCCTGCTTCCAGGGGCCATACGGACAACAGGGGCTCCCAAGTAGACCTATCCAGTGAGCTGTCATCTAGCTAGCGTGAGTACAGATGGCAGGAACTCCTCCCTCCCTCCCCAGATCCTGGTCCTTGCTCTGGCAGCTAGCTTGCACTGCCGTCCATGCCGCTGCTTCCCTGCTGTCAGAGCCCACTAGATCAAAGCTAGCTTGAGTACACCTACACGGGCTGCAAACACCCCTCCTACAGCAGTGTAGACGCATCCAGAGAAGGGAAAGGCTCTGTATCCCATTCCCCGCCCCCTTGAGCCAGCCAGTTGCCCTGCCCTGGCACCTGAGTGGAGCCAGCACTCCCTAGATGAGGCAGCGAGGAGATGACCACCCTTCTTCCCCAAAAAAGGCCAGGCTGTTGCAGAGAGGGAGGGCAGTGGGGTGCAGGCAGGGGCTTGTTGGGAGGCCAGCAGCTGAGTCTGGACTGAGATGGCTGGGAGATGTGGCAGTTTCCAAAGGAAGGGACATGAGTGTTATTCCCTGGAGTCCAGCACTTTGCCTGGTCTGGTGGGTGAGCCCATCTGGGAGAAGACAGACCCCTGAGCCCAGACCCGGGACCCACTCCCATAATAGGGTGACCAGACAGCAAATGTGAAAAATCAGGATGGGATGGGGGGTAATAGGAGCCTATATAAGAAAAAGACCCCAAAATCATGACTGTCCCTATAAAATCGGGACATCTGGTCACCCTATAACCTGGCATTGCTAAGCGGGCTCTGCCGCCCTTCGAGGGTCAGGGGGAGGGGGATTGGGTGCTGGACTCTGAGCTGCCACCACCAGAAGAATGATTGGATTTTCTGCTCCAAGATTTTGCTTCAAACAGGAACAGCTGCAAACTCCACCCCTCCAGCTCAGCCCTGGGACACCCCCTCCTCCCCCAGTCGTTCCTTCCTGAAGGGGTAAAGGAACAGAATCCTGCCTATCTCTGGCTTTTTAACCCTGACAAGGAACAAAAGGAATCCTGCCTGTGGCCGTGGTCCATTACCGGATGGCAGTGCTGGAATTGTCAATAATCAGGCAGACGAGGCAGGAGGGCTCGGTAAATATTTCTGTTCTGTATTTGGGAAAATGATATAGTTCCATCACAAAGAAGATGAAATACTTTCCATTCCAACAGTAACTCAGGAGGATGCTAAACACCAGCTGCTAAAATTACACATTTTTAAATCAGCAGGTCCAGATCATTTGCATCTAAGAGTTTTAAAAGAGCAGGCCGAGGAGACTCTAAGGCTTGGAACATTGGGGGCATTCCAGAGGACTGGGAGAAAGCTAACCTTGTGCCACTGTTTAAAAAGGGTAAATGGGACAACTGGGTAATTATAGACTTGGCTTTGATCCCAGGCAACGACTGATAGTGGATTCAATTAATAAAGATTTTAAAAGGAGGCAAATACAATTAATACCAATCAATGCGGGTTTATGGAAAATAGATCTCGTCAAACTAACTTGATTGCTTTTTAAATAAGATTACAAGTCTGATTGATAAAGGTCAGGGCATCAGTGTAACCGGCTTAGACGTCTGTAAGACATTTGCGTCCGTACTGCAAGACATTTTGATTAAGAAGCTACACAGTCAACAAGGTACAGCTGAAAAGGCTTCAGAACTGGCACACGTTAACTGGATTAAAAACTGGCCAACTGATAGGTCTCAAAGTGTAATTGTAAACAGGGAGTCATTGCCGAGCTGGTGTGTTTCCTGCAGGGATTGGTTCTTGGCTCTGGGCTGTTTACCATTTTTATCAATTACCCCAGAAGAAAACATAAAGTCATCACTGATCACGTTTGCAGATGACATGCAGCGATCTGGATCGCTTGGTAAGCTGGGACCAAGCAAACAATGAGCATTTCAGTACAGCCGCATGTCAAGTTACAAGTCTAGAAACAAAGAATGCAGGCCATACCTACAGGATGGGGGACTCTATCCTGGGACCCAGCAAATCCGAAAGAGACCTGAGGTCATGGCAGGGGAATCCGCTGAACAGGAGCTCCCAGTGCGATGCTACGGCAAACAGAGCTAATGTCACCCTGGGAGGGACCAGTGGGAGTCTCAGGCAGGAAGAGGATTACCGCTGGATCTGGCACCGAGGCTGGACTACCGGGTCCAGTTCTGGCGCCCACAGTGCAAGCGGGAGGTGGATCCAATGGAGATGGTTCAGAGAAGGCCACAAGCAGGACTACAGGGTTAGAAAACCTGCCGCCCAACGAGAGACTCCAGGAGCTGAGTCCGTGGAGCTGAACAAAGGGTGAGGTGGCAAAGTTCTCCCCATGGTGCCACCTGATAGCCCAACATGGCCTGACTTGCCCTGCCACAGGGTCTCCGGTGCACAGGTACACCTCACACAGGGTCCCAGGCTATGCAGCTAAGATGCTCTCCAGTTCCCCCCTTCACAGGGGACAAGGAAGTGCCAAGGCAAGAGGGGATCCCCCAGCCAGTCTCCGGTGGAACCCTCCCCTCCGTTCCCTTCCCTTCCCTTCAGGAACCATCTTCACACATCCAGTCAGTCTTTGCTGTCCCGGTTGCCCCCCAGGCTTCCCTCACAGAAAGCACAGGAGAGGCTCCTCCCTCGTTGGTCACCAACTAAGCCAGGGGTCGGCAACCTATGGCACGCGTGCCAAAGGTGGCACACAAGCCAATTTTTGATGGCACATGGCGCGGGCTGAGCCGCTCAGCCTGCTAGGCGGGCTAAGCCGCTCAGTCACAGCTCTGGGGTTCTGGCTGCTGGCCCCTTGCTGGGGTCCCGCTGCAGCCTCACTCACCTTGCATCCGGTTGGAGTTCCAGGTCAGGCCCTCTGCCAGACAGGGTCCAGGCCTCCGGCCCTGCTCAGCCCTACCAGCTGCCAGCTCCGCTCACTTCAGCTGCTGATCTGGGGTTCCAGCCAGTTAACAACTGATCACTCAGAAGCCTGTGTGCAGCTTAAAGAATCCAAATACGTGCCAGACATTGGAAAACTCCGCGAGGAAAAGCCAGGGCAGGGATCACACTAAACTGATAAGATCTGCATCTTCATTTAATTTTAAATAAAGCTTCTCAAACATTTTGAAAACCTTGTTTACTTTCCATATAAGAGTGGTTTGGTTATGTATTATAGACTTATAGAGAGACCTTCTACAAAACATTAAAACATATCACTGGCACGCGACGCCTTGAATTAGACAACATGCATGAAGACTCGGCACACACTGCTGAGAAGCTGCCGACCCCTGAACTAAGCTGAGCCCTGAGAGCTCCCCTCTAGCAGCTGTAACTAGCAGGGTCGGGTGCAATGGGCCTATGGACCTCCCTTAACCCCCTCCTGTTCGGGGCAGGGTTTGTCCATCCCACGGGATTTGTCCAGGAGGGGGGGTGGGGGGACAGCATTTTGCTAGCAGAGGGCTCTTCAGTCCGGCATCCAAAGGTCTAGCGAGAACCGACGGCTGGATGAACTGGAAAGAAGGGGCATATTTCTAACACTGAGGTAATTAACCATTGGGAGGACTTACCAGGGGCTGCAGTGGATTTGCCATCACTGGCCATTTTAAAATCAGAATTGGAGGTTTTAGCTGAGGGAAGCTCCATGCCCTGTGTTATATAGGGTGTGTGTGTGGGGGGTCAGACTTGATGACCTCAGTTGTCCTTTCTGCCCTTGGGAAGGAGAACTCGGGTGCTGTCTGGACACAGGCCACTGAGCCGGCGCTCGTGTGTGTTACTGAGCACGTGAGTGTCTGTGGTTGTCCCCACCCCTGGCCCAAGCCAGAATGTCAGAAATAGTTTGTGGCGGTGCTGGGAAGAAGGGTCGGTCCTTTTTTCTTTTCTTTTTCAGTCTGTTTTGGTTTGTGGCTTGGCTGCAGTTCTGAGGGGTCACCGGATCCGAGTGACTGAGCAGGGTGTGTGCGTGGGACTGGATGTGTGCGAGGGAGCATGTGGTGTCTGAGTGTATGGCTGGGCGTGCTTGGGAAGGCTGTAAAAGTGGCTAACAGGGAGCGGAGCACGGTACAGCCCTTCCAGGAGCCAGGCACCAGAGAGGCTGCTGGGAAAATCCCCAGGCCTTCCAAAGGGGTGCCCATCACCATGGCATCCAGGCAGCACCTACAGCATAGAAGACCACATTGCTTCTGCCCAACAAAGGACTGGACTCCCATCCCCTTTCCTACCCTTTCCCAGTGGGATCAATGGAGAGAAGAGAGTGGGGAACTATGGGAGAAGATGCAGGGAAGCCAGCCAGGCTAAGAAATCACGTCTGTCTCTCCCTTTCTGCTAAAGAAAAACACACACTCCCCAAATGTCCTTCCTCCTCTCCAGCGGAGTGGATCCAGATTCACTCCTGACCTTTCACGGCAGCTCAAACGCTGTCCATTCCAGACCATCTCTCCAATGGGCTGGCCTGTCATTCACAGAGCTGTATCTCTGCCCTGGTGGCAGGCTCTACTGAGTGGGACATTGGCATGTCAAGACAGTCCCTGCCCCAAAGAGCTTCCAATCAGGGATTTTACAGATGGGGAAACCGAGGCACAAAGCAGTGAACTGCCTTGCCCAAGGAGAGAGCCAGGAATAGACCCCCCACAAAGCCAGCCTGTTCTCACCTGCCCCACCTTGGGAGAGTCCTTGATCAAACTCTGGATAATAGGGACACTGCTGCTGAGGTTTTCCAATAAACACCTGATAAGGACTCTTCCCACCTCCACAGTAGGAGTCGGTGGAGGTTAACAGATAAGCACAGGGAGCGGGCAAAGTCTTGCCTTGGATTCTGTTAAGCAACAGGGAACAGGCTGCATGGGACGTGGGGGGTTGATGGCAGCGGCACTGGGGAATGCATTAGAAATGGCATTCTGTCAGACATTTCGAGAGAAGAGGGAGTATGGCTTAGTGGTTGGAGCAATGGCCAGGACTCCTGGGTTCTATTCTCAGCTCTCCAAGGGACTGAGGTCTGATGGTTAGAGCAGAGAGCCAGGACTCCTGGATTCTATTTGCAGCACTGAGTGAACTTCGATGAGTCATGTCTCTCAGTGACTCAGTTTCCTCATCTGTCAAACAAGGACAATGACACTGAGATACCTCACAGGGGGCTGGGAAGCTCCATTGGTTAATATTGGTGAAGTATTTTGAGATAAGCTGATAAGAAATGCCAGAGAAGGGGCATGATGGGTTTTTTTTGGGGGGGGGGGAAATATGGCCAGCGAGATGATGCTACAACAATTGGGGGGTGGAGATGGGGAAATCACTTAGGTAAATAAAATGATGGAGGATGTTTGTTACATTAGCACCTACAGTCTGAATAGCCAAAGGGTGGGAGGGGAAACTGAGGCACAGAGCGGGGCAGGGTTATACAATAGGTAGTGGCAGAGCCAGAGAGAGACCAGGTCTCCCAGGGCAGTGCCCTATCTATATGATGACATGCAGTTCGGCTTCCACTGACACCTGTGGACGGACTCAGGGCTTGGATCTCGGCAGCTCAGACTCCCCTGCCACTGAGCACGTAACCTCAGAGCTGTGCAGCAGGCCAGAGGCAGGCGGATGCCCTGCCTGGAAGGGTTCACTCACCCATTGAACACCTGGGCTGGCCAGGGATGCTCTGACTCATCTGAGCAGCTGTCATCTCTCCAGGCAGTTTCCTTCCGGGGCCTTTAAATAGCAAGCGTTGCTGTGGGGAGAAATTGACATTAGAATAGTGAGCACCCTGTGAACCTGCATCCCTCTCCCCATGCACGCCGCACCCCACAATCCAGCTCTCTCCTGGCAGAGCTAAAGGAGCAGCTCCATTGACCGGTGGTGGTAGTAGGCTGTTATCCCCTATGTGGTGCTTTTTCAAGCACACCCCTGCTCTCATGGGCCAGAGGCTGCCGGGACTCTCAGCCTGTGGTGGTAGAGGGAACCTGAGGGGTCAGAGATCTCCACACGCTCCAGGGCCCCTTTTGTGCAGCTTATGTGGGGCTCGGGCTGGAGAAGGGGAAGGAAGGAGGGTTCACGCCTTTTAAATTAAAGTGCTGGTTGCTATAGAGATTGGGCAAACTGTTTGGGTTGAGTCATGGAAACGTCCTGTTGTGTGCATCTTCAGGAGGGGCACTCCAGCTGTGCTAGGGGAGGGGGAGCAGTGATCCAGCTGTGTCAGGGAGAGGGAAGGGTGAGCAGGAATTCAGCTGTGCCAGGCTGCTCCTGTTACTGCCTCAGTGCTAGAAAGAGCCCCCAGGAAGCTGCCCAGCCCAACAACCTGAGCTCTTGGCATGTTGCAGCAAGGCCTCTTGGGCAATTTCCATCTCACCCGCATCACAATGCAGTTCCCTCTGGGCTAGGACCCAGCAGCTGTTTAAGAACCTCACAAGAACGCAAGGCAATAGCTCCAGGTAACATGTGAGAAAAGACACAAGACTGTAATGAATTGAGGGGGGGGGGGCACAGGGGCCCTCTCAGCTGCCATGAAGGCCACACATCACTTCACAGCAACAGCGGGAAAAGAGCTCAGACCCTCCTGCTCCCAGAGCCCCTGCCTTGACATCTAAGCTAAAGGAGAATCCCCATCAACAGTGTGCAGTATAGGGCTAATGACACATAACACTGTCATTCTCATTCCAAGCAGCAGAGGGTGTGCTGGGGTGGTACAGAAGGGTAATCAAGATCCCCTCCACTCTAGGAATACACCAAGCACAGAGGTCCACAGTGGGGCATGCCAAGGCACACACTGGCACACTCCTCACTCTATGAGGACACGGCCCTTCTCAGCCTCATCGGGACCTTGGCTTTATCAGCTGGCCACAATCTTTGCACCTTTTTAAATCCAGCTGCTTTGTGGGCTGGGCAGGTCCCAGGGTGTTAAAAACCAAAGTCCTGAGCCATAAAGATTATACAGCACTGACTTCTCCAGGTGCTTTTCCCCCAGGCAGACCCCAACTCAGGCCAGGGCAGCCTGCTTCCCTAGGTTCCTCCTCAAAGTTTCACCCGGAGAATTCCCTTCTGACCCTACACGCTCCAGTTGCTGCAGCTATGTGAGAGGGCCCAAACCTCTCATTTACACCAGTGTAAATCTGGAGCAGGCATGCCATTGGGCAGCTGGAGAAACATGCAAATGGGGGTCACAAAGAGAATCTCCCCCCCCTCCCCACACATCCAACAACATTTAGAGAGAGTTTATGAGCCATAACACGGGGCCATGCAAAGAGCAGCCCAGGATGGACTGGGACAACGGAGCCCTGTTGATGCCCCAAGCGACGTCTGGTGGCACAGGGATTCAGAAACCCAAAGCAACGCCAGCGAGGTCAGCAGGGTCACTCGTGGCTTCCACTGGAGCCCAGGAGGTGAGAATCCATCCAGGATCTGGGGGTCCCAGCTGGAGAGAAGATTCCGTGTGAACAGAAGGACATTATTTATTAAGGATTAGTGCAAAATTTTAAACTGCAGATCTTTGCATCCGGACTGAGAGACATCCTGAAATGCCCCAGTTCTGGGGGAATTCAGCTTGGGGGCGGGGGAATCAGATTCATCTCTAGCTAATATAGGTAGTTAGTTACATTATTAGCCATTAATTATTGGGTCAAGCTCATCTCCGCCTGTTCACAATTCTTTATATTATTAACCCTAATTAGCCATTGTGGGCTTAGGCACATCTGTGGCTATTGTTAATTGTTAGCGATAATAATTATTATTAGCCATCAGTCCCTGGAATGGAATTAGGGCAGAAAACAACGACAAAGCCGGCCAGAGGGAAAAACCTGCAGCTACGACAAGGGGAAAGGGGCCTGATCTCCCGGTCCCAGGCAGCAGCACAGGGGACACGGGCTGAATGAAAAATACGGCAGGTTGGGCTGGTATCTGGACAAAAGTAGAGATTCCAGAGAAAGGAAACAGGGCCTGGACTTTGCCAAGAGAGGTGGCTCCATTCTCGGGGGCTGATGGGCTCCCTCGCGGGAACCAGTGTCTCCCTGGTCACTTTGCTGGGTATTTAAATCAGGGATTTGAGGCCTTCTGGGTTCAGACTCTTCCCCTCCAGTCCCCCTCTACCAAAATAAATGTCCCATGTGCTTTTTTTTCCTGAAGGAGTGGCGTCCCCTAGTGGGACCTGGGCCAGGCCACAGCAGGGGAGAATGCAGCACAAGCTGAGAAGGGAAGTGAGCCTGGCAGAGGGGCGGGTGAAAGAGGGATACAGAAAGGGAGGGGGAGGGATGACAGGATTTTCCTTGTTGCAGGAGGCAGAGTTCAGTCTGTCTCCCCCCTATGGAAATCTCCCCCCGGCCCCCGCCAGCTCAGCAATGTGCCTGCGGTGCAGTCTGCAGGGTCAGAGGATCCCGGGGATCGGCGCCTGGTGCTGTCACTTCCCCCAGGGAAGGTGGCAACTCAGCAACATTCCACAGGGCCGCCCAGAGGGGGGGCAAGTGTCCCAGGCCCCGCAGAGGCCCCCACGAGAGTTTTTCAGGGCCCCTGGAGCAGGGCCCTTCACTCGCTTCAGGGGCCCTGGAGAACTCTTGCAGGGCCTGGGCCCCTGGAGCATCTTCCGTGGCAATTTGGCGGCAGGGGGTCTTTTCACTCTGGGACCCGCCACTGAAGACCCCAGGACCCCTGAATCCTCTGGGCAGCCCTGGCATTCCGCACCGCCAGGACCCTGGCTGGCCGTGCTGCAAAGGGCAAGCCAGTCCCCCCAGCGCCCTGAGCCCAGGCAGCCCGTGCCAAGGGCAGGCAGGGCAGGGCACCAGGATGGCCCGTGGTGCTTTGCCCTTACCAGAGCCTGGGGAGGGGGTCTTCCATCTTCCCCCTACCCCGTAATTGGATACAAAGTCTCTGTGCCCCCCCCCCCCCCAGTTCAGTGGTTGGGGCAGCTCAGGCCCAAGAAGGGGAATGACTTGCCTGAGGCCACCCAGTGAGTCAGTGACAGAGCCAGGACTAGAACCCAGGAGTCCTGACTCATCCACCCGTGCACTGACCACTAGGCAACACTTCCTTCCCGAGAAAGAACCCTGGAGTCCTGACACCCAATCCTGTGAATTAGCCACTTGACCGCACTCCACTTCCAGGGCCAGGGATAGAATCCAGCCTGTCCATTAACTATTAGACCACAATTCCCTTGCCAGTGAGCTCACAAGCCACAGAGGGGAAGGGAAAACAGCGTCCTCTCTGAAGCGGAATCCCCCAGCTCCAGCAGCAGGGACCCTGTGCGGCAAGGGAATGAGACACCTACGGCCCAATCCTTCACGGTGCACAGGGATGGCGGGTACTTTCCAGGCCAGCCTGGCGCCTGTCACATCCCAGCCCAGAGCCCAGCAGCCAGGAACGCTCAGGACACCACAGGCCTGGCTGGTGCAGAGACTGAGCCTGCAGCTCCCATTGGCACTTGCTGGAACTGTGGATGCCTGGCACCTCTGCCAATCAGCACAGGGGGCTGGTTTCATCCCGGGGGTAACTAGACTGGGGTTACACCAGGGAGCGATTTGGCCCCCTCAAGGGTTCATTTGCACTTTAAGTGTCAAGGCCAGGTATGCTGGTCAGCAGAGCGCCCTCGGGTCCTGCCCGCATGCGGTGCCCCTCACTCCTGACCTGCAGCCAGCCCAGGGCTCTCTCCTCCCTCCACAACTCTGCTGATGCCCTCCAGATTCAACCCACAGCCCCCCACAGCTATCTCCAGCAACCCGCACAAACAGGGAGCTCAATCCCACCCTGCCTATTCCACTTCTAGACACTCCGTCTGTCCTAGCATTGCCCCAGGACTCCCTCTGCCACGGGACTCAGCCCAGGAGCTCCGGGCCCCTCTCTGCTTCTTCTTCAGCAGCAGCAGCAGCAGCAGCAGCAGCAGGGGCTGGATTTGCTCTGTTGGGCTGATGTACACCCCCTCCCCACCCTGTCGCCCAGGGAGGGCCAATGGACCTGGAGGAACAGCACTGAAGGGAACAGAGGGGGGTCAGGACAGTGATAACAACAGGCTTTGGTCAAGAGAGGTTCATCCCACTACACAAGTGAGTGGCTTCCCCCAAAGCAACAACAGCCTCGCCCATGAAACACCAGGAAAAAGTATTGTATTCCCGAGCCAAACTCTTATGGGGTGCGCGCCACCCTCCACGGGACAGCGCCCACCAACGAAACACAAGGCAGACGCGGGGTGTCATCGGGACAGACTTTCATTGGCTGATTGGCCAGCCCAAGGTGGAAGATCCGTAGGGATCTCACAAGCATCTCATACCCCAGCCCCACTCCAACTTCCCCATGGAATATGGTGCTGCTCAGAGGTTTCCATCAGGCATAGGTCACCCTGACTCAGTCTCACATTGCCAGGCAGGTCTGGAACCCCAGCACCATCACACAGTGGGAGGGGAAGCTGATTTCTAATGACTGACCCAAGCTGGCTGTCACTAGGGACAAGAGTGAATGGATCCATGGAACACTGGACATGGCAGGTGACCAGCGAGGTGAAGAGAAGCCAGACAAGTGTTTGTTTGCAAAATACTAATGGGTGGGGGTTAGGAAATGGTTTCTTGCAGGGCTCATTTCTTGGCTGCTGGTGACTAAGCATCAAATGGGCCCTAGAGCCCTACCCAACCTGAGCAATCCCTCTCTCCCCAGGGAGAAAGATACTCAGAGGCACTGTTGCACCTGGTGCTCTAGACTGCACCTGCAGTTTAATCAGTCAGTGAAGGGGAAGTGAGCTGGCATCTGTGGCGCCCAAGGGTGGCTCTAGACATTTCGCCACCCCAAGCACGGTGGCATGCTGCGGGGGGCGCTCTGTTGGTCGCCGGGAGGGCGGCAGGGGGCTCCGGTGGACCTCCTGCAGGCGTGCCTGTGGAAGGTCCGCTGGTCCCGCGGCTCTGGTGGAGGTCCACAGCCTGCAGGAGGTGCACTGGAGCTGCCTGCCGCCCTCCCGGAGACCGGCAGAACGCCCCCAGCGGCATGCCACCCCAAGCATGCGCTTGGCGTGCTGGGGCCTGGAGCCACCCCTGGTGGAGCCATGTGGACAGTGCACGGCCCTCCTGAGTCTTTGTTATCCAACCCAAACAGGCTGCTTCTGCCTCACACCAGCACAGACACAGGCTCAGGTCCCCTCCAATCCAGGTGTTCACCCTGTGCCCTCACTGAAGTATCTGAACACCTTGTGGGATTAAAATGGAGCTCCTGAAGCCAAGCCCAGACCTGGGGTAACTCCCCCATGGGAGGCACTGGCTTTCTACCGGGCTTGGGTTCAACCCTTTCCCCTGAATAAGTCATGTCACCTTGGCTACCACGTCATCAGTATCGAGAGTCAAAGGGCTGCTGTTGTGAACAGGGCAGGGACGCAGCCCCACACCCTGGGTGTACACAGCCGTCTGGGCAAATAGAACAGCAACAGAAACACACCCCTTCCCTTGAGCTCTGCAGCCCCTCCCTAGCTACCCTGGCGTCCCGGGCGACTCCCCGCTCTTTGGAGCTAGGCAAACACCTTTCATCCTAAGGCAGCACAGTACCTGCTCTGGTCCCCTTGCTCCCCTGGCACGGGGAAGTAATGGGACACCAAGCTAGTGAAGGACCCTGAAAGTAACTCACCCAGAGCCACAGGCAGAGCCTGGTTAAGTTAATCTACCCAGCTATAGCAGAGCAGCTAGAGGAGCTGCAGCTAGGGTGACCAGATATCCCAATTTTACAGGGACAGTCCCAACTGTTGGGTCTTTTTCTTATATAGGCTCCTATTACCCCCCACCCCCGTCCCGATTTTTCACGTCTGCTGTCTGGTCACCCTAGCTGCAGCTGGGCCCTGCCTGTACAAAGGGCTGCTGGGAGTGCCACGGGCCAGCAGCTAAACATGAGGCTGCTGAGTGCGAAAGAAGCAAGACTCCCTGGGCTTTCCCCTTTCAGCGAGGCCACGGCTCCCCCGACACCCGCCCACTGCGCCGCTCTGCTTGCTTGAACTGCAGGTGCTGACTAGAACACCAATCACAACAGTGGCTCCCCCCTAACACGGCAGGCCCCGTCCCCGCTGCCCTTCATCCTGGGGAATCATTTCCACTGGTGCAAAGCAGGAGTGCAACAATACCCAGTCAGCCTCTGCCTCCCGCTGGATCGTAGCCAAAAGGCAGCGCTGGGCACTGTCCTCTGCAGCAGAACCGAAAGGGGGTGACCGCTGGGGAGCAGAGGACGCAGGTATCCTTTGCCAGCTCTTACATCAATCACCATCCCAGCAGCGAGCCCTGCACTACACAGAGCTCCAGTGCTTGTGACAGACCCGCTGCACATTTCAGCCCAGCCAGCTGCATCGCTCCCTGTGGCCCTGGCCTGCCTGTCCGGATCGCTCCGCTCACGCTCCATGGCGATGGGTGATGGTGCGCGGTGCCCCAGGAGCACCCAAGGTGGGGGCTGGGAAAACCAGAAAAGCCTGGAAAACAGCTGCTCGGAGCAGAATCAGAACCAGCTGTTAGTGTGAGGCCAAGGGATTTTTCTGGGCCCAGCTGGCTCCAGGCGCCTTCTTGGCCCTTGAGGTGGGTCTTGGTGCTTATAGGAACCTGAAAGGCGAAAGGAGAGTCTGTGGGGACCACTTCTATTCCTTGCACCCAGAGCAGCGCCTGGCTGTGGGCATCTGGGGCTGGGAGGGAGGCCCACCTCTGGCTGCACAGACACAGGGCCAAACTGGGATCTGACTCACAGCCCCAAGCCCCCAGGGGATGCTGGGCTCGGCGCAGATGGGAAGTTCTGCTCAGCAGAGGGAGAGGGTGGGGGCAGCCAGCGATAATGGAGACAGATGAGGCCAAAGAGGACTGGGATAGCATGTGTCTGCCTGCGCATGAACGTGCATCATCAGGGCTGGAGCCTGCATGAGCTCTCCAGGGAGAGGTGGGCAAGTGTGTGAGTGTGTCTGGGTGTGAATGTGCACGTGAATCAGTGTGTGCAGGAGTGAGTGTATCACAGCCTGGGTCTGTGTGTCACCAGCTGAGTCAGGGCGGGTGTGTCAAGGCGCGTATCTGTGTCAGCAAGTGTGTTGTGCTGTGAGTGTGTCCGTGTGTGCCTGGGCGGCGGTGGCTCGCTATGTGAATGCCTCTTGGGCGGAAGCGTGCTAGGAGGAGCGGAGGGTGTGTGTATGTGTGTCAGCATGTCTCTCAGGGGTGTTCATGGTTCAGGTCTGTTTTGGGGGCAGGCGGGCGCTAGCCAGGGCATGCGAGTAGGGCAATACCCGCTCCCTGTTCACACCCGCTGTGTAGCCTGCTGCTCCGGCTCAGCCCGGCTCCTTGGGTCACTGCCTGTCAGGACTTTGCTGACTCACCCACTCCCTGGTGCAGGCTGGCCCCCGGAGATACACTCCGACACGCAGAGGAGAGTGGCCGAGGCTGCCCCCGGCTCATGCAGGCCTCATGAAAGTATTACAGCCCAGCCCTGCCCGGCCTGGAGGTTTGAGGCAGCCCCAACCACCCGAACAACAAGACTGACTTAAAAAATATAGCTGGTTCTTTTCATTTGCTCCCTGGTTTCTGTGCCTCTAGGTTGCATTCGGGTCACCTTTTCAAGCTTTCCTCTGCAACCAGAAGCTCACTCTTATTGAAATGAAAACTGAGATTCTCAGGACTCCAGGAGCTGGCGCTTTGAGGAAAACATCTCATAGCCCAAGATGCACTGTGAAATCATGAGAGTTGGCCACACTGGTATACCCTGGATTTCCCTCCATGCTGGCAATTCATGCCTGTGCGAGAGCAGGATTGGGCCCTTTAAGGCCCTAACACCCACCCCTTGGCCCCGGGGCGATTCCCCTGGGAATCAGTGCACACAGGGGGAGACAGAGCCACATGCTCGGAATGGGCCAGCAGGGGGAGTGTAGCAGAGCCACCTGCCCTGTCTGCCTTGTGGCTAGACGCTGCCTCAGTTTCCCCTCACTCAGGTTGGCTGCTGCCGGGATTTGGTCCTCCAGCTAAGCCATTCAAGGAAACACTCACCCCTTCCAGGGGATCCCCACCAAAAACAAACACAAAAGAATCTTCCACCTCTTGGGCCGGTCCCTCCTTCCTCAAGGTCTCCCTGTGTGAGACACTCCCGTCTCTCTACCAAGCAGCAACCCCCAGGACCTCTGGCCTGGTGTCTCCCTTCTCTCTGCTTGGCTGCAGGCCTCCATCTTACGGGTACCCCAGCAGGCCTCTCATGTTGCCATTTTCTGCCCCTGGGAATTCACTGGAGAGAGGCTGGACCCAGCTCCCCTTAAAGGGCTGGTCACCCCATCGCTGGGAGACAGAGCAGCAGGAAGAGTTAGAGGGTCAGAGCTGATCCAGGCTTTGGTTTAACCTGGCCCAGAAAGCTGGGGGTGCAGGGAGGGATTCTGAGCTGGATGTGGGTGCAGAATCCCGGGGAGTCTGGTGCCAGGGCCAGAGGAGGAAGGGCCTTGCTCCTGGGCCAGCTCCTGTTCAGAGCTGCTGCACAGACACCTTTCGACCCCAGTATCGGGCCCAGCTTTCCCTGGATCCATGTCACCCTGCTGGTGCAGAGCAGTGTCGCTGCAGCCCCAAGCTAGCAGGAGCTCCCGATGCAGCCTACAGAGACGGGGCCCATATCAGGGACAGCTGCTGCTCTGGCTGCCCGGCTGGTCCCAGCTGGGCAGGGTAAGTTGCTTCCTGGAGGTGGCATTTTCCAAGGCACCCACTGGGGCAACTGGAATGGCCAATGCACCTCTGAATGGAGGTTCTGGGGAGTGGAGATCAAACCGAACCCTCCTGGGCTGTGCCCGGACCCTAAGCAATATGCCCGGGTCTGGCCAGAGGCTGGACTGGCTGAGGGCAGGCTGCGTTCCGCTCACTGCAGTTCCTCTGGGAGGAGGCAGAACTCACAGGCTGCTTTTCTCTGGCTGTGAAGTTGACAGGTTAAAGTGGGGCAGGGGGGGCTGGGAGCCTTTAGTTCTAGCCCCAGCTGTAGGGGTGAAGAGATTAGAGCTGGGGATTGACCATCAGGACTCCTGGGTTCTAGCTGTGGGTCCGGGTTTGCGGTGTCGTGTTTCGAGCAGGCCAGGATTCTATTCTTGGGCAAGTCACTTCTCTGCTGCATGCCTCAGTTTGCCTAACTCTAGCGCTGGGCTAATAACACCGCCCTGCCTCCCAGGACTGGGTTGTAAGACTCTGCTGATGTCTGCAGCCAGCTTCGTCAGCCTTGGATGGAAGGCTGAGTGTTGCTAATAGCTAAAAATAGATGTTTAGCCCCAGCTCCGGGTGTTCACTCCTCACCAGGGGTGGGAGTTGTCTTATTGCAGAGACAGAGTCTGCAAAATCCAGGACTGCTTTGGAATGGGGATCCCAGCCCCCGCCCCCCACCCTTGTGATCCTCTTGAGGACCCCTCAATTATAATAATAATTCCTAGCTCTTTTCTCCTGTGGGTCTCCAAGCACTTTATAAAGGAGGTCGTATTATGATCCCCATTTTACAGATGGGAAAACTGAGGCACAGATATTTGTTCCAGGGCAACCAGCAGGGCAGTGGCAGAGCTGGCACTAGAACAGAGTCTCCCAAGTCAGGCCAGTGCCCTACCCACTAGGCTGCACTAGTGAGGACAGACTATGTGTCTCCCCACTCTGGACAGTGGGGAGGCGCTTGGGGAGGCCACTGGGCACAGAAGATGCACTGGTTTGGTGGCTGTCAGATGGTTTGGGACCGACTGAGTTGACCTGGCGCCAGTTTTGTGGCTTCGGCTCCAAACCAAGTGACACGTGGGGGCTGACTGAGGTGTGGTGCTCAAAGGCAGCTTGGAGCAGGAGGGATATGGGGCCTGACCCCCACCAGGTGAAAGCTGAAGGACACGTCTCTGGGCAATAGGGGCTGCGATGGATCTAGGGGCCTGAGAAGCAGCTGGCCCAGGGGCACCCAGGGCACAGAACAGGCAGGGTTGGGTGGCCCAATCCTGAGGTGCTGGGCCACTAACCCCTAGCAGGATGTGCCCTGCGCGAGGCTGCCCATTGTCCTCCACTGACCCCTCTGTTTACATGCTGCCCTGACACTGAAAGCCGGTTTCCAGGAAGCCTGGGCAGGGCGGGTCTCCCTTTGGCAAAGTGCAGGCGGGAAGCTTTTAACTCTGCCTAACCCCATCTCTATGGTAAACACCCCCGCCCGCCCCCGCCCAGCCTGTGGGTGGGATAGGGGATGAGTCAGCTGTGGCAGCGCCCCTGGCTGACCAGGGCTGGTAGCCAGCCAGGCTCTGGGCTAGAGAGACGATCTGCTCCACCACCAACACCCTACTGCTGCTGCTGGGGGGTGATAGAGTCAGTCTGCCCCAGCCTTTTCCTCTGGCTCTGTAGTTTGTGTTGGGGGCGGGCAGCGCCGGGTAGGCTGGCGCGGTGAACACCACAGAAGTAGCACTTTAGGGAACACACTAACCCCAGTGCCCAGCGCTGGGTGCCGAGGGGAATCTCAGACCAGGCCTTAAGGCCGCTCTTCGATCGTTCAAAGTCACCCATCTATCGCTGTCTCTAATGTGCCCCTCATTGTAGTATCTAGGCACCGTTGTCACTGCCTACAAAGCCTCTGCCACACTGTTCTTTGCTGGATAAACAGGTCCCCACTGCTTTCAGTTTCCTGCAGCCGGTCAACTCTGAGCTCGGCCTATGGTTATGGGAGGAGGGGGGAGGCTTTCAGTTTGCGTGTGGTCCTCCTTCGCCTTGGGGCCTGTTTGCAAAGAGTGCCTGGGCTGGGTGTGTATAGATTCGTCACCCTGCAGACATAGGCATCCACGATACACCCCCCCATGTACATACACCATGCACACCCACCCACACACCTATCACCTCATGCACATGCATGAACCTCATGCACGCACACACATTGTGCACACATATACCTCATGCACACACACACCCTGTGTGTGTGCGCACACACACCCTGTGCACATACACCCCATGCACACACACATCCTGTGCACACATATACCCTGTGCACACACGCACACACCATGCACACACACACACCGTGCACACATACACCCCATGCACACACATACCCTGTGCACACCCACATCCTGTGCACACTCACACACCATGCACACACACACATCCTGTGCACACACACACCCTGTGCACACATACACCCCATGCACACACCCACCCTGTGCGCACAAACATCCTGTGCACACACACACATCCTGTGCACACACACATCCCGTGCACATGTCCAGGCTACAGTTGGATCGTTCTTCCTCTCTATCATCCCCTCGCTGGGTCAGGCCCTGGCTTGACTTCCTGAAGCTGGGCAGACCCAAGTGGGAGATCCCCTGGCTCCAGATCTGGCTATCCACCCAAATGCCTCCTCTTGCTCCTTGAAGCTTTTCCTTCAGTATCTCCCATTGATAAATCTGAGCTGTTTCCATGGCGACCACACCTTCCTTGGCAACCAGAGTGGAAAGAAAAGAGGAATAAACTGTCACTGTAACAACAGGTGGCGAGACAAGCGGTCCTGGCTTGGAGCCCGCCGGCCTGGCCAGAAGAGTAAAATGAGGAATTAGGAGAACGGATGAGTGCAGAGCTACCCACTGAGAGGCACTGTGCAAAGGGGAGAGGAAAGAGAAGAGGCAAGACCTCAGGGAAGGGGTGTGAGTGTGCACAGGTGTGTGTGAGCATGCCAAGTGTGTTCACGGGTCTGATGATGTGTGAGAGTGCACAGGTGTGTGTTTGTGCACATGGGTGCATGTGGGCATGCACAGGTGTGTGTGCATACAGGTGTGTGTGCATACAGGTGTGCATGCCAAGATATGCATGCACTTATGTGCAGAGCTGTGTGACCGTGCACCTGTGTGTGAGGTTGTGCACACAAGTGTGTACGTGAGCATGCCCTGGCGTGACATTGCATGCAGAGTTGAGCGAGGGTGCACAGGTGTGTGTGGCTGAGTGCGTACCCTTCATCACCTTTTCGGTTGCTATGGCCAAACCAAGGCAGACACAGTGGGTGGCAGCAGATGTGGGTGTGTTTCTGAGGATGGGAAGGCGACGCTGCTGCACTGCTGACGCCCTCGAGTTCCCCTGCTGACGTCAGGCTCTCTCTGGAGCAGAACGGTTCATCCGCTGGTGCTGGCTCCAAACGCAAAGCGAGCAGAGAGGGGACGGAGCAACTCAGGCTGGACTGCAGCCTTGGGGAGGGCAGAGGGGCCCCGCCATGTGTGTGTGCATGCATCTGTCCATGCATGTGTGTGTCCACGTGGGTGTGTGTGTGTGTGTGTTAGGGTTACCAGACAGCAACTGAAAAATCTGCCCCACTGTTCTTTGCTGGATAAACAGGTGCCCGCTGCTTTCAGTTTCCTGCAGCCAGTCAACTCTGAGCTCGGCCTATGGTTATGGGAGGAGGGGGGAGGCTTTCAGGTTGGGTGTGGTCCTCCTGGGGACATGTGGTGGGGGGGTAATAGGCACCTATATAAGACAAAGCCCCAAATATCAGGACTGTCCCTATAAAATCGGGACATCTGGTCACCCTAGTGTTTGTCCCTGGGGCCTGGGAGCTCCTTAAACCAAGACCTTGACTCATCACAGGGAACCCCATACCTCTGAGCTTCATAGCTCACGTCCTCTTTGCTTCGGCCTTCCCCTGGGATGGAGTAAAGCCCTGGCCAAACCAGGGGGCTCTCTCTGGGGCAGCCTCTTCCCGTTGGATCACCTGACCAAGGGGCTGACACAGGAGAGGGGCTTGCTGGGCTAGGATGGGGGTTGGCAGCTCAGTCGTCTGGGGTTACAAGCAAGCTGATGGGACTGGAGCACTGGATGACCCCGGATGGGGTTCAGAGAGAGCAAGTCCCTAGTGCCCTGCAGCTCGCCCACGGGCACTGTTACCCCAGCGCAGCTTCTCGTCAAGGCTAGCGTGGGAGCACAGGCGGCTGGCAGGTTCCGGGGGGCACAAGGGGATGTGGATTGAAGGGAATCACAGGGTGGGGGCTTGGAGGGAGGCTCAGTCTTTGAAACCTGGATCTGGCTGCAGGTCTGTCAGAAAGGGAGAAACCAAGTGTGCTGGCTCCAAAGCACAGACATGTCTCCTGTGCCCCGGCTCTGCCAGAGCACCCCACTAGCTGGCAGCACCCCGGCTATTCCAGCCCTACCCATCACCAGCACTTCAAATGCATCTCAGTCCCTTCCTATAGCCCCCAGCTCTGCTCAATCCGGACCCACAGCCCCTGCCGCGGCTTCAGCCCTCTCCTGAGCAGAGAAGCTGAGGATCATTTTGAATGGTGCAAGGATAGGCTGAGGAGGTGCCCCAGGAGTAGGAGCTCGAGCATCAAGCTCCTTCCCCTCTGCATTCAGGGTGGCCCGTTGCTCGGGGGGGGTGTCAGTTCGAGGCCTAGGGGTCAGGTGGCAGAGAAAGGGCTGCCAGAAGCTGAGAGCAGAGGCCAATCTGAGATGACACGAACTCTCTGCAGCAAGAGACGAGGGTCCAGCCAGGGAAGTTTAACCCCCAGAGCTTCCCAGTTCTACAGATGGGGAAACTGAGGCAGAGAGCACACAGGAGGCCTCTGCCAGAGCTGGGGATAGAATCCAGGAGCCCTGACTCTAGTGTACAGCTACAGAACATGATCAGCAAGGCCTCTTCAGGGGCAGCTGACAGCGTGGGGCCCTGGGGGCAGACAGGGTGAGTGGGTCTGCAGGGAGCCTGGGCTCTGCCTCACTCCCTCAATCTCCCCGCTCTGTTTGTGGTTGGGCGGATCAGAGAGCGCCCTCCTGCTGCCACTGGCCAGGCCCCGGCCCTGCTGCAAAGGGCAAACTCAGGGGTGGGGGGGGTCTCCCTGGCTGGGCCAAAGCCACTGGAATGTGGCAGGCACAGGCCAAGCCCTGTCCTTCCGGGGCCAGGGGAAGGGCGGAGCGGAGGATCTGGGCCCCACAGACCTCAGCCCTGGCTGCGGTTTAAATAAAGGCTGCCAAATAACCTCCTCCCCTAGCCCGGCTCTTCTCTAGCCCTCGGCCTTAAAGCACTTTACAAAGGTGAGTCAGTGTTGTTGGCCCCACTGTGCAGATTGGGAAACTGAGGCATGGATGGGGGGGCTATTTGCGCAGGGGCAAAAGTGACTCAGGGCAGAACTGGAAACAGTCCTGTCTTCTGTTCACCTTTGCTGTTCTAACCACTAGGCTGCATTCCACCCCTCCACCTGAGAACAGAACCCAGGAGTCCTGTGGGTCAGCGCCCTACTCTAACCACTGGACTCCACTCCCGCCTAGAGGTAAGAACAGAACCCAGGAGTCTGGAGACCCAGCTCAGTTCAATATCGCAACCTCCTGCTCCCTCTCAGCACTGAGCTGGGATTAACTCCCACCCTCCACCCTGATAAGGAACCTCCTCTGGCAGGTGGTGCCCCCTGGCCCCTGGGGGCTGGTTCCCAGCTAATCACACTTCCTGGAGCCCAGCCACCTTTCACAGGCGCTGACCTGTTTCTATGAATGATGATGAGTGATTCAGGGAGGTGGGGGGCTCCCACCCACCCTCTCCTCCCAGCAGCCCGGCTTCTGCTTGCTGCAGGCTGCCTCAAGAACCAGTTCCAGCTAACCCTCTCGCTGCTGGGACAGATCTGTAGGTCTGATTGGGTGGGCAGTGCTCTAGGCTGGGGGTTGGGCTCAGAGTGGGGGGCCTGATCTGGAACTGGGACAAAGATCCTGGACAGCATGGGGCAGCCCCTGCATCCAGGCCGCCTTGCACAGCAGCCTGTGAGCTGTTACTGACCCCCTAGGCAGCTCTAGCACCAGCCCTTGGCTGAACCACTTCTCCTGGTTTGGAGCCCCCCATGGGTATGAAAGGCTCTGCTCCAGGATTGAGCTCAGGCTGGGCAGGTTGGAGCTGCTGGGTGGGCGCCAGGCAGCCGGGACCCAGCTCCCTGTGAGACGGGGAGGCCGAGCTGAGTCTGGAATGATTTACAACTGCGCTTTGGTTCCTGTATCTGCACTGACACCTACATGCTGTGCTCACGCCCACGCCCACCTGGCCCACAGCTGCAGCACATTGCCCCAGTAACCCAGCGCGTGCACGTGCCAGCAGGCTCCCCTGTGTGCATGTGCACACACTGAGGCTCATGCGTGGGATTGCATGAACGTGCAACATGCACGCACACATACACATATATTTGGTCTTGTCTGTGTGAACACGTGTGAATGTGCATGCATGTACTCAGCCTCATGCATGTGAACACAGCTGTGAACATGCACATACATGCATGCACACACAAGCATTTGCACATATATGCACCCCTTCACATATGAGCACAAAGCACATGTATGTACACATGCACAGACACATATGTGCATACAAATGTGCACAGGCCTCCAAAGACGAGTGCAGCAAGCCTTCAAATCCATTTGGCTGCTGAGCTTCCCTGAGCCTCCCATCTTAGCGACGGGGTGAGTGTGGAAAAGATCCCATGTGTCCCCTTCACCAGATGGAGTCCAGCTTGTGCACAGTGCATCACGACGCATGCGGGGGGGGCCCCGGGGGGGGGTCACCACTAAACTCTCCCCATGCTTCCATCCTGGGCTGCCCAAGGCATTCCTTGCAGCCCGTTCTACGACCCTGCAGCCCCAGGGTCATGGGGCTAGCAGATCTGAGAGTGTGCCCCATGCCCTCTGGCTCTGCCCAGATAAACAACTTGCCTCTCAGCAGCTCTGCCTGCTGGGTCAGACCAAAGACCCCTTGGCAGGGTCACGGGGCCAAGGGATCGAAACGCCTGTGGTATAGGACAGGGGTTCTCCACCTTTTTCTCCACGGCCCAGCTGTGTCACAGTAAGGGGCTTTCTGCATATAAAAGCCAGGACTGGCATCAGGGGGTAGCAAGCAGGGTGATTGCCTGGGGCCCCACACAACAGGGGCCCCTGCAAAGCTACATTGCTCAGGCTTTGGCCTCGGGTGACAAGGCTCTGGGCCCGGGCATGAACCCCATGTGGCAGGGCTTTGGCTTTCTGCCCTGGGCACCAGCGAGTTGAATGCTGGCCTTGCTTAGCGCCCCCCCCGGAATCCTGTTTGCAGCCCCGCAAGAGGCCCCAGCCCCCGGTAGAGCTCCATCGATATAGGACACACAGCGGACAGCCTAGTGGGATCACAGGATAGCACAAGGGAGCGTTGCTGCTCATGCAGCTGGCCTCCAGCCTAGGGCAGAATTAGCTAGTGAATTTTAACCCCAGGCAGTTTCTGTTCAATAGCATCCCAGGGCACCGCACCCCCTGGGGTGGGGGTTTGCATAGACTGGCTGCTCTGCGGTGGAGAAACAGAGCCAAGCATTTGAGTGACACAAGGCTGCCCTCTGCTGCCCATACGCCACCAGTGTCGCAGATTTAGACTCCTAAGTAACCTCAGAGCCGGTGCTGCAGATGAACTGGGAGAGGGGGAGTATGGAGCTAGACAGACAGAGTGGAGGGCGACGGAGAGCGAGTAGGGTGGCTGAGGGGCCGGTCAGAGGCTGAGGTGTGTGTGTGGTGAGAGAGAGTTCGCTGGTAAGACAGGATGTTTAAGAGCAATTAATATTACTTAGCACTTTGCTTCTGCAAAGCGCTTTAAAGACACCTGCAAGGTAGGTCCAGCTTATCCCCATTCTGCAGATGGAGAAACACAGAGCACTTAAGTGACCCATCCAGGGTCAAGCAGCCGGTTGGTGGCAGAGCTTGGGAATAGAATGCAGGATTCCTAACTCCCAGCCCCCTGCTCTCACTACGTGACACTTCCCCACCCCAGGGCTGGGAAAAGAACCCAGGAGTCCTGCCTCCTACTTTACCCACTAACCCACAGGTTCTCCAACTCCAGAGCTCAGAACAGCCTAAGAGCTCTGGCTCCCAAGCCCGCTGCTCTAACTACTAACCCACACTCCCCACTCCGCTCTGAGCTGCTCGGTCTGCAGCTGAGGTTTTGAGGCAGGCCATGCACGTTCTGCAGGCAGGGGGGCGGCGTGTGGGGGCTGCCAGGCAGCTGAGGGCCTCACAGCAAAGCGGAGCGGGAGGAAAGGGGCTGAGGGAAGCGTGGGCGTTGGAAAGCAGGTCAAGGCGCGTGTGTTCCCGGAGCAGCGATGGCAGGCAGCGATTACTGCAGCTCAGCCGGACGTAGCTCAGCCCTGCAGGCCGCTGGCTGCCGGATAACGAAGCTGGATCTCCTCATTAGAGGCCTGAGATACGTGGGCTCCAGCTGTGCCCAGCCTGTGGCCAGTGCATCCACACGCCAGGGCAGCAGGACCCTGCCCCCGGTTACAATTCATCCTCCAGCCGCCAAACTTGAAGGGGCTGGGAGAAGGGGGGGCTGGGGAGAGTTGCCTTTGGCCCATCCTCCTCCCTACAGGCCTCATGCCCAGTGGGGGTCAGGATGGAGGGTTTGGTGCCCGTTCCCTGCCTCAGTCTATGCTCAGCCTCCCACCATGTTATGGTCTGTGCCTGAGCTGAGCCCCATCCGCCAGCCCCAGTTACTCACGCTGGCATCCTCGGCGCAGAACACCAGCTCTTTGCCCCTCGCAGGCTGGGCACAAGGGCCGTGGGGGTTTCCTCCCTGTGGCAGGGTGGGTACTCAATGCAGCACCCAGAAGACGCAGCAGCCACAGGGTGGGAGCTCGCATGAAGTAGACACGGGGGGATCCAGGCTGGAGAAAGGGCCAAAGTGCCCGAGTTTCTCGGGCCAGATCCCCTGCCCTGTTCCTGCAACTGACTCCATGAGAACAGGGACTGTCCTGCAAAAGAGGCTATTGTCCCACTAAACGGGGAGCGTTGCAGGCACACACCCACAGGTACCACTTTTTATATGCACCTCTGGTAGCAGACCCCTCTCCTCCTGCTTCTCCTGCTCTGATGCGCAATACCCCTTGCAATCTAGCCACTGGGGCTGGGCAAAGACAGACGGCATCCTCTTCTCCAGCCTTGGTAGGGGGATGAGCTGGAAGACAAATAGCACCACCTGCCCCAAACCTGAAATCCCCTCTGCAGGGTTTATCCGGGCAACCTCCCTATGGCAGTTAAATCTACAGCTGCACACGGCCTGCGGGATTCCTGGCCCGACCAGTCACACACTGGGACAAGTGTTAGGAAAGGGGCCAGGTATTTGGTCGAGATGTGCTGAGAGACGAGCTCTCATGCTTCAGGGCATCAGTGGCTGGCACGTTGTGGAGTCAGGAAAGGGGTTCTCACCACCCCACACAGCTCTGGGCCACTGGCCAGGGGATCGCTGGTTTCCTCTTGAGCATGGGGAACTGAGCATTGCTGGGGTGAGTTTACTGGACTTGGTGGCTCAGGGGGGTGATCTGGTTTGCACAACCCTCTCCTGCAACACACTCACACGCATACCACATATACGCACGTGCACATCACACACAAACACACAGCACCTGCACTACATGCATGCACGTACATGCATCACACTACATGCACGCACGTACATGCATCACAAATATATATTCGTGCACATCTCAAAACATGCAGCATCTGTGTGCATGCAGTGACCCATACCCGTCTCACACGTCGCTGTGGGCACACACACCCCTGTGCATACTCACAGGGATGCAGAGTTGCTACAAGCAGCGGAGGGGCTGACGGCCTGCACCCACAACACCTGAGCTGTACAAACCCCCCTGCTGAGCAGGGGCTGAGCTGGTTCCTTCGCTGCTGCGAGCTCTGCCATTGCCTGTGCAGCTGTCCCCTGCCCCGACCCTGCGGCTGTCTCTGTGCAGGGCAGGAGGCAAGGGCCCGGGTGCTCGTGCGGGCCGTGGGCGTTAGAACATGAACTACCGCACCATTTCCCTTGAAATCTATTGTTTTTCCGAAACACACACTGTGCAGGAGGGGAAGGAGGGAGAGGGGCAGCAGCAGGCATTCCAGCGGGGGATCACCTCTTTGGTCCTCTCCCCCACCGCCCGCCTGCTCCAGAACAAAACGGGATAGGGGATGGATGCAGGAGGGGAGCAGAGGAGATGGGGAGAGCAGACCTCTCTGCACAGCTGGGTGACAGCAGGAGGCTGGGCTGAAAATCCAGCTGGGCAGAAACTGAGCCGAGGGGGGCAGCGCTCTCCACCATCCTGGTCAGTGCCAGTGAGATCCTCGCACAGGCACAGTCTCTGTCCAGCATGGCCAGGGAGGGCCGGCCTGCGGGGCGGGCAATCGGTTGCCAACGTTCGGGGTGCCAAATCCCTGGGGAGATATGGGGGTCTTTTTGCTCACACCATTTGGGAAGATGGGGAGGACACATTTCCTGAGTGATACCACACCCAGGGCTGGCCCTGAGTATGGCTGCCACCACCGGGCTCCTGGCTGGGAATGTTGGAACAGGGTAGGGTGACCAATATCCCGATTTTATAGGGACAGTCCTGATTTGGGGTCTTTTTCTTATATAGGATCCTATTACCCCCCACTCCCATCCCAATTTTTCACATTTGCTGTCTGGTCACCCTAACACGGGGAGGGAAGGAACAACCGCCTGTAACAACCATCGTGTCGCGGTGAAGCCCTGGGTCTCAGTGACCAGACAACGTTCCTCTGGAGACTAGTGCTCACGGGACTGTCGTGGGACCTCGAGTGAGTTGCTTAGGGGTGAATTTTCACAAGCGCTCAGCCCATGGGTGGGAAGGACGGGTCTGATCCCTCCTCACTGAAGATGGGTCCCAGGCTGCTGCTGTCTAGCCCTTATCCCCTCACCTTACCAGCTCTGAGCCTCCTGAATAAACTACCCTTCGAGTGGTCCCTACTGAGGCCCCTATGCCAGCTCAGGGCTTGCCCCGGGGGGGAGATTTGGGAAAGGCCCCAGAGGGCAGAGGGAAGGGGCTCCTGACTGCCCTGGGGGTGGCCCACGCCTGCTGCCCCTGGGGAATGTCCAGCTCTCTGGGACAAAGACAAGAGGCCCAGCGGGTGTATGAGGACGAAATGTCAGCTGCTCTCAAGTGTTCGTCTGCTCCCACGGGCCTGTGGGAATTCTGAGAGTTCCCATCTCCACTGCGTCTTCCGTGCTAAACGGTTAGCTGGAGTGGGCAGGGCGAGAGACGGGGGTGGGCAGGTAGAGAGGAACGGGGTGAGGACAGACGGATGGATGGCCCTGAGAAAGGGTAGATACACTTCTGGCGAGGAGCACTGGCTGGGGCTCCATACTCAGCACACGCAGCTCCGTGGCTAGTCCTATTATCCCGACAGGCTGCCCCTCCCCTGCTGGCCCAGGGAGCAAGCCCAGAGTTGTGACAAATGACACCAGCTGAGCATCTGCCCTCCCGGGAACCAAACCCAAATTCCCAGTCACTACAAAAAGCAGGGTTTGTCCGACAGGTGGTGCTTGGCAACTGCCTTTGCTTCTCTCTCCGTCCAAGTGCGGGGTCTCTGCTACCAAAGCTAGGCTCAGGCCAGGAGGGCTAACACAGTTTCACTCTGCCTTGGCGGTGAGGATGGAACTGTGCCATCATCACCATGTTAAGGAAGCCTGCTCTGGCCCGGAGAAACATCAGAACTAGACAGCAGGTCCTTAAAGGGGCCCTGCAACATGGGTCAGACAATGGAGCGTGTGGTCTTCCATCATGATTATGAGGACTGTCATTCATTATTTGTACGGTGGCAGTGCCCCCCCCGGTGCAGACAAGGGCCCCACTGTGCAAGGGGCTGCACAGACATAGTCCCTGTCCCAAAGAGCTGATTGCTGTTTTATGGTGGATAAAGGAATGAAAGTTTGTTTTTTTTAAAGATGGGTGTTTGTTTCTGTATTTTTTTTCTTCAGCAATAGAAATAGGGTCTTCCTGCTGGCCCTGGAGATGTGGATTCTGATGCCAAGGAGTCTGGGGTATTGACACTTCAGCAAAAATCATCTTTCTCCCAGATGTTTATTAGACATCAGAGTTACAATAACAGAAAATAGCTCCAAATAATTTCAAATAGTTTATCTAAAAATTCCTCCCCCTCCTAGCTGATCCCTATTTCACCAGCTGTCCCGTTGCCATAGAGTTCCCCAGGGGAGCCAAGACCTGGATTTCACTTTCCACTGGTGTGACAGATGCTACAAGGTATAGTGTGACATAGAATCAGATTTCTAGAGCCCACCTCTCCCCTCGCTCGCACTGGTTTGACACTGATGTAACACTCGCTGTGAGGTTCAATGGAGTTGCTCCTGATTCATGCTGGAGGAAGAGGCGAAGCAGGCCCTGCATTGTGGACTGGTCCATATACACACAGAACGGTTCCAGGACAGGTCAAGCTCCAGACTGAGGGGAAGCGGGAGGGGTTTCCAGGCGGCTGGAGCAAGGCTTGAGCAGAGGCAGTTGGATCAGGTCCTCATGGTTCTCTGGG
Source organism: Chelonoidis abingdonii (assembly GCF_003597395.2). Classification (NCBI taxonomy): domain Eukaryota; kingdom Metazoa; phylum Chordata; order Testudines; family Testudinidae; genus Chelonoidis; species Chelonoidis abingdonii. The sequence goes on from NC_133779.1 coordinate 38,985,808, forward strand.
GCAGACAGAAGGTCATTTAAGGATCTGTCTGTGACACAATTAGAGCTGGAGGCAGGGAGGCAGGTTACATCCTGGTCCTGGGGTCTAGTGCAGACGGGCCAAGCAAAAGCTTTGGGCATGAGCAAGGCCCTGTCCGCACGGCACATTGGAGCTGTGCTTCAGCTGGGCTAGAGGCCAGCTGGGAGTGACCATCTCCCCGGCCTTTTGCGGTATTTTGGAGGACTGCATGGATCAGCTGGGAGAAAGCCCCAGGAAGCCTGGATGATGCAGCTACAGCAAGAAAGGGTCAGGTCACAGCCCGGGGCTTCACTGAGCAATGTAGAGCTGCAGCAGTAAACCATGCAGCCCCGTTGGTTTCGCACTGGGTGGGCAGAGTAAAGGCCTCAGCTCGCATTGGTTCCACAGCACGAAGGTGTGACCGGAATAAGAACTACTAAATCAAGTGACAGCATCAGGGAGGCACAGCAACCCTGCTAAATACCCCTCGGGCCTGATTCGTCCTTGCCCTGCATCTGGCATTGTCACATGTGAAACAGCTCCCAACCCCACCCCACCCCGCACTCTGATATGGTCACGTTCATGCCCCCTTGTGCTGCCAAGCGATGGAGAACTGAGCCTGCTTGCCAGCGAAGAACAACCTTGAGAATTTCCAAAGCAGAATTGGGTCAGTGCCAAATCCACCCCTAATAATTGCTGGGTCCCAGACCCAGAAGCATATCGGCTTCCACAGCCGTGCCCACGAGGCCTTAGCCCCATTCCCAGTGGGGGGCTTTGCCCTTTGTCTCTTCATTGTCCTGGTAGTGATGGTTCTCGCCCATAAAAAGGGATTGGCTCAGACGTGGGTGAGTGACCCACATATGTACATGAGCTGCGGGAACATCAGGGGCAGCTTTGCAGGGTAAGTGCAGATTGTCTTTCTGGGACCGGGGTCCTAGGACCTAGTTTCATACCTGACCAGGCCACGTGGGCACTTGGTTAATGAGTTATCTCCAGGCAGGGCCTGTCAGTGGGGCCCCAGGGAATTTAGTTGCACCCTATATTAGGGCGGTGGGATCTTAGTGGGTTACTGGTTTACGGTGCTGGTGCCGTAGTAAAACCATCCAGCCATTGCTCCCCCCAGAGCAGATCTCTGTCCCTTTGATGCAGCGGCCAGGCGATGCCAGTGTGTTGCTGAGACAAGGGGAGAGGAGAGGAGCAGGTTCCCTTCCTTGAACACCTGCACCCTGCTCTAGGGAGCCGTCCAGCAGCAGCAGGGTTAACAGTGGCCTGGAGCCCACGAGTTTCATGATTAAGCTCTGAGCTCTCCCCACGGGGACATAAGAGAGGGAAAAGGTTGCCCATTCCAGTGCCAAGGCAGCAGCTCACATTCACCCCTGGCATCGCTGCATCCAAGCCAGGGCTGCCGCAGTAGGGAGGCACCAAGCCCCAATGGAGCCACAGTGAGGCAGCTGCCCTCTGAAAGGAGGGGAAGAGAAGGGGCCGTGTTATCCACTCTCCGCTAAGCGATGCATGATTCATTGACCCAATGCTGCTTGATGTGTCTTCTCTCTGGGCTGGCTCTACAGTCTGAGCTATATATGTCTATTTTCCCCTGGGTGCCACTCAGTGCTTTCCCCTTCATACCATTTCTTTCCCTCCTTCCCACGTTGCTATGTAAGGTGCTGCCCTCCACCCTAGAGCTGTCTGCATTCCAGTGTGGTTCCAGCAAGCCCAGATTGGATGGGGCCAATTCAAGGGTGTTTCTAACCCTGTCTGCACCCCTGCTGGGCAGCTGGACAGTCTTGGAGTCTTGCCTCTGGTGATCACGGCCCAGAATATAGCAGAGACAGAGTGAAGCAGAGATAGGTGTGGGGCAATGTATTTCTCTCCCTGTGGATGCCCATCACCTTGGGATCTGGGTCCCTCTCAGCAGTTAAGACATGCAGTACACACACCGTCTCCTGCTGCAATGTGTAGCCAGCATCACACCGAAACTCACCATCCTTGGCCTCTGGCAGCTCAGCAGCAGCACCAGAGACCAACCCTAAAGTCGAAACTCGTCCTGATGTTGGCTCTCCTGGCTAGTTCATTGCCAGGGCCCTTCTTTGGACAGTTTTTTTTCTGCAGGCCCATTAACACTGCTCCACAGGAATGACCAGGGCCTGTGGGACATAGGAACTGCCAGACTGGAGCACAGCAGGGTGCAGTGAGTCCAGTATCCCATTGCTGACCATGGCCAGTGCCAGCTGCTTCAGTGCAAGAGACCTGAAAGGAGGCAATGATGGAGTAACAGGACATTTCTTCCTAACTCCAGATATTTTGTGGTTGGCTCAAGACCTGAAGCATGAAGGTTTGTATCCGTTCTAATTTCTTTGATCCTGTCTAACATAGCTGTGGATTTTCTCATTAGCCGTAAAAATGTATAATCCTTTTTAGAATCCTGTTAAGCCCTCAACCTCAGTGAGAACTTGTGGCAATGAGTTCCACAAGCTAACTGCGCATTTGTTTCACTTGCCATTTCGTCCAGCAGTTCCCGGGGGTTATAAAACCTCCTTAGCTACCCTCCCAACAAAAAAAATCCATGACATTTGAGCTTTCAAAAGCATTTAGCACCAGAGCTTTTCTATCACTGAAGAATTCTTGGCACTCGACAGAACCCATAAAACGATCCTTTTCTGTGTCTCCCTTCACCCTCAGCTTGCTTGTGCATGGGAGGGATTTGTATGGATTCATTTCTTTTTACAGAGGGTGGAATACAGCTGGAAGAGACACTCGCCTGTCTATGTGCGTGAAAGAGACAGTGCCCTGTTTAATTTTTTCATATCTCCTAGTGCAGATTTACCCCTTTATCCCAGTTCCACTGCCATTCCCCTCGCATAGCGTTTCTATGCAAACCATCACCAGGATTACAAACCCCCTCTTTGTCTACAGAGCTTCGAGGCCCAAACAATCCCAGCTCTCTCCCTCCGCCTCGCTCCTGAGCTCCTGCCAAACGCCATCTCAGGTGAAAGCAAACAGTGTGAGAGCGCGCCTATTCGCCCAGCTCCAGGCCTGCCTCCCACTTGACCTACTTAATGCCATATATGGCCAAGCCTAATCCACTCAAACTGCCACGGGACTGCACGAGGGGGAGGAAGGAATGGCTGCAAAAATCCCTATTAAAATCCAATGCACCGCTGACCCATGCCTGGTCGCCTTTGCAGCTGGAAGGAAATAAACCAGACTCAATGGCTTTGGTTTTTGCGTTGCTCTTCAGCACAGCAGTGTGGGGATGGGAGGAGGGGATTTGTAGCCACCAAAAGGTTAAATTTTCCTCTCTCATCTGCTCCCCCGCACCCCTACCCGAACCACGCCTGCCCTGCCAATCCATCAGGCATGTAAATGGCTGGTCCTTGTATCCAGGCAGAGGTAGCGTGTTACACTCCGGGGTGAGCTAGCCAATGGGGACGCTGTGACTGCGACTCCCCCCTGCACTATTTCAAGGTGATTGTGAAGCGGGTCACGTAGAGCGCAGAGCCAGGGCCTCTCTGCACGGCAGCGAGACAGAGGGAGAGCTCAGAGTCCTTGGCCTGTGTCATTAGCAGGCCAGCCCAGGGTTTTGGGGCTTTAGGAGGCCCTGACAAAAGTGCCCCAGTTGTGGGAGGAGGGGAGGGGTTGCATTTCCATCGTGCCAAATTAGGTGCATGTGTGACTTCCATGGAAACAACAACGGGGACTCAGCCCCCACAAGGGTGCAGAGCCTCGTTATTATTTATGACTCAACTCGCCCTGCAGGGCAAGGAGCTCGTAAGCCGGACAGATCCTGTGACATGAGAGATGATGACACGAGGCCAAAGGTTTGGGATGGAGGGCGGCAGCTAGGGAATGGGGGAGACCAACCACTGGAAGCCAGGAGCAAAGGGAGGCTGCCCCTGGGAGAGCCCTCTGCGTTTGCAAAGGGGGAGAGTTTGTTTGTTTCTAATGGGAGTGGTGGCCGTGGTGGGGATAACGTGAGCCCGAGTCTCCGGTCTTGTGCAGTCGATCACACCTGCGAAGTGGACATGCTAATCAGAATGGGAGTGCGTCACGCCTGCTTTGCACTGGTGCAGATAACCACACAAGGAGCAAGATAACAGAATCAGACCACTGGTCTCCTCTGGGTATCCCAGGCTCTGGGTAGTGGAGATTCTTCACAGACATCAGATCCTGCATTACTCCAAGCCTACAAACAGGGCCTCGATGCTGTGGAAAAACAGCCTGATATACAGCTCCAGGTGGGGTTGGGGGTGGAGTTCCCAAACATGCGTTGCAGGGGGTCCTGTATTACGACTGCAGGCCAGGCCTGCCATTTGCCATGTGGGTTTTACTAGTGACATTGAATGGGCTGATTCCATTATCGGGTTTGTATGTGAAAGGACTGTCACCCCAGAGTCAGGAAGCACAGAGATCTGAGGTGCTATTAACTGAATTGTTACCTGAAATTGGGCCAGTTAGTGAACTTAGGGAGAAAATGACCCACCAGAGTTTGGCAGAGCAGCACGTTTATTATACTGACAGTTAAACTCAAAAGAACGCGGTGGGGGTGTGTGTGTCACACACACACTCGCATACTCACGCTCCCTGGACAGGCACGGCACTGGAGATGTCAGCATCCTTCAGGGTAAGTGTCTCACAGCACAGCGATGGACGGAGCAATGAAGGTAAGTCTTGCCGATGGACTGCAATGCGGCGAGCCACTGGCCAGGCGGTCCGGGCGAAGAGTCTTCACGGAAGGTACCATCTTGGGAGTGCACTGCCGAGCACATGGCCCCTTCCCCTTTTAGGGACCTGCTCCTCATAGCCTGTGACTAGAGATGACTTGGCCGCGTCTATAGGGTGACAGACAGCAAGTGTGAAAAATCGGGATGGGGTGGGGGGTAATAGGAGCCTATATAAGAAAAAGACCCAAAAATCAAGACTGTCCCTATAAAATCAGGACATCTGGTCACCCTATAGGTCTTGTTGGTCACATTCCATCTCAGACAGTGTCCATGCAGTGTCCACGCATTGGGAGCGTCAGTGTGTGACCCCCTCCCCTCCTTTCTTTTGAGCTTAGGTGTCAGTATAATAAACATGATGCTTTCTGCTAAACTCTGGTGGGCCATTAGTCCTCCCTAAGCTTACTAGCTGGCCCATTTTTGGGTAACATTAGGTTTAGGGGCCTGGCAGGCACAATCTGCAGTGAAAGGGGCGTCCGTAATAGCGTCACAATGCAAAGGTTTTCATACAAGGTTAGGAGGCACAAGTGGGCAAAGGAAGCGGTTGGAATTCACGTGTTGGCTCACTGAAGGGGCTTGATTTTCCCCTGAATTGCACCTTGCAGGATCATTCACACTTGGGTGAAGCCGGTGCAGGATACCACGAGTTGGATCTAGGAGTGGATCTAATGTGAATGTCTGCACAAGGCACTGGGGAGTGGGGAATGAGGCCCAAGGTCTTTCAGTTGGAAAGATAAAGGGATTCCAGTCCTGCCATTTGGCTTTCTAAACACACATGCATGCACACAACACAACTACCCCTGGCCCTGGACAGCCAGCATCCAGAAGTGCTGTCAGAACTTGTAGGGCAAGATTCTGATCTCAGTTCCATTGCTGCATGTCCAGAGTTACTGCATGTCAGCCAGCATGGCTAGCCTGGATTTACAATGGAGAAACTGACATCAGAATCTAGCCTCTCATTTCCCACGGGTGCATCTCCACTGCCAGCAACCGTGACAGGCTCAGACAGTTTTACTACCCACTCTGCTCAGGATCAGCACCTGGGCACAGGGTGGGGCGTTTCAGGCAAACACGAGCCGCCTGTTTCCCCCGCTTTAGGAGAACAAAGGCACTTGCATAAGAAAGTTTACTGCAGGGACACAGGGCAATCAATGGTGTTAGTGCAGAGGCACATCAGTGCAGCCAAGAATCTGATCCTTTGTTGCTATTTTTTAATTCCCTCTCTGTAATGAGGAGAACACCCAGAGATAAACAAAAGGATGTAAGTTACAACTGAGCCTCGCTTCCTGGAGAAGGGAGGAGGCGTAGGAATGGGGATGGTGCAGGCTGAGATAACCTTTATGGGACTAGCAAGGGGCGCCAGAACATTCTGGGCATTCTCTGCACTTTGAGGTTCTCTGCAGTTCTGGCTGCTATCTGCAGAACCTCAGGCCTCAGTTAATTGCTCTGCTCCTTGTATAGTCATTTGCATTTGTGTAATTAGTCATAATTTATAAACCTTAATAATGATACCTAGCCATTATCATCTGTGGATCTCAAAGCACTTTATAAAGGAGGCAAATGTTACATATTTACACATGGGGAGGCCAAAGCACAGAAAAGGGAAGTGACTTTTGTCCAAGGTCCCCCAACAGCCCAGTGACGGAGCTAGGAACTGAACTGCATTGTCCTGAATCCCATTTGGGTGCTTTAGACACCAGAGTGCACTGCCGTGGGCCTGATTCTCCATTGCGCTGCGCAACCAGTGCAAAGCTTCATTCATTTTGCACAGGTGTAAGTGACTGCACAAGATGCAAGGCATTGGAGAATTGGGACCCTACATTTACCAAGATGCCAGACTTAACTCACAGCAGCATCTGCTCAGCCTTTCATTCTTCCACCGCAGATAAACTGTGTTCCTTGCAGTTTACTGTGTGATAATTTCAGACAGCACCCTCTTAACCTGAGATCCTCTTTCCACTGCATGGACACTTACAACCCTGTGGTGGTCTTTGTAACAATTGAAGTTTGCTTCCGGTGTCTTTGGTCAAAATTTCCTTGCCCTAACATTTGTTATGCTGTACACTGGTTGATTGCTGACCTCCACACCAGAGGTGGCTGCATTTCAGATGATGTGCTTGTGATGGGTTGGATCACAGAAACCCCCTTGGGAGCTGCCCCCTGATGTGCCAAGACTACTTCTGCCCTTGCTTTCCCTGCCAGCTTAAGACTCTAGCACCCTGTCTTGCTGAGCCAGACACTCCTATCTGCTCCAACAAAGACCCAGGATCTGACTTACTTGCCCCAAAACTGCAGGTTTACCTGAAAGCAGCTCACCGAAGTGTGTTTGTCTTAACACCCAGATGTCCAACTCCCAATGGGGTCTAAACCCAAATAAATCAATTTTACTCTGTATAAAGCTTATGCAGGGTAAACTCATAAATTGTTTGCCCTCTAACACGGATAGAGAGATATGCACAGTTGTTTGCTCCCCCAGGCATTAATACATACTCTGTGTTAATTAATAAGTAATAAGTGATTTTATTAAATACAGAAAGTAGGATTTAAGTGGTTCCAAGTAGTAACAGACAGAACAAAGTAAGTCACTAAGCAAAATAAAATAAAATGCGCAAATCTATGTCTAATCAAGCTGAATACAGATAATCTCACCCTCAGAGATGCTTCAGTAAGTTTTTTCTCAGACTGGACACTTTCCAGGACTGGGCACAATTCTTTCCCTTGGTACAGCTCTTGTTCCAGCTAGGTGGTAGATAGGGGGTTCTTCATGATGGCTCCTCTCCTCCCTTTGTTCTGTTCCACCCCTTTATATATCTTTTGCATAAAGTGGGAATCCTTTTGTCCCTCTTTGGGTTCCCACCCCCTCCTTCTCAATGGAAAGACACCAGGTTAAAGGTGGATTCCAGTTCAGGTGACATGATTACATGTCACTGCAAGACTCCAAGCCTTCATTCCTCCCAGCCTGATTCACAGGAAGGCCTGCCTGCAAACAGAGCCAGCCAGTCAATTGCCCTGGTTAATAGGAGTCATCAAGATTCCAAACCACCATTAATAGCCCACACTTTGCATAATTACAATAGGCCCTCAGAGTTATATTGCATATTTCTAGTTTCACATACAAGAGTGTTACATTTATACAAATCTACTGATCACACTCAGTAGATTATAAGCTTTGTAACGATACCTTACAAGAGACCTTTTGCATGAAGCATATTCCAGTTGCATTATATTCACTCATTAGCATATTTTTATAAAATCATATAGGCTGTAATGTCACAGTGCTGTGCATAGTTGCAAAGGCCTTTTCAGATGAAAGATGATATATAAATAAATGTGATAAATGGTTAGATGGTGACGCAAGGTTGGGAAGAGTGGTGGCTGATGCTTGTGATGATGCAACCTGGCACTTCTAAAAGAGGTATTGACACACGCCCAGATGCAGGCTACAGACAATAACCTGCGTCGCCTCCCTGGGAGGCCCTAATGCCAGAACTTCAGTGTGCTGCAAGGCATCTGTGCTCTAACTACACAAAGAATCTGGGAGAAAGAGAGCGTGGGATGTTTACTGAGATAAAATAAAATGACGTCTGACTCTGCAGGAAGCCTGGAACCTGCCAGATGTTTCCAGGGTTCCCAAGGGGATTTGACGCCTGCACGTAGCGCATTAGGAAAGAACAACAGTTATTGCACCTCACCCTTCAGAAAGTCCTTGGACACAGCCAGAGAAGATTATTGACTTGTGCTCTTTTCAAGCCCCCAAGATCGGTGCTGGTTTGAGGCAGGATTTGTGTTGCTATGCATAGAATTACTGAAGCGAGTAACGGTAGTGGACCTAATCCAGCCCTTCCTGACCAGTGCTGCATGTAGTGCTGAAATGAAAATCAAGTTGAGCTCAATCTCAATCTCTGCTCAACACAGGGGTTCAGAATCCAAAGTGAGATCACCCCAGTATTTTGGGGCGTTTGGAAGCCTTGGACCTGTTTCTTGGACTAGATGCAGGAGTCACGGGGTGACACTCTATGATCTGCATAATGCAGGAGGTCATACAATGGCTTCTCAGTATGGGGGTGATGACCCAAGGTTTGAGGGATGGAGTGCAACCAAAATTCCTAGCTACATAGGAGGAGAGTCCTGAAACTGATTTTGGTGGTAACATGGGACCCTTACAGGAGCAATGGAACGATATATCAAACAGGCAAGGATGGATGAAGAGCAGAACAGAAATAAAACCCGAGCTGGCCAAAGCCAATGGGTCTTTGTGTTGATTGGAAAATGTACTTTTTTGCTAAGGCTGAGATGTTGGATGCCTAATGCTCTCAGGCTTCTGTAAAAACCAGAGCCTGAATTGCTCCAGATACCAGTGAATATTCTCTATATTCTTTGTTTTCCTGTCGTTATGGAGAAAGTTGCAAGTATGGTGTTTCTGATGAAAAGACAGATGGCCCAGATCTACTGCAGCTTCTTCTGAGTGGTGCCGTGGGTCTGTGTCCTTCATTGAACTGTACCTTTGTACCGTAAATTATAAAGCACCGCTCCTGGGTAAATCACAGAGGAAATACAGCCGCAGCAACCTCTCCTGCTACAGCAACAATGTGACTGCGTCAGGGATTTTCACCCAGTAGGGCTGGGTGAACAGCTCCTCTATGAGAAATGGGGAGAGATAAGGGACTGTTTCTGTCAGTGTGCTTAGTGCCTGGCAGAATGCAGAACTGACTGAATATTTAACCAATGGTGCCTTAGATTCTGAATCCAAAGTTGGAGCTGTGAACTCTCACTGTTATGAAGGGGGAAGCCTTCATGCAGCAGGGTGGAAGCCAGACTTTACCAGATGGAGATCAGGAAGAAATGTCCCTGACGGGAAGGGGAATATTTCATCGGGTTGGAACTTGTCACTGTCGGAGATGGAATATTGAACTAGATGGATCATTGGTCTGATCCAGTCCAGCATTTCCTATGTCCCTAGGGCCCAAGCAATAACGAAAAACAAGCAGGCTCATCTGTCCATGTATTTAATAGACACACCAGATCAAGGCATATTTTGTATTTAATAGACACACTAGATCCATTCCCTGGCCTTCCGCCCCAAGAATGACCCTGCACCTAGTATCTGCAGTAGGACAGGTTCCGAGCACTTTACTAGTGTGTAGGGGAGGTCAATATGGGGGAAATCCATGCTAAGTAATGGACTATGTTTTCCCTGTCTCTCCGACCGTGGAAGCATCCTGCTGTCACAACGCTGGCCTGAATTAAAACAATGAACTCGGCAGTCACTAGTGGCTGCAGTGCGGTCTACTGGGAAGAGCAATGGAATGGATGCCATGACTTCTGAGCAAGATATGAATCGACCACTGTGTGAGTCTGGGCAAGTGGCTAAACTTGCTCAGGTCCTCCATCAAACTGGACATATCAGGGCTGTTGCAAGTCTTAAAGGCCTTGGTATCTTGAGATGAAAGTGGTAAATGGCTTCACTAAGAGATCCCCCGCTGCCTCCAGGGAAAACTTCAGTGCTACAGGAAGCAGGGGCGGCTCCAGGCACCAGCATGCCAAGTGCGTGCCTGGGGCAGCAAGCCACGGGGGGGGGGGGGGGGCTCTGCCAGCTGAGGGCAGCCTGCCTGCCGTGCCTGGGGTGGCAAAATACCTAGAGTCGCCCCGACAGGAAGTGGTGTTTTTGCTTCAGTAGGTAATGCTCTTCCTTCTGAGTTCATACACAACCAATGCCAAGTAGCCAGTGGCTACCGTTGTATTAATCTTTAGTAACTGTGACCCTACTAACTAAGGCTAGGGAATACAGATAAGTCTTTTACTAGCATGGCCTTGCACCAACACCCTTTATACATGTTCCATCATGACATTAATGGTTGATGAGCTTCTGGAGGATGTGTCTTTCTGATGAAATCTTAATTATTATAGTATTATAATTGGACTGATTATTTAACATTAATAGTGTACCAAAGATAGCCTGGATCAGGAAGTCATTGTGCTAAGCACTATAAGAACACAGATGAAAATACAGTCCCTGCTTCAAAGAGTTCATAGTCTAAGAAGACCACTTGCAGTCATTATATGGCACTTTTCATCATTTTAGGGTTGCTGTGACTTTAGTAATTTCTCATAGTGAAAACAAAATACTATTTACAATTTGTTCAGCAGGGTAAGGTAAATATGCTTCATGTCTGTCCTAACCCATGTGCTGGTGCTACTCACAGGCTGCTCACCCAGGGGATGGACACACTGCAATGGTGGGTAGTTATTTTTGCGTAGCATACCTTCAATTCAGTTTGTACAATGTGTTGGGAACCTGGAATGAGAAGTGCTGTAAATCTCAGCCATTGTTATAGAACCATATCTATTTACATATTATCAGCACATGTTATGTTTCATTGCCTAATTAATTCTATGACAACATGGGAAGTTTACCAGGGCCACCCAGAGGATTCAGGGGGCCTGGGGTCTTCCCGCCACTGGATTGCTGCCAAAGACCTGCCCCGGGATCCACCGCGGAAGTGCCGGAAGGACCCCCCACCGCAGGTCTTCGGGGCACTTCGGCGGCAGGTCCCAGAGCAGAAGGACCTCCTGCCGCCAAATTGCCAACAACGACCCGGAGCGGAAGAAGCTCCAGGGTCCCGGACGCTGCAAGAGTTTTCCAGGGCCCCCGGAGTGAGTGAAGGACCCCGCTCCAGGGCCCCTGAAAAACTCTTGTGGGGGCCCCTGTGGGGCCCGGGGCAAATTGCCCCTCTTGACCCCCCCCCCGGGCGACCTCATCAATTACTGAGATACACTCCTCGTCCTGATATCAGCAGTCATGTGATAAAAATTGATCAGCTTGTTGGGATGCATCCCTGATACACATTATGAGAATTTCCTGATACGAATAATAACTCAAGGTGCCAATCGTGTGGAACAAACAAACTTGTTACAGTGCGGAGCAGGTGAAAGCTTTGCCTACAGAATATTACTCCAGGGAGCTTCTGGTGCATCCTCCTTGTTTATGAGCCAACGTGATATATGCTGTTACTAATGCCCTGGAGATAAACTGGGTGGGAATAAGTGGCTGTGGAGCAAATTAAGCCTCTTGGGAGTGCAAGATGTGGGACAAGGAAATGGTGAGGGGCTATGAGAACCAGCCTGATTCTGATCTCACTGACTAGTATAAAACCCCACTGGTTTCCACAGAATTAATCTTAACTTACGCTGATATAAATCAGATCAGAATCAGGCCCTCTGCCTTTGGCCCCAATCCCAAGTCAGTGGCAGTCTTTCCATTGACTTTAAAAGAAGCTGAATCAGACCTTAGGGTCCAGATCCTCAGCTTTGGACAGAGCAACACTGATTTACAGCAACTGAGGATCTGTCCCTTGGAGCTTGGGTAGCAGCATTTTAAAGCAAAAAAATTGACTGAAATTACAAATGAAAAATCAACTTTGTTACCTGAGGAACATTTAACTTGTGTCAGTTTTGTGTCGAGAACAAAAAATGCTTTTCAAAATAAAAGTGTTTGTTCCCATTTAATATTCCCCATATCAGAGGCCCTAGGAACAAGGATAAAGATACAGCATTGCTCTTCTCCCTCCCCGAATCCACTGCCAGAGCACCAGTGTCCTACATGCAGTAAAATGTTTTATATCTCCACTTATAAAATGGCTCCACACTTCAAGGTCACTTTATCCGCTCTCATCACAAACCAGGAATGCAGATGTTAATATGTCTCTGATTTAATCAAAGCAGCCATGCTAGGAATTCAAGCTCAGGGCCAGCTTGATTGTTTTTTCTCTTCCCTTCCAAGGGAAAAAATGGATTTGCAATCCCAAACCCACACAAGTCAACTCTCCCCAACCCCGGCAACTTTTTAAATTATCATTGATTTTGATGAATGCAAAATCTTATGCAATATTAGGTAGAATTAAAAGCAATCCATGATTGTTCCATATTTTTAGCCAAGATTTGACATCACCGTATGAAAAAGGAAGTACATGTATTTATTTATTTGTTGGTATTATCTATGTTGTTTTATTGCAAAGCATCTATGATACATTTAAGCACTAAGAGAGTGTATATAAAATATATTGTTATTTTTATCAATTTGCATTAATTACTTGGAGATTAATAATTTTTGCAAATTAATCAGTAAACAAACAAAACACAATAACAAAGCAAGGTTGATGAATCACTAAACATTTTTGGTTAGCTGTAGTTATTTTATTGAATACTTCATAGCACAATATACTATCTGGTGTATATTTTGCAGAAGCAATGATGTCTTTCTTAGTACTGTCATATGAGACCTATAGACAATGGTTTACTGTGAAAGCTTTGTTGAAAAGTAGTGAAACCACCATATTTTTGTGTGTAGATTAGGGAAGTGAGAGTTAGTGAGATTCTCCATGCATCTGAAGAAGTGATTTTTTTTTACTCATGAAAGCTTATGCCCAAATAAATGTTAGTCTTTAAGGTGCCACCGGACTCCTTGTTGTTTTTGTGCATACAGACTAACATGGCTACCCCCTGATACTTGAGATTCTACTGTATTTTATTATTACTGTACCAACATGGAAAATCTGTTTACGATATGGGACATCAAAGCAGTTGTCAGATGAGTTCCCTTTTCCTCAGTCCACAGATCCCAAAATGGGTGGGAATAATCCGATACTTTTACATAACAACGGCAGGCAGATGACTCCTTTGGATTTGATTGTGGTTCCTATTGCTGCTTTTGTTTCCACATGCATTAGGAAATCACCCAAATTACAGCAGCCCTGATCTAAATGTAAAGTAGAAAGCCTCTCAGATATTTTGCTTCTTTCTTTGTGACTGGGAATGCTATTAACATTACAAACAGAAGGTGGTTAGGGGATGGGAGGAGAACTTCAGTTTATATGTCTTGAGCTGAACGGCAAAGTAAAATGATTTTGAGTCTTTCTTTTGCAATAACAATCTCCATCTCATTTAAAGCTCATCTGAATACCTTCTCTTTTCCCTTTTGCTTGTATGTCTCTTCCTTTGCTCTGTTTTTTTAAGTGGCCCAGGATCACCTTATGAATCAGCATAACCCTTTTGTGTAGGGGGATGACTTGCTTTATAAATTATCTACCTAGGCACTGCCATGATGAGACCCGGGAGATGGAATTACTTTATGGTGTTTAGACAGGGACACAAGGACATGCCCTGAAAATAGGGACACTCCCAGTTTTCAGACATGGATGGTCACCAGAGTGTGTGTGTTTGTGAGGGAGAGACACCACCAAGACACAGGACTGCTTTATAAATCAGCTCCCTGCGCCATGCTTCAGTGTGGGAGATGCATGATGTTTAAAGTGAACCCAAAGCAATTATGTCTCCCTTCTTCAGGCATCAGCATAAAAACACCCAATTTCTGTGGTGATTTAAAATGACAGCCAGGGCAGGGCACTTAGGAGCTCATCTTCTTACCCTACCTACCCTGTTAGTGATTCTTCTCAGCCACCCTCCCAGTCCTAGCTGTAGTCTAGTCAGTTATTATTATTTATAGGGTACTGCCTAGAGGCCCCAATCAGGATCCGGCCCCAGTGCGTTGCACCCTGGGTACCCAGCCCCGCCAGGGTTCCTTACCATCTAAACAGACAAGTGAGATATGAACAGTGTAGGCGTGTTCAGCAGGCTGCAGTTTGGGGGTACAGGGGTATCTGGGGGCAGAAGGAACTGTGGGGGGCATATGGGAAGTAGATGGGGGCTGTGCTTGGGGGCACATGGGCTGTGTGCAGGGGCTGTTTTGGGCGCACAAGGGGGTTATGTGGGGGCTGTGCTTGGGGGCACATGGGCTGTGTGCAGGGGCTGTTTTGGGCGCACAAGGGGGTTATGTGGGGGCTGTGCTTGGGGGCACATGGGCTGTGTGCAGGGGCTGTTTTGGGCGCACAAGGGGGTTATGTGGGGGCTGTGCTTGGGGGCGGATGGGGTGTCTGGGGGCACATGGGATGTTTTGGGGGTCTGTGGGAGTTGTGCGGGTTCGTGCTGGGGGGGACATGCAGTGTCTGGGGGCACATAGGGTTCTCCTGGGCTCTGCTATGGGGGACAGGGCACGGGCTGTGTAGGGTGCTGTGCCTGCGGTCACAGAGGGGGACGACGGACAAGGCTGTGCTATGGCGCTCACTAGGGGAGACAGGGCCGGTCGGGCGGTGCTGGGGGGCACCCAAGCTGGCGGGGCCACGCTGCGGACGAGCGAACGTCACAGGGGCCGCGGGCGCCGTTGCGCGGCGAGCCCAGCAAGATGAGGCTCTGCCTCGTGGGGAATGGTGGGTCATGGCAACGCACGAAGCGGCCCTCCCCCATCCAAGATGGCGCCGCCGCCTCAGCGCCCCTTTGTTCCAACACCGGCCGCGGGCGCCGCAATGCTGCGAAGGGCGCGAAACTAGGGCATCACTGCCCCGCCCCCTTCCCGGCCGAGGGTGAGTCTGTGTGCAGCGGAACGAGGGAGGGCTGCGGCTGGGGAGGCCGTAGCCAATCAACATCTTCCACTCTCTCATCCCACAGGAACGCGTCTGCAAACTTTCCCCCCCTACCATCCAATCAGCACTTTCCGCCGCACTCCACCCCACGTGGGGAATACGAAGCGCGTGTCACTTCTCTCAGCGTCTTATGAATATTAACCAGGCTATGACCAATCAGGAGGCGAGGCGGTGCTAGACCCGTAGCGGAGATACCTCATTCCGGCCGGTGTCTATTTGCATTTTCATAAGTAAGGCGGGGCCAGACAAGGGGCTATATAAACAGCTGCGCCGCCAGCTCTCAGCGTACATCGTGCTGGGACTTTGAGGCGTTGTGTTGTCCTTGTACTCACAGAGGACCGGTAAGGAACCCGGGGAGAGGTGGGGAAGGGCCTGGGGAGGCAGTATCGCCTCAGGCGGAGGCGCCCGCTGCAAGGCGGTGCCCCATAGGAGCGGCCGCGTTCCATAGAGAGCGAAGCGGCTAGGGTCGGTCTGTCTGTGTCCAGTTTCATATTCACCGTTGTCAACCGCTGGAGTCCCCAGCAGGGCGAAACGCACCGCTTGGGCTGTGGTTAGGGGGAAGGGCGCGCAATTAACGACGACGCCCCTTCGGAAACAAAATGGCGCCCGGTCTCGGCCGGCGCAAAATGGCGTCTCCGTATTAGTAGCGCGCATGCGCCGAATGGGCGGGGCAAGGTGGGAGGTGCTAAGGGTTGGAGTCTTGCCGCAGGACGTATGTGCGCCTGCTTCAGACCGTGGATCGTTTGCGCATGCGCGTTCCCAGGTGCCTGCAATACTCTAGCTGGACCGCTCTTCCACATCGCGCATGCGTGCGAGGGAACGAAGTAGGCGTCGTGCGGCAGGGCATCTTGGTTCCTGCTCCGGCGGCGTGTTCCTGAGGTGCGGGGAGCCGGTAGACACACACAGTCTAGCCACAGCCACTTCAAAGGCAGCTTCGTTTCTTAAGTGGCCCGGCGCGCAGGGCGGTGTTACCCCACACTGCGGCAGTCGGTTGCTGTCTGGCCTGATGTGAGACATCAGCGCCTGAACGGGGTGGGAAAGGCGCTGGCTGATATGGACCCACTGGGGCTTGTTCTTTATGGATGGAGACTAAGGAAAGGGACCGTGCAGATGGATCTGGGTGATAGCGCCAAGCCTGCTGTGATACTGTGCATTGGAGAACACGCACATACGGGTTCTGGTCTTGGGGGGAATATTGCTTGGCTGTAGGGATAATGCTACTGGATAAATTACTGCCTCTGTGGTTTCCTCATTTCTGTAATCTGGCTAATTTCTTGAAATAAACACTTTTAATCGACTTACGTTTACATGGAGGCTATCAAATAGGTATCTCTAGATACAAAGCTGTGGTTCTCTTCTGTGAGTTGCACATGGCAGCTTAGTACTACCAGCTGTGGTATTGATATGAGTATTATGGTCCTGGTGACACGGGTCTGTTGAATTAATCCCTTGGTCCGTGTGATTCCTGTATACTGAAGCAACAAAAATAACTTTTTATGTGGGTTTTAACAGTTGATGTAATGTTTTTGTTTACAGAACAAAATGGCATCAGATGAGGGAAAGCTCTTTGTTGGTGGACTGAGTTTTGATACCAATGAACAGTCACTGGAGCAAGTCTTTTCCAAATACGGACAGATATCTGAAGGTAAGAACAAAATAAATGGATGTGATGAGTTTTATCTTTTTATGATAGTGGCTATGTGCCAATGGTGTCTTTGTTTTTCAGTGGTTGTGGTGAAAGACCGAGAGACCCAGCGATCCAGAGGCTTTGGATTTGTCACTTTTGAGAACATAGATGATGCTAAAGATGCAATGATGGCCATGAATGGAAAGGTAAGATCTTGTGTTCCATTTTTTCAGAGACAGTGTACAGAGCTGCAGAATCATGATCTCCAGAGGAGTAGTAGTCTGTTTTTTATTAAGCAGAATTAACCATTGAGGGTTTACAATGGCAAAATCATAAATGATTCAGGAATTAAAATATTTTGACAACGCAATGGAATATTAAAGTTTCTAGGAGCAGCTAAAGTAATGGGCAAGTCTAAAAATATGAAGGAAACCTAGATAGGCAGATATGCTCTCTTATTTCAAGCAATATTTTTATTTTGAGTGCTCTGTAAATATTTATTTAATGGTAGTGACTTGATTCTGATTTTGGATATGGGGGCAAACCATTATGGACACAAATGACTAAAACTTTTTCCAATTTGTACCATAAGTTTGGACAGGGTATTTGGCAACTGCTGTCCTGTTAAGTTTTAAAAGCATGTAAATAGCGGTACAGTTCATTTTTTTTTCTGTTTTGTTTTTAGTCTGTTGATGGGCGTCAAATTAGAGTTGACCAGGCAGGTAAATCATCCGAAAACAGATCCCGTGGATATAGAGGGGGTTCATCAGGTGGCAGAGGCTTTTTCCGTGGAGGCAGAGGTCGAGGGGGCCGTGGCTTCTCTAGAGGTGAGTTAGTGTAACTGATTTTCAATAACTGACTTGAAACAGAAGTTTTTCAATGCGTTAATTGGTTCTTTATTGTGTCCATTCAAGGAGGTGGAGACAGAGGCTATGGAGGAAGCAGATTTGATTCCAGAAGTGGTGGATATAATGGGTCTAGAGACTACTATAGCAGCAGGTAAACACAATGAAAGTAGACTGTAAGAGTTCAAACTGCTGATTGTTGAGGTTTTTGTCACAACAGCCCTGAAATAACTCACTTAACTTGACTGGGATGTAAATTGGCTCAGTCCCAATAGTATAGCAGAAGTGTAATATGTGTATAGATGACAGCATGTTTCATAAAACAAACATATGTTACTTCTTACTAGCAGGAATCAAGGTGGCTATGGTGACAGGTCTTCAGGAGGGTCCTACAGAGACAACTATGACAGTTACGGTAAGTTTTAGTTCAAAAGGGAACGAAGAATATACTGCCTTGGGAGCTCTCTAAATCGATTGACCTGTTGATGTCTGAAAATACTGTAAGGCTCAGTTGGACCATACCACACTCTTTGTTCTTGTCCATAAGAACCAGTCTGTTTGCAACCAGGCCTTGGAGATGTTTGCCACTTAAATTCCTAATTTTAATGCATGTGTAGGACTTGCTTGGATCTAAGGCAAAGCAAGTGTAGTAAATACTCACATACCTGAAGTTCGAGAATTAAGCAAAACTCCAAATGCCCTCTAACAAACTTTAATCGAGGGTGGGGGAAGTTCTCTTAAGCTCTAGTGAACTAGCACTAGCCTCTGAAATAATACAGGGAGTAAAATGCTGGAACTTGTCTATGCTTCGGTGCCTTTACAATTGTGCCTGCTTCTTGTCCTCAGCTACACACAACGAGTAAAAATCCTTCCTGACTCAAGATCGTCCTTCCAATGGCTGTATTTATAAAGATTTTTGGAGCTTCGCTGAAATCGTTATTGTGTAGTACATCTACTTGTATTTTCACTTTTGTAGTATTATCAGTTCTGATCTTGTCAAACACAGCCTGACAGCTTCTGATATAAGATGGTCTGATTAGACTTTTCTTTAAGAAAGCTCTGTTTCCAAGTGTTTTTAATCTTTTTTGAAAGCACTACGGATTTTATTTTATCCTCTGATAAGCCAAGGTGTTTTTTTTAAAAGTTGTGATGTTGGGGCCCTAATTCAGTTTTTTGAGATAGAAAAGGACCTTTAATTCAATGTTCACTGGAAGCTGAACAAGCTGTGGACTTTATATTTTTTTTGAAAGTGCATTACCTTCGTCTCTTGTAACATTCCTTTAGTGTAGCAAGGTAGGCATGCAGCCTGGGTGTAAATTGGAAGGCAAACCACCTTGATATACTTAAAGAGAAACTTGCTTGTATGTTCTACCTGCATAACGGTATTTTTACTGTATGATGTAAATGACCCAGAAATAGACTCTCGCAAACTTACCATAAAAGAGGTTCTTGAAAATGTTTATTTATATTGTCCTTTTTTTACTGGAAGAAATATGCATATTTCATTGATATTGTATTTGAAGTGGTAAAGGATTCTTGTATACAGTTTTCTTTGGCTTTACGAAGCCTATTAAAAGACCGTCTGAAATGAACTCTGCTCCTGACATTTACATTTCATTGCACAACACAGTCCTTGAAGATCTGGTGAACAAACCAAGTAATGAGGAGGAGGACTCTAGAGAAGAGAACCTAGTGATAGGAGTATTAAAGCAAGCTAGACTTACTGACCATTGGAGAGAATGTAATCTTAATTGGTCTTGACATGTGAATACTGTCAAGATGTTTTCACATATGAATAGTCAAATTGTCTAGTGACAGACTACCAAAAGTATTGTAATGACTAACTTGTTATACTTAAATCAGCAAAAGTGGAGGGAAAAAACAGCTGGCCAGTTTATTCAGAGGACAGTTCAGGATTTTCATAAAATAAGCAGACGTTAAAATTTGTAGTCTGAATCAGTCTTTTGAGATCAAGTAGTTACTGGTTTGACACAGTGTTCCAAGGTAGACAAATTGACTTAATTAGCTAGCTTTGTCATTGCCTTACAAGTTCTAAGAATTCTCTGCTAGCGTATGGAAACTGCAGTGTCCTTGGAGAAAAGAAGTGTTGTGCCTCCAACAGAAACCTCTGAGACGAAAGCTGCTTTCTGGGCTAGTTCATATGTGGAAATAGTCCTGTAATTCGAGGTAACTCCTTTTGCTCATGTCCGCATCCTTCCTCTTGTTGAGAGCTCATTTGAAAGTCTAATGTACCTGTGAAATATTCCTCTGACAGTTTTGGTCAACTAATGGACAAATTTTAAATCCATGCCATCTTTGGTTTGTGGCACAACTTCAGTTCCACAGGTCAGAGTTGGGCATACAGTCATGTCTTGCCTAGTAGGTATGGAAGCAAGATGGGAAACAGAATTCCCTGACTTGATTTGTGTTCATCTATTGAGACTCTTCCTAGACTCATTAAGTCACTTAATTGTAGCTTTCTTTACCATCTTACTTGTTGCCATTAACTTTCTCCCATAGCCCACACTGTTCCTAAGCAGCCATGTCAAAGTGGTTAATTGTTTCTGCTTAAGGATCAAATGATATATATTGGCTGGCATATCAAGGCATCAGCCAGCCCTGGAATTTCCCAGACTGTGCTTCTGTGATGTGATAGGGTTCAGCGAATGGCTTGTGAAACCCTTGTATATGATGTGACTTGTGTTTGGGGAGGTGGGTGGCAGTAAACACCGTGGTTGGATATGGCTAGTAACACACATTTGCTTTACCAGGTTGAAGAGAAGATGGACATTTGAGCCTGAAACAGCATTCCTGAGCATTTCATGAAAGCAGTACCAACAGTCAGCTTCCTAAGCAGGTACCATCTACAGTGCATTCCCTTGTAAGAAATTACTGTAGTAGGGGAGAGCTCTTTTTGGAGAAGTTTGATTTTAGGTTTGGTATATGGACATGTACCAGAATTAACGTTTTGCCTTGTGCTAATATTGTGAGAGAAATGTGTGTTGGTTAGTAGTTGCAGTTTTAGATAATGTGCATATGGATCTGCTACTTGTAGAACTCATTGTCTTGTTTTATTTCAGCAGTGAGCTGCATTGAAGAGGATTGATACAGCTGTTGACTGAACAATGGAGTTCAAGAGCTTTGAGCAGTGTATATCATCTGATATAGACCAAGTGAACAATCTGACTTGTAACAATTATAACTGATAGAATAAATAATTGGATTGGAAAAAGCAATGATTTTTAATAAATTCTATAAATAAATGCAAGAAAGATGTCGTCGAGGGACATTTTGCATAACCCAAAGTTTTGGCACTGTGGAAATCTCTCCCTGCTTATGAAGGTTCAGTTGATCAGTAAAGGGTTAAAGATCATTGAGTGAGTCCCTGTGTAGGATTCTAAGAGGTTTGTTTAGGACTGGGAGGAATGAAGGCTGTTTTTTCTAAAATAATTTAGAATCTTGCCATTTTAATGGCTTTGAGCGGGTAATGATTTGGTGGTTTTACCTCCATGACCAAGTCCAAGTTCAAAAAAATACAACCTAAAGTCACTGAAATACCATTGGAAGCTCGTATTTGGGTATTCTAGTGACATGTATTCTACCTGTTTTGCATTCACAAATGTTACTACCTTCTGATAACCAAGTTTGATGGGCCACTATGATCATCTGAGCAACTACATAAATACTAGAGGTCAATATTAGTGTCTGTTTCAAACCTATTAGACTAATAAAACTTGAAATTTTAGAAATAAAATTTACATATTGAAATTTCTGCCTTCTAGATTAAGGTTCAAATACATTAGTCTACAGGTATAATTGGTTTGCACCCTCTGCTGATGAATGTTAAAATAATTCTAGGGAAAAGTGTCAAAATTACACTAAATAGTTTTCTAAAAGCTTTTCTACAAAACCTCCATATTGGGTGGCAAATCAGAGCTCGCTATTCTGCAACTAATTTTTGCCATTTACCAATTTCCAGCACCAAAAAAAATTCTACCTAAGTACTGCTATTACTTACTCCTTTTCCAGTTGAGAGATCTGTTTCTTTGCAGCTTACCATAAATGGCTGTTTGAGACTTCTCATACTGTTAGGAGAAAAACATTGACATTTTCTCCCAAGCCTCTATCCACAATATGAAATTGTCTATTGGGGCAATTGCCTAGTGCTTTAGAGTCCTGACTTAATAAGGAAACTAGTATGTTGAAGGAATGCTGACCCTTTAACTTGCATTTAAGTACTGCAGTCAGACAAGCTTTTCAGAAATACTTTAATGTTGGGGAAGACTTTCATTACAATAGTGCTCAGAAGCCTCAGTTACTTTGAAGCCTCCTAGTTTTGGTGCTGTACAAATGCCTAATTCTGCACAAAAGTTTAGACGGGGCTAATCTAGAGTTTTTGTACTACTCATGTAGAAACATAAAACAGTACAACCTAATGCAGTTGTAGTTACTTTTATAAAATGACACATACCATGTATAGATAAAAACTTATTTTACTCAGTGCAATTCCCTTATCTAAATAAAGATGTACAAAAACTAGACCAGGTTAAGGGATGACCAAATGCTCCAGCTAGGAGAGAAGAAAGCTGAAGAAAAATGGCTTAAACTATTGAGAATGTATAAATGAAAAGATGCCAGTGGCCACCTTAGTAGTTGCTTTCTACCAGCTTACCATAGGTGGCATAGAAGTGGGTTTTAATGACTTCCTAAAGGAGTATTCCAGGAGGACATTCCTTGCATGAGATGTGGCTCCCCAAAAAGCCTGAAGGGTTGTGGGAGAGAGACGTATATAGCATTTGGCTTAACTGTCCATTTCTCTCAAAGCTTTTACAAGTGCATCAGTTTCATACTTAGCATGTAGAAGTGCTTTAGAAACATTTGTCTAAAAGTATCTCAAAATGGGATCAAAAGGAATGACATTGGCTACAGCCAGTAATAAACACCACCTTGAACAAAATATTGAAGACTTTTTGACTCCAGCCCCTAAAGTCAGCCAACCCAATACCTACCTGTCTTTCCTCAAATGTGTTGACTCATCTTACCAGCTTTGTGCTATTCTATTAAGGTGTTTCCTAGACATCTTTCTCAAATTCCATGTAATGGCTACCTTATGTGCTCCTTGGTTTTGTTTCCTTGTACTTGTTTACCTAGAAGGGTTGAAATTAAAGCCCTGTGGGGGTAAAAACATAGCCTTGCTTTCATTTGATCTGCATGCTAAAGTCATTTACTTCTGCTGCATGAACATAACTACAACTTATTCTCTCCCTTGTAGCTTCATCTTGCTGGTGCTGTTCTGAGAACTTGGGTTCAAGTGTCATTTCCCTAACTGAAACTTAAGTGAATCCTCCAGTTTGTAGCTTGCTCTGTACATTGTTCCTCATCCTTAAAGAACTTAAACTGGTGCTTACTCTGACTCTGAGGCCTTGGCTACACTGGCGCTTTTCAGTGCTGCAACTTTCTCGCTCAGGGGTGTGAAAAAACCACCCCCGAGCGCTGCAAGATACAGTGTTGTAAAGTGCCAGTGTAAACAGTGCCACAGCACTGGGAGCTCAGCTCCCCGCACTGCAAGCTAAACCTCATCAGGATGGTGGAGTATGTGCAGCGCTGGGAGAGCTGGTGCTGTGACCACACTCGCACTTCAAAGCGCTGCTGCGGCAGCGCTTTGAAGTTTCAAGTGTAGCCGTACTCTAATTTACCAGTGCCTTGTAACTTGTGCAGTTATTTACAGCAGTGCAAAGTGGATGTGAAAAGCTACCAGCTCAGACTAGGTAGTGTTTTCACCCACCTTGCACAGGTGTGAGTGACAACACACTGCAGAGCAGAGTTGAACACCTCAATATCTGAAATCTTCAGTCCCATACTCATATTGCACACTCTGATCAGAGACTGTCCCTACACTTTCTAATCTGCAACTAGGTGCCAACCATTTAATGAAAGTTGCTTGACGTAGCTTTAATTGCCTTAGTTTCATAGGATGTGTCTCATCTAGTCATACAGTTTTTTCAAATATAAGTGAATCCAAACTCCCTTGCTCAGTTTCTAGAACTAAACCAACTTGAACTTCACAAAAGACAAGTTGACGTTTACAAGGTGATGTCCCAGATGCTGGCTTCAGAAACTTTTTTGCTAAGAAAATTATCCTGTCATTTAGCTACATTGTCTTTGTTTCCCTTACTTTTGTTTTAGCAATCTGGGCGTAGATGGCATGCCTTTGCTTTTGTTCCCCTCTTCATTTTCTTCAACTGTATTAATACAGCCCTGCTAATTAACTTAATGAAGTCAGGTGCCTTGTTTAATTCCTCCTTTAGTTAATTATTTCATGCTCTAAGATGCTTCTACCCCTCAATCAAAATCTCCTTTCCATCAAATACTGGCTTACCTCATTTTATTGTCTCATTTCACTGCAACAAGCTGTCATCTGGTTTCAAGAACTTTGATATCCAATACCTGGCTGTGAATGTTTCCAATATGTTCCCATGTAATCCAGACCTCTCCTAAGTCTCTGCCCTTGTGGCTGTCATTGCTATGTTACACCAGTGCCTTGTGCTTAAAAGTTGTGAACTAGAAGTAAAGCTGAGAGCAAACAGCTGGGAATAAAAAAAAAATGCGGTTTTACCCATATTGATCTGAAGCACCCTTGTGCTGTGCACTTTCCATACTCTTGAAATATCCCTGAGTTAGAATTTAATTCTGCTCTATGGACTTAAGATGCCTTTTTAGTAGCCAGGGGACTGATTTTTTTAGATGTGCTGAGCACCTATTAAATTGGCTTCAGTTGGTTCTGGCGTTGCTCCACACTGATGGTGTGGCAAATCCTGATGTCTACTTATCTTGTACCCCCCATCAAACTCATCAACCCCAACAAGAGTTAAAAAAACAAACCTTCAGTCAGTATGTTGCCTGATGTATTTAATAATTTCTCTGTTGGGGACTGGGTGTTCTGCATGCCCACTGAGCGCAGTGCAGCATATGAACCCTAAATGGCTTGGAAGCCTTAATGGCAAATACTCTCTCAAAAGTTAAAATGAATCAAATGCACACATAAAAAGTCTGATACGAAAAACATGAAAAGTTCCTGATATGATGAGGCCTTTGTGCCCCAAATTACTTATGCAAATAATTGTAGGTGCAAAAATGGAGACCTGACTAAGTTTGATCTAAGGCATTATTGGTTTCACAAATTACAGTGAATGGATTAACAAAATGATTCCCAGAATCGGTTTGGGATGAAATAGAATTGGCTGAACCAATGTAATAAGGAGTCCCCTATTCAAAGGACTCCCAGAAAGTGGTTTTGAGATGTGGAACTATAGTGACACCTAATGGCCAGTGTGAAAAGGAAACAAAAGTGGCAGAAACTTCCCCACCCTGCAAAATCTCTTAAATATTGCTGGGGGAAAACCCTGCTAAAGTGAAATATTTTTTCATTCAATGGACTTTACTGAGATTTCCAATGAAACAATTAGGACCAGATTTTCCAGAAGAGCTCAGCACTAAACAGCTCCCCATCATGACAAATCCAGATGTCCAAAAGACACCTGCACCTTAACCTGATGAGCTCTTTTCAAAATTTAGCACTGACAGCATGTGCTGAGCTATTCTGAAAACCAGCTGGCAGATCCTCAGCTTGTGTAAACTGACCTAGCCACACAGTGGAACTATGACAGTGTAAACTGACATAGCCACACAGTGGACCTATAACATTTCATGCCATCCTGGGATCTGCTGGTGCTTCATGTAGATTGAAGTGGTGGCTTTTGTGATGTGGTTGCTTGTTCAGCAGAAACTGAGCTGAGCCTGCCAACTACTTTAAACTGTCATTGGTAACAACTTTTAATTAGTCCGATCCTGGTCAAATTCAGACCAGTAGCCTAGAGAAGTTCCAATGTCATGTAGTCTAGGAGGTCTCCAGTTCTGGTTGTTCCTGCTAGGATAACCTCTGGCGCACTGCGGGGGACTCTGCCACCTGCACACGAAAGTAGGGGTTGTGTAGCAGGGGCTCCGCAAGGAGGTCTGCCCCCTCCGTGGCTACAACGGACCTGGTCGCTGAGAACTGCTTCCAGGTCTGGATGAAGTCCTGGTAGAAGATCGGCAGCTTGGAGAGGTCTCGCGGAAGACCCCTCAGGTGACAAAAAAAGCTGTCAGGCATATTGGAGCCCTTGGAGGTAGTGGAGGAAAGTATACGCCAATGTGCTCCATGCCGGACTACCTGCAGCATAAAGGAGTGTCTGCAGGGCCTGGAGGCAGAAGACATGGACTTGGCTGTGGATAGAGACCAAGCCCTGTCCTCTCTCCTCTGGGGAAAGACTCAGGACCCCTAGTTCAGTCCTGGCCAGAACTCCAGAGCTACACTCTGGACCCAGGCAGGAAGCCCTGGGGCTAGGCTCAGGCTGTTAAGCTGGTGCCAGAGCATGGACAGGACTAATTGGTTCAGCACCAGCGCCCTCCCCCACAGGGAGAGACACTGGAGGAGCCCAGTCGATCTCCGCAGCTGCTCACCCACACTGGCCTCCAAATCCTGCCAGTTCTCCAGTGGAGAAGGATGCGTAACAGAAAGG
The DNA here is from genome assembly GCF_003597395.2 of Chelonoidis abingdonii. Classification (NCBI taxonomy): domain Eukaryota; kingdom Metazoa; phylum Chordata; order Testudines; family Testudinidae; genus Chelonoidis; species Chelonoidis abingdonii. The sequence continues at coordinate 39,012,028 of NC_133779.1, forward strand.
TAAATGCTGAGATAGAGCAGTGCACCCGCGCTCCACTGAATGGCTTGAAACACAGGTGGGAGAGAGCTCGTCTGCCACCCATCCCCAACCTTCAGGCCAGAGGTCTTGACGTAGTTGATCCGGGCGCAGGAGGCGGCTGAGTAGATTGCCTGGCAGGCCTCCACCTGCACCAGATTGCCCGGGTCCTGGACCATGAGGAGTACGTCATCGGCATGCACCGACAGGACCAGCTGCAACTCCGGCTCACAGAGCACCAACCCTGTCAACCTCCAACGGAGGAGACAGAGGAAGGGCTCGATTGCCAGAGTATACAGCTGGCCCGATGGTGGAAACCCCTGACGCACCCACCACCCAAAGCTGAGAGGCTCGGTCAGGGCCCTGTGGAGCCTGGCCAAACAATCCACGGAGGTGTACAGCACCTGAGGAAAACCCGCAAATTGGGGCCCCAAGCCGAACGCCTGCAGAGTGCCCAGGAGATACCCATGGTCCATCCTGTCAAACGCCCTGCAGCCCCTAGGCATATGGGTTGTCAGGGAGCCTCTGTGTGCTGCCCTTACTCCAAGTGCCAGCTCCACAGCTCCCATTGGCCAGGAACCACGACCAGTGGAGGCTGTGGGGTCTGGCGGCAGCTTCTGGGAGCGGAGCTAAGGCAGGGAGCCTGCCTTACCTCCGGCCCCCCGCTGCGCCGCCCACCGAGCCGCTAGGGTCCCTTTTCGACAGGGCATTTCAGTCAAAAACCGGACGCCTGACAACCCTACTGCTCCCCCATGGCCCCACACCCTTCTCCCCTCTGCACCCTGGAGTCCCTTTGCACCTTCCTTCTGCTTTCTGATACTCCCTGCTCCCCCATGGCCCTACACCCTTCTCCCCTCTGCACCCTGGAGTCCCTTTGCACCTTCCTTCTGCTTCCTGATACTCCCTGCTCCCCCATGGCCCTACACCCTTCTCCCCTCTGCACCCTGGAGTCCCTTTGGGGTCCCCACTGCTCCGACACCACTACCCTACTCTGTACCCTACCCGGAACCCTGCGTTCCCGGAACCCCGTGTGCGGGCTCCGTAGTCCCCGGCCGGACCCCAGCCAGCGCTGCGCCGGGCCGGGCCATTTCCGGTGGGTTAGCCTCTCTCTGAGTCTGATGGGCGCGTGTCCCGGTAGTTGCCGTGCGCCCGCCATGGTCCCGCGGGAGCTCGGTTGCCGCCTCCTCCTCCTGCTCTTCCTGTTCGGCGCCTGCGCGGTGTCCAGCTCCCCCGGGCCGGGGGGGACCTCGCCGCCCCCGGGCACCGCCGCCAACGGGACGGGGCCGGCCGGGAACCACAGCGACAGCGGGATCCGGGGCCTGGACCTGCTGGGCGGGCGGTTCCCCGCGGTCCAGCGGGGCTTCTACGTGCTCACCGGCCTCTGCGCGCTGGCCGCGCTCTACTTCCTGGTGCGGGCGCTGCGGTGAGTGGGGCGCGCACCTGGGGGGCGAGGGCGCGCACCCGGGGGGCGGGGCAGGCGGGGGGTAGACATGGAGCTCCCCGTATTAGGGGCCCATCCCCATGGACGGAAGCTGGTCACGAGACCCCTATATTCCAAGGGATTGTCTATGGGGGCTCCTAGACCCCCGTCCCCTGGAGCACTTCCGTCACCCCATGGAGTGTCTTTGGGGGGATGTGAACAGGGGTGGGATCGTTACCTCCATCTCCCCAGGAGGTGGACTTGGGAACCACTGTGGCTCCTCTCCCTACCCCCTGTTCCTGGGAAACAAACATGGGAACGTCCTAGACTCACTTTTCCCTGGAATAAACACACACACCCATAGGAAGGTTTTTGGGAGAGCCATAGGTCTCCCACGCATAGAGAATCCACAAAGGATGTCATGTTTTCCCGTTGGACGCTTTAGTCAGGGTGAGGAAATGCTGGAACCTTTTGCAGTCCCTGGATAGATTACGCCATGCCCTTAAACATGTCTACGTTCTTCTGTTTCTCTTGGGAACTCTGAAATCTTTCTCCTGTTGCTTAAGAAATCCTGTAATTCATGAAAAAGCAGCTTCTTGAAAACCCCACTGTCTTCTGATGAGTGTGGGCTGAGTGAAGCGGGGGGGGCAAGTGGGGCAATTTGCCCTGGGCCCCGCAGGGGCCCCCATGAGAGTTTTTCGGGGCCCCTGGAGTTAGGTCCTTCATTTGCTCTGGGGGCCTCGGAGAACTCTCACGGGGCTCAGGCCTCCGGAGCATCTTCCACGGCAATTCGGCGGCAGGGGGTCCTTCCACTCTGGGACCCGCCGCCAAAGACCCCAGGCCTCCTGAATCCTCTGTGGCCCTGCAGTGAAGGTAGTAACTCTGTATTTCTGCTGTAAAAACTGAGAGAAGTCTGAGAGTTGATGAGCTGTGAATGAGTTCAAAACTTATTTCAGGTTGAAGAAACCTCAGCGGAAGAAATATGGTCTCCTTTCAAACTATGATGAAAATATGGAGTTGGGTTCTCTCGACAGTGATGAAGAGACAGTGTTCGAAACGAGAAATCTGAGACGGTAGGTGGATGTTTACAAGTAGCTAAATGTCTCTTGCAAAAGATGCTTGGCGCTGGGCACAGATCCTGCAGTTGGATCCACACAGGTGAAACTGTGCAGGTGCAAGTGTCCAACTGTGTGGATTTGATTGCAGCGTCAGGCCTTTGGGTTCCATTAATGCTAACAGTCTCAAGAGAACAACCTTGCATAGATGGTCTTGCTTGGGATACTAAAGAGCCTTTATACATGTGAATTTATTAGAGACATGGATTAGAAATTAGCTTTTACAAAACCTGAAATCAACAGAAATATTTGTTTAATATGGGGAGGAGAAGGGGATGTTTTTTTTTAACAAGGTTTCTCCTATTGTTTGTCTCAGCTTTGTAGCATGGTGCTAGTGCATGAAAACCAGCAAGTGAAACTGAGTAGAAGCGAACTAACACCTTCCCTAAATGAAAATGTCTAGGATATTTTCTTCCTGGGATGGAGTGAAACACAAATAGTAAACAGATTTTAAATCCTTTGTTTTAAGACTCTACTAAAGGCTTTTTATAAGACTCTTTTTCAAATTATTTTTGACGTGGTAGTTCCCTTTATTCTGCCTCTCATAGTTATTCTAATTCTGCCTCCTTTCACTCTGCAATACTGAATTGTCGCATCTCTTAATCATTTTTATTATGGTTATTTCTGCAATGGACGCAGTGCAGTACAATAGATGATCTGTGTCAGATAGTTATGTCACTTTCCTACAGAGGTTGCAATTCAGAACAAACACAATGACCTAAGGTCACTTAGAACTGGAATTTATCATAGAACGATCCTTTATAAAGAAGGAAGAGGGAAGGAGTTTGGTGTGTGCATATTTCTCAGATTCAGTTCCAAGCATATGGAACACAGTGAAAGACACAAAGAGTAAAGGAGATGAAGAGACTGATCGCCCGGAAGTTTGGGCTGTACGTAAGAAGTGTGTGGAGTGCAGGTATTGTTTCTTGTACAAGAAGATGTAAGAGGGCAAAGAGTGCTGCATGTTCTTTCTCTCTGGTTTAACATTATAGCTCCTGAAAGTGGGAGACTGAGAACAGCATTGTGGGTGGACTGCATGTGAGCTTCTCCCTGCCAGCTGTGGCATTGCATGTCCTAAAATCATCTTTCGTATCCTCCTGGCGTCTCTGCATTGTCTTCTAATCTCCTTCCATATCAAAGAATCTGCTCCTCGTTTTGGCTCCTACCTTCCCTGTTCTGAGAACCAAGCAATCTTTTTGCTGCATCTAAATTAAACATTTCAGACTCCTTTGCATTTAATCAGCTAATGTCTGTAAAGCACTTTGAAGTTAAGTGTTATTCTGGTACTTGGAATTTTGCCTAGTAAAATATGGCTGACTGAACAGCTAATAGAGCAAACTTGGCTTTTCACACTGAACTCAGCTCTGCACAGCTCTACATTTGGAGGCACATGAGTGGCTCTGTCTTCGTTCAGATATCGCTTTCTCTTTGCTATGTTTTCTGCTGATCCCATACAAGGTAGTAATAATAGCTAGCTTGTTATCAGTAGCTCTAAGCACTTCACAAGGCAAGCCAGCATCAACCCCATTTTACAGATGGGGAAATAAGGACACAGAGGTGAAGTGACTTTCCCAGCAGAGCAGTGGCAGAGCCGGGAATAAGCCAGGTCTCCTGAGTTCCCAGTCTAATGCTCCATGCACTAGGCTACACTCCCTCCTTACAGAGTGGAAGCAGTGAGTAGTTCGGTAGCCCAAACGCACACTTCCTTTGGGGAGTCAGAAATGTGTACAGTATATTTGCTTCCCCTAGAGATTCTAAAAGCTTTCTGAATCTTATGTGGAGGAACCAATGGTGTCCTAAGTCAAAGCTGTCTTTATCCCATTAGGACACACATTAATTTTAGTGGGTTTGAATTGCATGCACATGCACGTGGTCCTCCTTCATCTCCCCTTCACTCCATCTCCCTCTTCCCCCAGCCTATTTCAAGGCATGCTAAAGATCTGTCAAACTGTAAATGCTCATTCTGGTGCTTGGATGTCTTCTATTTTCCAGGTGATGTGGGACCAATGGCTCCAACTGCACAGACTGACTGAAAAGGTGCAAGTCCACCAGCAGAATCGCCTCACCAGTTCTTGGGTTTATTTTTTCTAACTGCTTAAGACTGACTGCCAGTTAACAGCACACAATTTTACAGGTGTATGGGGGAGGGATCTAAACCTGTTTCCCTTATGTAGGAGAAGGAGGAGTGATGAAATGACAAGTCCTACTGCACTAGGTGGTATCGCTCACCCAGGAAGCTTTGTAACACTCTTGATAATGAAAATGAGGCTACCTAAGGTTTCTAACATTCCTGGTGATGGACTGAAGTATTGCAGCCATGTCAGTCGCCCTATGAAATCTAGTCAATATCCTATATACGTGTATGTCACACCCTCTAGCAACTATTGCAGTGAAACTGAAGTGGTATCAGGCAGTTGGATTCTTTTGTAGCCCACACAATGCTCTTGCAATGTTGGTATAGGATTATTTTTTTACTAATTGCCTTTATAACGGACTCCACATCAAGTGATATCAGTCTCTGAGGTCTGGAGCTATCCTTTGTGTTAGGTAATGGATCTGTACTGTATTACATTACTTCAGCCAGCTGGAGAACGGCTGTGGGGCGGGGAGGGAGCGGGTTAAGTGCATCAGTGTTCTTGCAGTTGCCATTAGTGCTAATGCCGCAACCCAAAGATGGAAGTGACACAGTGACAATACAAGTCATTACCTGACTTAGAGAATGAAGAAATGTGTTTACAGCTAAGAGATGTCACTGGGCCAGGAGGAGAGTCTGAAGTAGTAGCAACTTGTTTGGCTAGACTGTGGGATCAACACGTGTTCAGATTCTACTCTTTTATATAGTTGCAAACCAAAGTATCTGCAAAGGACCCCTTCACCACAGAGGTGTTTAGTATTAATCTACCAAGCTATTCGATTCAGTACAGATGGCATTGCTGTCCAAGGTCGCCAGGCATAAAAAGTTGGAAGTACTTGTCCCCAGTGCAATGCATCCAAGAACAACTGTTGGCTGGAAAAAGCGGAATAACCTTGAAGAGGAGTGGAAGCCAGATCCCTATCAACTGCAGATCTTAAGCTGAGGCAGTGCTGGTTCAAAAATAACTCTTCTTATTTGGGGGGAGCAGTTTCAGTCTATGCATTAGTGCTCTGGGCTGTGCCATGGAATAAGCCCAGTGAGCTGCAGAAATGTCCTGTTGTAGCCTGGTTGTGTTGATGGTCAGTAATCTGTGGTGAAGGGGCCATGTGTGAATGTACTAGAAGTGTGCAGCAAATCTCTGCTTCCCTGCACCCTCATCAGGTACAGACCCCACTTGTATTCTGGTGGAAACTGTGCTAGCAACAATCCTGATTAAAGCACACTTCTTGCAAGCATGTGGCTTCAGCCACAGTGCAGATGCTGGGTGCAGTTTATTTGCTAATTAAGGGCCATACAGCCCTGCAATCCTGAAGATCCCACCTCTCCTTCAGGGAGAGAGTGCCATTGCTACAAGAATCCCAGCACACTCACCCTGTAAGCTAGAAAATCCCCTACTGGAGAGGTGTAGCTTTAAGGCTACAGGACTGTATTGTTCTTGATGCAGATTGGACACTATGTGAAGCATCTTTGGAAGGGAAATAAGGGATAGCAGCTCCTTTCTTTTGGAAATGAATTCTGTCTTGTTAATGAGGGAGAAATTGACCCATTACAAAAAGAGCAGGAAGGAGAATGATAAAAATTGACAATGCTTAAATGCGTTTACTACCAGCCAGGCAGTAGAAGTGATCTCTGCGAGTTGAGCCATGCTTTGAAGTCCTGAACCAAGCCAGTGTAGATAGCATCATGTCCCTTGGGGCCATCTACGCAACTGTCAGTATTTCTCAATACCAAGGTGTCCTGATTAGAAGTGTTGATTTCCTCTACCACCCCAGATACCTTAGCTCTTAGCCATAGGCTCCCCAGCCTGCTGAAAGAGGTGCGTACTTGTTTAATATTGAAAAACAAAATATTTTTGAAAGGACTACTTCCGTATGATCAAACACCACCTTGATAGTCACGGATTTCATCTAATTTTTGTCTGTTCCTGTCCATTTTAGCACCTTTGTATGTTTAACTGATGGAGAGATGACAGTGTGCTTTCTATTATCTGAGCACAGATGTAATGGCTGAGTTTGGCCACTCCTGGCCTTGGGTGATGCAGACAGTGAGCTTGTTTTGATTCATTAGAATGGTGTTGCCGTCCACCCTCCTAAGGTGGTATTCCATAAACACACTTGGTAATGTTTGCCTTAACCCTTCAGCTCCCATCACACCTCTTTTCCTGTAAAGCATCATTCATAGGTCACTTAAGTCAGATGCTGCATTGCGGTCCAGTTAGTTAACGCTTTTGCTCAGCTCTTCGACTATAATGTTCATCGGCTTTGCATTAGCTGAGGCAACTTATTTTTTCATCCCTTAAGTTCTGCATCTCTGTTGGACTGCGTGAGTTTGCAATCTTTGATTTTCTTGGGTCTGTTGGAATGAACAGTTCTAAAACAGTGTTGATTTTAATGTGTTAACGGTTTAATAATTCTGGTGAAAGAAAATGGGACCTATTTTATTTTTGTGTGTATATGTGTGTACATATATATTTTTTCAATTATTCAGGTACAAACTAGAGGCCTATATTAAAATGTTCTAAGTGGAGTTTGATGTCCCCTTAGTAATTATTAAAAATCTAGATGGGGATAGCATTGTAACATGTAAGCTGTGAGGTACCAATTCTGCTGGTATTAAGTAGGTGGAGTAAATTAAGTAGATGGAGTAGGTGCCTAAATTTACCCCATTGTAGAGGGCGGGCATGATGCCTGTGCCCCACTTTAAACGCTCAAAATAAGCTGTGCAAGGGTGAATTTTGCCCCCTGGAGAATAGAAGCAATATTTCTGTGGGTGTAAAGGGGACGCTTGCTAGCTAGGAAAATCCTTCTAGCATTTTTTGGTTTGAGTCTGTTCTGACTGGAGACAGATTTGACCTCTGTCCGATTCCATATTAAAAGCTGACTTGTGTAGGTTATTTTTCCCCTTAAGCATGGGGAATGCACCTTACATTCTGTGTCTTGGAGTTAGCACATCAGTCTGGCTTTGCATGTCACAAGCCAAGATTTTCTCCTCACATTCCTGCTCTTCGGGTTTTGGTTGCTCTAAATTATTGTTCATGTACCTTGTGGGAGGAAGTAAAATTGATGACGACAAAAACGTAAGACTCCTTTCAGTGCAGATCTATTGCTCCATATGGCATTGTGCCTCCCCCAGCCTACCCGTAAGAAGCATGAGAGAGTCAGCACTGTGGTGAGAGCCTCTTCTGAGAGCAGTGGAACCGTCTTGGCAATGGACAGTTGGAGCGAGGCAAGCTCAGCCCTGGTAGGGCAATTGCTAATAATGGTGACTTTTAAATCCTGGCTTTTATTTCCCCCAAAGAGAGGAGCTCATGCTGGGAGACACCTTCAACAGTTGTTTGAATGATTTTTTTTTTTAAAGCATGTTTTTGGTTTCATGTGGACACCCTGGTAGATTACTCTGTAGTATGCCCCAGGCAAAGCTTTTGGGGCCCTCCTAGAGTGCCACTGGTGGTAACACCTCCTTTTCTGAAAAATTGATCTGATGTGTGTCCTGCTTCCCTTTCTGGGTGTGAATATGAGAGGCCACTCGCTCTGGCTGCTGCCTCTTGCCATTGGCCTGCTCATTCTTCTCCCTCCAGATCCTTGAGCTTCAGATCCTGACTTGGTTGTTGACAAAAGGCCCGATTCTCAGGACACCGAGCACTACGAATGTCAATGTGAGTTGAGGATGATCAGGACCAAGATTGTGTGATCATCCATAATGTTCACGCAGACATTGACCAGCGTGTACTCCAGCTAACCACTGTAGGGTCTGCTTGAAACTTTTAGGGTTGTTTAAGCCAAAGGCTAATTAACAAAGTTTACATAATTCTCTCTGAATCTGTTTGAGGATTTGTATTGAGTTATCCAGTACGGGCATCGAACTACTCACTGCTGAACTAATGGGCAAATCGTCTGGGGCTCCTGCTGCGGTTAATGAGATTGATTCAAAATGATATGAGGCTGGAGCGTACTCCTGTTAATGCTGTACTCCTGTTTTATTTCATTTGCACATGACTTGAATGTGATCTGTAGCATCGAAGTGCTGAGAGATGGACCTGTGGTCTGCACAGATTGCTAGACAGTCTATAAAAAAGCACTCTAGTGCACAGTGTTTTCCCTCCCCCTTGGATTGTGTTTATTTTTAAACAGCAGCCAATCCTGTATTGATCGTTCATTTTCCTTTTGGTCACCACTTTTCTCCACCCCTCGTATCATCAAACAAATAAAATAAAACATTCCATCTCAACAGATTCCTCCTTTGTAGCAACGGTGACTGTGACCTTGGTTATTCTGAAAGACTGCCCAGTACACCGGGCCCAGTGCTGTGCTGATCCACCAGGGGCTCTGTTCTCAAACTCTCTCTGCTTGGATACTCTAAGGTTAAAAGATGTCTTGCAAACAAGAAGGGCCAGGGATGTTGGTGGAAGAGTGCGTGGCCATGTGTTAAAGCAGGGGAGAGCGCTGCTGTTTTGTCTAGCTGCTAGTTGTCATCTCCACAGCATGACATAGCACCTCCCAATCACACATGGATTTTGTCCATGCATCACTCCAGGAAGTATGGCAGCATATCCCCATTAAATGTGGGGTACTGGGGCACAGGGTAGATTAAGTGACGTGCCCAAAGTCACACCAGCACTCTGGACAAAGTACATTTTCCAAGTCCCTATCCACTAGATCAGGGTTTCTCAGTCTGGGGGTCAGGACCCAAAACTGGGTTGCGAGAATGTTTCAAAGGGTTGTGTGGCAGCTCCTGTCCCATATGACGGTCTGGGCTCATCTCCCTGCTCCAGGCACTGGTTTGGCTCAGCTGTCATGATGAGGGGAGTCCAGATAGGCCGAATCTGAGTGAGTGGCACTGCAACCCCGTGAGCCAGGTCACAACTCCACTCTCAGATTTGGTCCAGGCAGGCGGGGCCAAACCTGAGTGGCACTGCTACCGCTGAGGTTTCAATGCCTGGAGCTAAGAGCGAAGCCCAGCCAGCCCAGTGACACAGGAGCTACTACTGGAGTAAGGGCTGGGCAGGATCTGACCAAAGCCACCCAGTGTCTCCACCCCCAGGCTATTTACTGGGTCATGACAGACCCTCAACATTTGCAAACGGGTCCTGAGCCCAAAAAGATTCCAAGCCGCTGCATTAGATTATCCTTCCTATCCCCAGCAGCCTTTTAGCCACCAAAAATGGTATGAAGGCTATAGATGTATTTTGCTTGCTAGGATTTTACCAAGTATCCTTTTACTACAACTCCTTGCTCTGTGCTCTGCCTTTATCAGTGTCCCTCATACAGGCCCTGCTTTGTCTTGCCCATTGGTCCTCTCCACTAATGGAATTTCCTTGCACATCTCAATTTAACCTTTTCCTTGTTATAAAGATCCACACTCCCACATTGCACCTTGTTTTCCTTTTCCTCAAATTAGCATTTATCTCTTCTCTCCCACTCCCCCCTTCGTGCATATCTAATTCCCTCTCCGGGTAAGAAAGGTCTCATGGCTCTCCATGTGCTAACTTTATTTCTTAGAACACTTTTGTGTTCCACCAGCTCAGCAGCGAGTCACCGGTTTTCTCCTCAGTGAGACCCGGGCAGTTGATATCCTGGTGGCTCTTTTTCCCATAGAACAACTGGGGAGTTTGCTTATCACACTCCTGATGGAGCCCAGATATAGGAATTAGTCCGAATCCAGGCCTAGAAAAAAGGTGAAATTACTGTGGAATTTTTAAAATAAAGTAATCCACTAGGTGGCAGTCTCACACAGTGTGCCTATTAATGAGGGGGGCCAAGGGGTGGGAGGGAATATGTTTTATTGGACCAGCTTTGGGGGTTACACAGAGCTGTTAATGGGGGGTTCTGTGAGAATTTACTACATGCTGGTGCCACTGGGTATCAGGAACTTCAGGCACTCTCCAAATGCACAAAGGTCGCTCCCTGGTCCAAATAGTGTTCAGCTAATTATGGCAAGACAGACTCCTTGACTCTATGGTGGCAAGCGGAGTAGGCTTTTGGGCCCCATCTTGTGAGTTGAATTTTGTAATGGCTGGGTATAGACTGGGGTTGCTGCAGCCAGTGTGGCCTTGCCCAGGTTGAGCTTTCAGGTGTAATGTTAGCTAACATGTTTTAAAAGTCTAGTGTAGACAAGCCACATGGCTTTTAATAACTGCTAAAATGTTCAAGTTAAGCCCTGGTCTCCCTTCTCATATATGCTCTCGGGACTTTCTACACCAAGGGTAAAACTTGTCTGTGCAGGAGACTGAGTTGTGGGGCTGCCCAGAGTCTGTGGAAGGAACTCATGCAGGAACTAAGGGTCATCCCACACCTTCCCAGTTCCTCTCCAAGTGCTGGGATGCTTCTCTCATGGGCCTCCTGAACCATAAACCCAGAGCAACATGGGCATAAAGAACATCACCCTAGCAAAACTACATTGCACCTGCAGTTTTCCATCAGGGGGAGAGAGTGAACCACAAGTTTCAAGGTTAGTCATATTGTTGGTGCCCTAAGGGAAGGTGCTCTGATACTGCAGTGATGCGGGTGGGATAAGAACGTGTCTGAGATAGAACAACGCTAACTGCACCTTTAAATTCTAGTGTAGAGAAGGCCTGCCTAAGAGATGAGAGGGTAGTAGAGGGAAGGCTAAACTAGAATGGAGTTGATGATTCTGAAATCTCTGTACACCCTTCCTACGTATCCATGGGAGTGCTAAAATCATGAGACAGCCTGTTGGGGTGGGAAGAACCAATTGATATGTTCTCTGGATGGGGGGAGAGACAGCCTGAGCTTGTTTGATGGGAGATTTGGTTCACACATACCAGCCCACAGCGGTCTGCCCTGATTTTATATTATCTTACGTTAGAGTGATCTGGATACAACTTTCTCTGCCTGAAATAGGAACTGCAAGCTACTTTCTGAATGGCTGTAAACTCTCCTGGCTGTACGGTCGTCTGTCCACTGCTGAAATGCTATTGAAACTGAGCAGCAGTGCTTCATAGAGAAGCACTAGATCCCCCTCACTGCAATATCAAGGAGGGGAAACTATTTTTCATCTTTCTTCTGTGGTGGCAGAATTACAGAAGTCTGCTATAGGAAGGCTCTCGCCATGTTTTTCATGATGCTTATGTATCAAGTGTAGGGAAGAGATTGAACAATTGTTTGTGTGTGTGTCAATGTGGTCTGCTAGCAAAAACAAGCCCTACTGTAATACTTAGCTGTTACGAAGGGGGTTTTGTTCATAAATCTTGAAGCACTCCATGAAGGAGGGTATGTACCATAGACTCTTAGAACTGGAAGGGACCTCGAAAGGTCATCTAGGCCAGTCCCCGTCACTCAAGGCAGGACTAAGTATTACCTAGACCATCCCTGACAGTTCTTTGTCGAACCCGCTCTTAAAAATCCCCAATGACAGAGATTCCAGAACCTCCTGAGGCAATTTATTCCAGTGCTTAACCACACTGACAGGAAATTTTTCCTAATGTCCATCCTAAACTGACAGTTGCAATTTAAGCCCATTGGTTCTTGTTCTAGCCTCAGAGGTTAAAAAGAACAATTTTTCTCTCTTCTGCTTGTAGCAACCTTTTATGTACTTGAAAACTGTTATGTCCTCAGTCTTCTCTTCTCCAGACTAAACAAACCCAATTTTTTCAATCATCCTTCAGAGGTCATATTTTCTAGACCTTTAATAATTTTTGTTGCTTTTCTCTGGACTTTCTTCAATTTGTTCACATCCTTTCTGAAATGTGGTGCCCAGAACTGGACACAGTACTCCAGCTGAGGCCTAATCAGTGCAGGGTAGAGGGGAAGAATTACTTCTTGTGTCTCACTTACAACACTCCTGCTAATACATCCCAGAATGATGTTTGCTTTTTTTTTTATTTTTTTTATTTTTTTTGCAACAATGTTACACTGTTGACTTTTATTTAGCTTGTGGTCCACTATGACCCCTCAGATCCCTTTCTGCAGTGCTACTTCCTAGGCAGTCATTTCCCATATTCTCTGGTAGAGAGAGGTGAAGTGACCTGTCTTAGGATCACACAGCAGGTCAGCGGCAATGCAAGCAACACTCAAGTCTTCTGCTCCATTGTCCTTATTCGCTGCCCCCACAGCCTGGCAGTGAGCGTTGTCGTTTAGGATTCTGGAGTCTTGTTTTACTCTGGGGAAGGGAAGTGGTGTGGTCTAGTGGTTAGGACTTGTATTCTGGAGACCTGGGTTCTATTCCTGATTGAGTGTATGACCTTGGGTGAGTCACATTCCCTTTATGCCTGTTTCTGGTTCAGTAAAACTAGAATAAAAATAGTCACCTCTCAGGAGTGCCTAGGGTAAATGTATTAATACTCGTAAAGCGCTCTGAGATCCTCGAATTGGAGAGTTATAGTGTTACTGAATAAAAGACAGTGGTCAGACATTGAACAGGAAAATATCTGCATTTTCATGCTAAAATATTGTACTTGTTGCCATACACCCATAAGGCTAAACAAAATGCATAACTTTGGGGTTGTCTAGTGCTCCCTGCAGGCTGCACTTCCACGTGCACCTTCTAAATTTTGTGCCTGCAATTTTGTGCTTGTAACCATTTATGGTCAGGCTTGACAATGCCCTAGCTGCGATGATTTAATTGGGGCTTGGTCCTGCTTTGAGCAGGGAGTTGGGCTAGATACCTCCAGAGGTCCCTTCCAACCCTGAGATTCTATGATTCTATGATTTTAATGTATGTATAAACCCCTACGTGGCAAGGTACACAGGATATTTGCAGGAGCCATTTGGGGTAGTTGTATTTACTCTGTTCACAGCTGCAAACATTGCTCCTGCAATGAACTGGGAGTACCAAATCTGCTCGGAATTGTTGGCTCGGTATGCATTTGTAATACAGACAGCACATTCCTCTTCAGCATAAAGATAGCTGGAAGTATTTTCAAAATCTGCTCTAGGTTGTCTGATGTCTCTTCTGTTCCACTCAACAAAGCGCCTCTCTCCAGCTAGCAAGACTCCTCTCTGTAAAAAAGTAGCTTTACTTAGTTGGCTTTTAGTCTAAATTCTCCTTCTGATTTTTATTTTTCTTCCTTACAAGGTGGAAAGGTGAGTGGAAGTGGCATTCCATCCACAAAGGACTCGCCCTTAGAAATGTTAATTGTTGTTTTAAAAAATTTGTAAAGAAGGTGGTTTTGTAGTGTGTGCACTCTTCTCCCCCTCCCCCTCCCTGCTTAAGGTGCACTAGGGAATAAAAGTATAAAGGAAAGGCATGATCCTAACTCCACTGGCAACTGAACAATATTTTTTTGAGTACCATAGCTAATTGAAGAAGGAATTCAGACAATGTTTGCAATCTAGGGAGGAGTAAACATTAAAGGGTATGCTGTACTTTTGATGCAAGCTAATGAGTTTGTGTGCGCACCAAACAGAGAAGATGCCCCTAAAATTAAACTCGAGATGATTGGCTCAGATGTTACATTTTAGTCTTTTATTTCTTACATCGCCAGATCAAAGGCACAAGCCAAAGCCCACGTCCGAGAATACCTGCTGAGAGAAGAAACATCTGGTAGGCCTCACAGGTAGTGAAATCCAGTACATAGCTGGAATAGGGGCCTGGTTCAAACCCATTGCAATCAATGGGAGTCTTTCCATTGGTCAGTGGCCTGTGGATCAGACCACTGAATGGCATAATGAAGGTCCAAGTCCTGCATGTGAGCAGGCTGCTGCACCTGTATGGTGGTCCCTGTTGACTGTGCTGGGGCTGCGTACAGGTGTGGGGGCCTGCCCACATGGAAGCAGTTACAGGATCGGGGCCACACACTGAACTTGCACTGAATTGGCCAGAACTGTGTTTTAGATGGATTTAGTTAAACCTTGTGCTAGCCCCTGTGTGCCACGCTTTATAGGCCAGTCGTAAACCAGTGGTTCTTCTTTTGTTGGCATTTAAACGCTCCCCTGCCCTGTTTGCAATCCAAATATTCCAGTTTCCTGCCTGGTCATGAGCACCAGAAAGTGAAACTCTCTAGATCTGTAGATTTAAGGCTGATCATGTAGTCTGAGCCTCCTGTGGCGCACAGGCCAGTGATTCCTGCCTGGAGCCCAATCATTTAAAATAGAACATCTGTTAGAAAGAACTTTAGTTTTGATTTAGAGTCTCAAGTGATGGAGAATTTACCACATCCCTTGGTCATATGGTCCAGGTGTAAATTACCCTCACTGTTAAAAATTTGCATTTGTAACTCGCGTAGCTTTGTCTGGGTGCACATTATAAGGACGGTACATGGCAAAATGTTGGTGCTGGATGATTAAAAATCTCAATAAATTGCAGTGATCATTTTAAACTTGACAGTGGTCCCCTTTGTAAAAGCAGTGACCCCTCCAATAATATCTAGTTGTATAGGCTGTGGTGTTCTTCCCCAGCAAATACAATGTTTCCATTGTAATTATTTATGATATGTATTGTGCTGATGCTTTAATACATTCCTCTCATGTCAGTGCAGTCTTTGTTAAAGCTTTTATGTGTGTCATGCTTAAATCTTTTGCCCGTATTCAAAGCGGTGTCTGGGTTCGCTTGTTGAGATCTCTTCCTGTTGTCATTGTGGCTGCATTAAGGTTTTAATGAAACGATTGTGGAGGTGACTGAGTATTCCACATGGTCGGGCTGGTGATCTGCCATCTGCATGGCTTCTCCAGAACTGGCACTTTTTGCTCTGAATTGCAAAGTTGCCTTATTTTTAGCCTTATTCTTAATAAACACTTATGTTTTTCGGCACCCAAAAGCCCCCAGTCAGGCTCAGACCCTCAGCTACTGTACATCAGTGACTTCTCTGGAGCTACCCAAATATATACCAGCTGAAGATCTGGCCCTGAGCCTCTGCCTCAGCTGTCCCTGGAGGACATCTTTGCTCTTCCCTATCTGCATTCACCCCTCCTAATGGGATCATCTCTATTCCAGGACTTTGTGACACCAGAGGAAGAGACCATTCAGATGAAGCAGAGTCGTTCTCCCATCCTGCCTGCCAGCCTTGAGGCGCAACCGTTGGTGCCATCAGTTCCAGCAGAGATAAGAGATCTGGCTTTCTCTTCAGAGGCACTACAGGAGTCTCTGTGGCATCAGGTGAAAGTGGCATGAGACAGGAGCCCCAGAATTTTGGGGTTCCGGCCTCCAAACAGATATGATTCGCCAAGAGACAGGTGGTAACCTATGGCATGGGGTTTTCCTCCACCAGTTGATCCATCCTACTGGCTATATTGAGGACTGTGGGAGCCTTACTCTAGATTTCCAGGATTAGTGTAGGAGTCCTATTTGCCTTCACCTGGACACCTGCAACTGGTCCTGTCAAAATGTTCGGAAGGGGAAGGTGAGCTGGGTCTGATGGTTCCAGGAGCAGTCTGATTGTTTTCATCCAGCCTCTTCATCTCCGCTGGATGACTTTAAACAATGCCCAAGGTGACTGCAAAGCTCCCTCAAAGTCTCGAGGACAATGCTTCGCTAGATGGGCATTTATATCCCTGCTCTGAAGAGAAAACACCATAGCCAGGTAGAGGGCTAGACCGCTGCTTCAGCTATTTTACCACCAATGCCCTTAGGAGCCACCACTCAAGAGACCGAGGGTTTTAGACCCAGGAACCCAGCCTCTGCAGCATCTACCACATCATGCTCTAACCCCACATGAAGAGCATCTTTTGATGAAACTGTTGAGACCCGCATCCTTTTACTGATGCTGCTTCTTTCCCCTCCTCTCACATCCAGAAGCCGGCTTACCCAATTTGTGAAAAACTGGAGGGCCCTAACTACAGACACATGGGTATTACAGGTTATGGCAGCTATCTGATCGAGTTTCTGGTACGTCCAATCCACAAGCCCTTGTCCTGGTTCCTGTTCAGGGATCAGTCTCATGAGGAGATTTTATGACAAGAGGTAAATGTGAGGGGAGCCATAGAAATAATTTCACCTCAATATCAAGGGAAGGGATTCTTTCCCTCTTAATTCCTGAACCCGGAGAAGAATAGGGGATGGAGGCCAGCTCTCTGTCTGAAACAGCTGAACAGGTTCTTTCAAAAACCAAAATTCCACGTGGTCTCCTAGATAATTCCTTCATTAGAGGAGAGCACTTCGTTCTCCGCTTTTGATACGAAAGAGACACATTTTCATATAGACAACCATCCAGCCCACAGGAGATTCCTCAGGTTCCTCTTTGATCAAGAACATTACCAATTTGGAGTCCTCTCCTTTGGTCTAGCTACAGCTCCCAGGGTGTTTACAAAGGGTTTTTCAGTAGTGGTAGCTTGGATGAGAAGAGAGGGGTTTGCAGTCTTCCCCTCCCTTGGCTGACTTCTGACGGGCAGTTCCTACAAGGAAGTCCAGTGGGTGTGGGCAGCCTTTCTGCCTTCCCTAGTTGTCCATGTCAATCACAAAAAATCTACAATAGCCCCCATGAGGTTCATACATTTTATAGGGTCACGCTGGACTTGACTACAGTTAGAACATATCTACCCCTCGAGAGGTTTCAGGCCATGCGTGCTCTCCTACATCAGGTCACTATCAGTGCCAGGACATCCATTCGAACTTGCCTTTCCCTCCTCGGCCACAGGGTGTCATGCACACGTGATGCTTGGCTTCTGTCCGTGTACATAACCGGCAAGGTCAAGGGGACAGTTCTGTCCAAAGTTTTAGACTCTCATCTGGCAGACAGAACTGGAGAATGGTATGGGTGGGGATCCCTTTCCTCACCCCGATTCCTGAGGCAACTTAACTGGGAACATTTCTGCATAAAGGTTACAAGAAGCAGCGGACTCTCCATGGGAGGAAATGTTAACATGGTGGTGCCCACAATGGGCAGGAACCATGTGTTGCTGTAGCACACTAGGATGGCGGTGAGGTGGCCTCTGGGCACCATTGATCTATAAATGTCAAGAATGATACCTAGAAGTTACAGCAGGAGCCAGGGATCTAATCAGTTTAAATGCCAGGTACTAGTTTCGCCCTTGGACTTTTTCTTACAGGGCACCTGGGTCACTGCGTTAACCCACTTCATACCAGAGGGCAGATAAACCAATTTTTCTCTTCCACACCCAACACTCCCTATTTAAAGGGTGTGGGGGGGTGATTGGGTTCCTGCCCTTTTGTGATCTGTACAGATGGCTGGAAAGGTTAGTTTTTCTCAGAGGGTTTTTAGACTCCCATCCATTATAAATCTCAGGATTGTCAAGTCTCATGTTCCCTATTATTGGTGGATGGCTTCTTAGCTGACTTAAACGCTTTGGGAGCTCTCTCAGCTGTTCTTAGAAGAGGCAGGGATGGTGAATCCTTAACTAAGAGCCTCCCTCCCCGTCTCCCAAGTGTTTTGAGATAGATAAGTTTTGATGAAGACCCTCTGATTATGAATAAAATCCTTTCCTCTCCCGGTTAGGGTTATGTTACAGCAGCACCTAAAGGCTCGAACTGGATCCCAGTTGGGCTGGGCGCTGTATGGACATGGAAGACAGACCTGGCTACAGGGAGCTCACAGAGGCAGTATTATCCTTTTGTTACACTAGACGGGGACCTGAACCACAGAGTGATGAAGTGATTTGCCTAAGCCCCCACAGGGAGGGAATAGCAGAGCTGGGAATTAGTTGGTTTTGGTTCTGTTTTGAGCAGGGGATTGAACTAGATGATGACCTGAGGTCTCTTCCAACCCTGATCTTCTATGATTCTATTAAGTGAAACCAGATCTTTTGAGTCCCAGCACAGTGCCTTTGCCATACAACCATTCTTCCTCTTTCCAGTTCTCCAGTCACCCACAGAGTCTCCCAGAGAAGCCAAGACCCGACTGTCTAATGTAAAATCCTCTTTGAGGGGCAGTCTTGGGACAAATTCAGGCCAACTTCGTATTACAGAGCAGGGGACAAAGAAAGCAGCAGCGTATTCCTCACTCTACCGTATTTGCAGATCACCCTTAACATAATTGGAGATGATTTTTCACCCCTTCCCCCAATGCAAACACACTGTTTTTAAAAGCACTCTGCTCTCCTCACTTTCCCACAGCCATTCTCCCAGCTTCAAAAGGTTTACTAATTACCCTAATGAGGTCAGGAGAGACCAAATGCTTCTGTCACTTAAAAGAGGGGGTGGGGGGAATATCTTAACTTCTGCCTATACTGATCTGAAACCTATAAGAAGACTGTATCTCTCTGTATCTCATAACTCATTGCCTTCAACTCCCCGCCCCCCCCCCCGTCTCCAAATCTCCAGCAAAAAAAGAAACTATGGACAGAAGGTCTCAAATGTATCAAACAGCTTTTAAAAAGAAATTCCTTTTGCCTGTCAAAAGAACAAACAGATACACCAAAAACTGTCAGAATTAGTGTTGGAGTAATTGCAGAAGCTCTCCAAGGTTAATGCTCCATTAGTGAGCAGCTCTCACACAGCTAAAAGCCAGGAAGAGACAGGTTGTCAAAGGCTTGTTGGAGATTAAAGAGCTGCGTTCCCAGCCTAAACTCTCTTGTGTATGTTGTGTAGGGAGGATGGGAAGATGAAGATAATAGCAACGTTGGTTTGTGCTGTGTGAAGCCACCCAAGGTATTTGACAGCGGTGTCAAGGGAGAGAGGCAGACTCAGAGCTGGATTAAGGCTCTCTCAGCCCAAGGCTGTCCCCCGTCCCTCCGCCCTGACCCCAAAGCTCCCTGGGGCCACAGGATCATTGCAGGATCTTAGCTTAAATTAAAAAAAAAAAAAATTCTCCAGCCTTCATGGATGCAAAGCAGAGCTTAAAAACTTGACCCGAAGACACCTTGATGCCTGCCTGAGTTTGCAGACAGCCTAGAGGGGTGGCTTCAATCAGTGTGAACTGCCCCATTTATTTGAACTTTGCTGTATGCGGCTGCCCCGAAGAGCGACAGACCCAGGCAGTGAGAAAAGGCAGAGAGGTGTGCCTATGGCCCTGGATTGCATTAATTAATCCTGAAAACAGACAACATGGGTGTCACCTGAGCCTAGCGGGCTGTCTCAGTGAGCAGGGCCTCAGTTTTAAATGTCAATTCTCCTCCTGGGCCAACTTAATGCTGTTGGTTTTAAATCCAGTTGACCTTGTGGTATTGGGGGAGAATTGTGCCCTGTCTCCCAGAGCGCAGCACCGCTGCCCCTAAACGCACTGTGCCAAGGATGGAGCAGCTGAAGCGTGGCGGGCACAGTGCCACCTACTGAGCCATCACCTTTTCCTGCTGCAGCCGCCAGGGTTTTCAGCGGAGGTTTCCCGTCAACATGTTGATCTCACTTAGCCTGTGAGATCTGAGCTCAGCCTGAGATGCCCCTGCTCCAGATTTGTTGCTAACATGGCAGACCAGCTCGATCTGTTGCCAGAAAGGTACCCATATGAAAATGCAGCTTTCTTGGGAGCACTTTAGCCATGGGGTGTGTGGATTTGGATCATCCAAAGAATTGCGTCTATGAAAACTACACAGATAGACCTCAAAGCACCATGCTACCAAACAGCCCCATTGCAGCTCGCCTTCATTTAAACGAACACGTGCTCAAAACAAAACCAGCGGACATTCTCAGAGCTGCTGGCGAACTGGGCAGGGGTGCGTCTGGTTTGACTGGGCTCGGGGGCTGCTCCAGCACTGGGGTAGTGGATTTGAGTTTTAAATTATGTATTTGTATTATGGGAGTGCCTATTGGAGCCCCATTCTGCTGGGCGCTGTATGCACCCACAGTGAGAGAGTCTCTGCTCTGAAGAGCCTACAAGGTCGACAAAACATGTGAGGGAAAACAGGCACAAAGGGTACGTCTACACTGCAAAAGAAACCTAGTGGCAGCGAGTCTCAGAGCCTGGATCAACTGACTTGGGCTCCTGGGGCTTGCGCTGCGGGTACTAAAAATAGCCGTGTTGATGTTCCCACTCATGTTGGAGACCCTCCTCCCTTGCTGGGTTTCAGAGCCTGAGCGGGAACGTCTGTGCCGCTATTTTGTGCTCTGTAGCATGAACCCCGTCAGCTGACCCAGGTTCTGAGACTTGTGGCTGCAGGGTTTCTCTTGCTGTGTAGACGTACCCAAAGAGAGGAAGTGACTTGCCAGAGTCACATGGCAGGTCAGTGAAAGTTTAAGGGGTGACTCAATAATGGTCTAGAAGTGTCTACGTGAGATAATTTCTGATAGTAAAGGGCACTTCGGTCTAATAGACAAAGACATAACATGACCAAGTGGCTGGAAATTGAAGCTAGACAAGTTCAGACTAGAAATAAGGTTCAAATTTTAAACAGGATCAATAACCTTTGGAACAACTTACCAAGGGATGGGGTAGATTCTCCATCATACAGATAAATCAAGACTGGGTAGCTTTTTATAAGAGATGCAGGTGGAATTACTAATATTTATTATTTGCATTAGTGTAGCTTCAGGGACCAGGCCGCTGCTGTGTTAGGTGCTGGACAAGCTCAGAACAAAAGACAGTCCCTGCCCCAAAGAGCTGACAGTCCCTGTGGGGGTAAATCAGTCTAGATGATCATAATGGGCCTTTCTGGCTTTGAACTCGATCGGTGAAATCCTGCTCTACTGAAGTCAAATAGGGCTGGAATTTCACCCTATCAGTCTATGAAATAGTGAATGGAAACCAGGTCTCCCTGACTCCTCATCAGGGGGTTCAATCCGCTGCACCATGTGGCTTCTTTAAAGGGTCAGACATGAGGAGGGGGAAACAAACAATGTCATAATTAGACAATTAAACCTTCCTCATCCTTTTGCTGTCTAGATAGAACGTGGAATTATTAGACTTAGGGTGCAGCTCAGCCGGGCTGTGCAAGAATATTTTGGAACAGCAAAGCAAGACTTCTGCTCAGACCGTATTGCTTTAGTGAGTTGATTTGCATTCATAATCTTCGTTTGCGATTATTATTTTTTCCCCTTGTGCTTAGCGAGTGATATTAGCATAAAGTCCCTTTTTTCTTGTTTTCTGTTCATGCTCAAGGTCAGAGACTTAGCGAGACACCGAGGAAAACAATCTCTTCCTCACCCCCTTTTAATTCTTTGCAGAAATGCGTCCTGGGGATTTTAACATAACAATGGCTGGAAAGGGGAAAAAAGGACTTGAACAGAGGGCCCTTTCTGTGTTGGAAATAGGAGCGGCCCCAAAAAGAGATGCAAATCCACCAGAGGAAGGGAGGCGGGCTAAATCCTAGAACAGCACCAGTCCTGTCTTATTTCTCTGACATGTGTGGGCTAAGTTAGCTATCGGAAAGGCAGGGCTCCTAGCGCTGTTTTGGAGCAGACCTGAGGCTGGTGGGAGGCACATGAGCAGCTTCTCTGCGGACAGCTTTGCTGAAGCACCTGGTTTAAAGCCCTGCCTTGCAGTTCCACTGCTTGGCTTCCCCCACTTCCACAGTGCTTTGCCCACACCCCTCAATCCCAGCGCGCAGCCCTGCGCTTGCTATACCCAGTCCTGGGCTTTCTTCACCTCCCCGCCAAGCTTTGCAAATACCCCTCAATCCCAACCTGCAACCCCACTGCAGTTCCCGTCCTGGGCTTTCCCTACACACACAGCTTTGCCAATGCCCTCGATCCCAAGTCGCGGTCCTGGGCTCTCCCCACACACAGCTCTGCTGATGCCCCTCAATCCTGATTGGGACCTCCCCATACAACTCTCCTATCCAGGAACCTTAGTCTTGACTTGCTGGTAAGACTCCACTGGATGCTTCCTGCCAGCTCCTCGTAGCTTTTTAAGGTTGATGTCTTCCTTTTAGTTCTGCTAGTGTCCACGGGGCAGCCATTTCACTGGGGCAGGGTCCTTTGGTCTGTCCCTTTTCTTGCTCAAAGGCCTTACATCAGAGTGATCCCGTTGGCCGGGAGAGGCTGAACCGGGCACTCTGGGCCTTCCATCACCACACTCAGCATCAGAGCGACGGAATCAGCACCCACTCCTCCTGCAGCCGAGCACGCTTAGCCTGCCGCTACCAGTCCCTGCCATTGATCCCAGGTTTAAAAATGGAGGCGTGACGTTTAGTGGTTATAGCCAGGGCTGCTGGGTTCAGTTCCTGATTCTGGGAGGGGAGTGGGGTGGGTCTGCTGACTCGAGTCATGGACATCATGCGCTGCTGTAGCCCTTCTAGTACAGAAAAGCTTATGCCCAAATAAATTTGTTAGTCTCTAAGGTGCCACAAGGACTCCCTGTTGTTTTTGCTGTTACAGACCAACACGGCTACCGCTCTGAAACCTTAAGCCTACAGGAGAGAGTTCTCCCCTCAATTACTCCAGGCCCTGTGAGCGACGGTAGCTACGTTGGTGGGAGAAGCTCTCCCGGTAGCATAGCACTGTCCACTCTGGTGCTTAGGTCAGTGTAATGTATGTCGCTAAGCAGGGGTGGCTACTCACACCCCTGTACAACAAAGGTTATACCAGTGTAAGTGGTAGTGTGACATAGCCGTGAACTCCTTATGTTCTTTTCGTGCTTCTGTCGTCAATTTGCTGTGGAATGCAGGGCAATTTTCATAATCTCTCTGTGCTTCAGTATCCCTGTCTATCAAACGGGGATAACAGGGATGTGCTGGGGCTTCATCATTAATGTTTGGAAAGCAATCCAAAGGCAGTAGCGTGAAAGGCAGTTTTTACCCTTTCACTGGAAAAGGGGAGGCAGCAGATGACTGAGCAGTGTTGACTGTTCCTAGTGGTTCTTGAACAGAGTCAAAAGGACAGCGTTTTCCAAGCACAGAAAATTGCCGACTCTCAATCCTGACCCTGTGCGATCCCCTAGCGCCACTTGCGCAGGAACCGGCAGGGGACTCTTGTGTGTTGCCTCTGGGTTTGTCTACATTGCAACTGTGCCTCCCAGCCATGGTAGATGGACACGTGCTAGCTGCCTAGATTCAAGCCCATCCAATCCCCTGGATCCAAGCTTGAGAGGCGAGTTCAAGCCGCCGCCCAGGCTCTAT
The DNA here is from genome assembly GCF_003597395.2 of Chelonoidis abingdonii. Lineage (NCBI taxonomy): Eukaryota > Metazoa > Chordata > Testudines > Testudinidae > Chelonoidis > Chelonoidis abingdonii. The sequence goes on from NC_133779.1 coordinate 39,035,551, forward strand.
TGTCCACGTTACTGTTTTTAGTGCACTATATCAAGCTGGGAGACTGTCTCCTAGCTGCATTGTAGAGGTACACTTAGTGGCCTTTGCTGCAGGAGACAGGCCCTAACTGGAGCCACACCTTCTGGCATGGTATGTACATATATAGCGAGGCATATTTCTTCCAGATTTTAAGTCAGAACTGTATAATCAATGAAAAGGGCAAGGAGGGAAGATTTACCTTTAATAGCTTGAGATAGCTGAGGTTCAACTTTTTTAGGGGGAGGGAAAGGGTAGGAAATTGATTCCTTTTTGTGTGGTCAGGCTGTGATGGTTTTAAAAAAGAATCTATATTTTATATAAATCTCCAGTTTTGGGTATAGACTTCAAGGCAGAGCGATTTTCTGTTAAATCAGATATGTGGGTTGGGTTTTGGCAGGTGGCAATTGCTTTTGCTAATGGCCCAAATGATCTGAACAATCTAACCATAGGGATATTGAGAAATTGACTACAGAAGCTGTTAATTAAACTTCCAATGGCCAGTCTGGAAGTGGAGATGGGAGGGTTGCATGCATCTGAAAGCTCAAGTGTTGTTCCCTAGTGCTAAGAGGTTTTCATGTATATTTTCTTTTATAGGATTAGATGGTGGGGTGCTTTTTTCAAAGGATGCTCCAGGGGGTTTAGATGTTCCAGTATGCAGTCTGAGTGTTTTCATGGCCCCTTTAATGCTCCACTAAACAGCCTGAGATGCTGTCTCTTAATGCCCTAGTCATGCCCCATATGCAGCAGAGCTGGGCAGAGCAAGCAAGAGAAATGGGAATTGATGAAAAATGAGCTCAAGAGAGGTAGAGATAGAAGGAAAGGATGGTGGGGAAAGACTGAACCGAGTCCCATTCCCTGTTGAAAGAAACTAGCCAACCACTTTGTCTTGTGGGCAGAGCAGTGGAGTGTGGGTCAGCACTCCTGGGTTCTGTGCCTGACTCGGGGAGAGGATTGTTCTAGTCCACTGCTTTCCAGCTTTTTCCGTGACCCCAAGTTTCGGGAACTTCTTCCCATGCAGTCATATAAACCCAAGGTTGAGAACCCACCTCCTGGTGGTTAGAAGGAGGGAGCGACTTCTGTTCTGACTCTGGGAAGGAGCGTGGCCAAGTGGTTAGAGTTGGGGAATTGGGAATCGGACTTGTGGGTTCTGTCACTGCTATAGCGTAGATGCTTTCAGCAGCGATGGAAGGGGTTTTTCCATTGCTGAAGTTAATCTGTCTCTCCTAACAGCAGTAGCTGGACGGAAGAATTCTCTAGCCACGTCTACCCCAGGGGTTACGGTGGCTTACCTACGTCGCTCAGGGCTGTGAATTTACCCCTGAGCGATACAGACCTGGGCCTTGTGACCTTGGGCAAGTCACGTCCCTGTTCTGTGCCTTGGTTTCCATCCCTGCGCAGGGAGCTGATCGGATGCTTGGCCTATAAGAGAGCACAGTATCATTCCTGCTTGCTCAGGGACTCAGGAGCTGTCTGCTAGGCAGGGCTATTTTGGGTGCATATTTTTTAGAACAGAGACATTTAAAAGGTGGAGAAAGGGGGTGGGAGGAAAAAGATTAAAAGTTTTAACCTAACAAGGCAAAGTTTGTGTCTCTCCCCATGGGCAAGTGAGGGGAGTTGTTGGCTCTTGTGTTGTTAATTCAAGTCATTGAATTTTCTGCACTCTGTGTATTGCTCCACAGCACCACTTGCCCTGTCGGTTTGATCTGTAAGTACCAAAAGTACAGCCTAAGGCGATGACATCAGCAACCTCGTGGTCGCCATAGGAACCAGCATCTCCTGCCCCCATGTGCCCAGGTCTCTTGTGGCCCAGCTCCTGAGGCTGTGCTGTAATGAGCCTGTGAAGTTTAGCTTATAAAGGCCTGACTACAAGGCCCCGGAGGCCTGCGTGCTCTGCAGCAGGCTGTTGCTAACCTGAAAGGTAGACTTGCTTTCTGAGCAGAGAAGCACAAAGGCAAAGGTTATTCGTGTCAGAGAACTTGCAAATTGAGAGGCTAAACTGCTGTAATATTCCCTTGACTATGGGGCGGGGAGGGAGAGCTGGGCCCAGCAACCTGGAGCCAGAGCCTGTTTCCTCAGGCCTCCGCCAGGGGAAGGGATCAGCCAGATGATGAGTTATGAGCTATAACAGGCAGGGTGATTAGGGCCCTGGACTGGGATTCAGGAGGTCAGTGCCTGGCTCTGCCAGAGAGGTGTGACCTTTGGCAAGTCCCTGCTTCTCTTGAGTCGTCAGTGCCATGTCTGTAAAATGGGCATAATGATCCATCCTCCCCCTCTTTGTCCGTCTCATCTGCCTAGAGTGTGAACTCTTAGCCCTTGCCCTGTCTACTACATATATTTAACTGTGGCTAAACTAAGGGAGTTAGGCTCGACTTCCATTGAAGTCAGTGGCTGATTGGCACCCAACTCCCTTAGATGCCTTTGAAAACCAGAGCCCATTTGGTTTACACTGGCTCGCTAAGGCTCTAACCAAGCTGTGCTCAGTTCTGCAGACCTGCAGTAAGAGACGTTCCTGCCCCAAAGAGCTGACGGACTAAATAGACAAGACAGACAAAGGGGGCGGGGAGAGGGACTTGCCCAAGGTCACCCAGCAGATCAGTGGCAGAGTTGAGACTAAAAGCCGTGTCTCCTGGCTCTCCCTCTAGTTCCCATAAAGGGCTTAGTCAGGAAATCAGGTCCTGATCTCAGCTGGGGCCTATGGGCACTACCATAATACAAGTCAATAATAATAATCTATATATCATGGTATGTATATATGGCCTTTGGCAGTGTAGTTTCCAAGCTCTAGAGATAGTGGAATAATATTGTCAGTAGATGAGGGGTGAATTTTTTCCATCCATGAACTAAATGAGGCAGCGTGGTCTAGTGAATAGAGCACTGGGCTGGTACTCAGGAGAGGGGTTGCAGACCTGGCTGTGTGACCATGGCAAGTTTCTCTGCCTCTGTTTCTCCTCTGTTGATTTACACTGTATGCTGTTACAGGCTGCGTCTGTGTCTCGCCATGTGTCTGTACAGGCCCTGGCACAGTGGGGCTCGGCTCTCCAATGGGGCCTCTTGTATAATAGTAATACAGATGATTCCTGCTAGTGACAGTGAATAATCTCCCCTCCCATGACTTGAACCCTGTGATCGCAGACCAGGCCCTGAGCAGGGCCCTGGTGGGGTTGCAAGCCAAAGGCAGCTGTCACTCCCCTCCCTTTGAGACAGCTCCAGGGGTGCAGTCCTCTTGGCCCTGAGCTCACTGCCTCTCTCTCTCTGTGATTGACACCCCTGAGCAATCTTGACTCCCATCTATAAACACATACACTTTCTAATTGCTGACAGTTATTTACTGTAAAGAAAGGAACGCATGCACCGCCAGCCTTGACATTTCATGTCAAAACCCTGCAGGAAACAATATATATATATATATATATATATATATATATATATATTCCCCCTCTGTTCCAAACAGTCGGGTATATTTCCCCCTTCTCTTTGTCTTGTTACCTTTGACAGCTGAGCTGTGCCTTGGGGTGCCTCCCCCCTTGATAAAATCCAGTCCTGGGGAGGTGCTAAGAGGGGGAGGAATCTTCCTTCTTGTCCCTCACCTGCTAAGTCCATGGCTGACTGCTCTCTGACAGATGGGTGCAAACTTACATACAGTGAATTCTAACTCACGCCTGCTTGTTTATTTGCTGTCTGTTGGACCCTCTGTGTTCAAACATAATTGGTTCTGCTCGGAGCAGTAAACAATGATGTGCAATGCATCACTAAGCCCTAAACGGCACCTACATGCAATTAAAATAATTGGGCTCATACCTAGGTCTGATTTCTTCCCTGCCTCCCCGCCCCCATTGCTTCTCTCTTCATCTGCTCCTTTTCATGCTTTCATTCCATCTTGGCAATGCATCCCACAAACACACACCCCCTACCCGTCCTTATTCCTTTCAGCCCTCTAAACCAGGTGCTATCACAGAATCTTCTTCTGATTGGTGAGTGTGCAAGGAGGTGCGTTGCAGAGCCCGGGGTGAGGGACACGTGCATGTGCAAGTGTGTGCGTGGGAGAGATGGGGGGGCGGTTTGGAGGCTTATTCAGCTTGGCCTTGACACAAGTGCAAAGTGAGTTCTCAAGCAATGATTGAGAGAAGATATTCCAGCTGAGGTCCACGAAGTATAATGAAGGCCCAAGGGATTGTACCAGCTCCTTGGTTAGAAATGATGCTGTTATATTTAGACAAGGTAACTAGAGGCCCCTCTGGACACAGAGCAGTACAATTTTTTGTTTAATGATTCCATAATCTGATATAATGTTGGGCCTGTAAGACATAATGAAGACCTGGGGGAGTTTACGTCTTTGCTGCTTTAAAGGGCCTGCACTGGGGGCTAAGCCAGGTGGAGGTTTGAACTTTGATGCAGTCAAACGTGTTTTTCTCTGGATTTGTTTGACATGATTGAGAGAGAACCTGGCAGCTGTAGGAAGCGGGGAAGACGGCTGTAAACACAGGAGCACTCAAAACCAACCCAGGCAGCTGGTTTGCTGGCATGTGGCTACACCTGGGGTGTGTGCCTGGAATGCATGGGGACCCAATTTGGAGTGTCCTGACCCCTGGGTGCATAGCAACTCACAGGATCACCATTGTTTGTGGCATGGCAATGGCTCCAGCCACGACAGGGAGAAGGGATAGGGAGTGGCAATGGCTCTGCGTGGCACAGACAGGCAGAGACAGTCCCTGCTCCAAAGACTTTACAATCTAGTCAGATAGGGCTGATTATCCGCATTTTACAGATGGTGAATTGAGACACAGAGGGATTAAGGAGTTGGACTTTACCAGGAAAGAAGGTATGTTCTTAAGTCAAGTTAGCCAACACCTGGTAAAATCCCAGTAAAGAGGAGGCAGTTTGTAGTTTTCACATGTGCTAGAGAGTCTAGGTAAGGACTATGGAGAACCCTTGGGGTTTGTCTCAAACTGCTCACTCCTGTGAAAATGACCAGCTGCCTTGTCTATGTTAGGATTTTACCTCAATTTAGCTAACATAAAGTAAGGACACCCCTTTTTTCCTCAGTGAAGACCAGACCTAAGTGACTTGATCCAAGTCGCATGCACAGTCCATGGCAAAGCCAAGAATTGGGGACCCAGGACTCCCAAGTCCCCTTCTGGTGCCTTTAAACACAAGACTACCCTTCCTTAATCAGGCCCCATGGTGGGAGGCAGCTGGAGGAGTCAGTAAAAGGCAAGGAACTTGGTCCTGCTGCTTGTGTTATCAGCCCATCTGTAGGGTTCCAACCATCTCATCATTGGGCAGGGACATTCCCTCACCGTCTCTGATCAATACAAGAGATGACGTAGGCTGGGCCTGAACCAAGTTTGGATCCAGTCCCCCAAATTCGGGAGGACTTGGAGGCAGATTTTGGGGTTGGGTTCATCTCTAGACAGGTAAGGAATCAGAGGAGAGTGGCCAGGGGCACTGCAATGGTAGGTTATGCTGCACTTGTTACGCAGCGTCCCTGAATGGGTTGGTGTTGGGGATTGAACAGGAGCAGGAGCTGCTACTGCCTGAGCTAAAGAACCCAGGGTCCATAGTTCAAAGGCAGTGGCAGACTCATGCCCCTACACACATGGACTAGCTCCTAGAAAGGGACAGAAAGGCTGTTTACGAAGGGTGTCATAGAATATCAGGGTTGGAAAGGACCTCAGAAGATCATCTAGTCCAACCCCCTGCTCAAAGCAGGGCCAATCCCCAGACCAAAGCCCATAATCCCTAAATGGCCCTCTTAAGGACTGAGCTCACAACGCTGAGTTTAGCAGGCCAATGCTCAAACCACTGAGCTCTCCCTCCCCACGTCGCAGCAGGGATACAAAGCAGGTTCTTGGGCTGCAAGGAGACCAGGACAGGGACAAAATGGCTTGGGGAAATAGCAGTAGTGCCTTCACCCTCTAAGTGGCCCGTCTGGTTCCAGCCCAGGGCAGTGACCCTTGGATAAGGGGTTGTTGGTTCCAGCTCAGTTCCTCAAGGGCCAGTGTCCATGTCGCGCACAAAGATCCCCTTAGTTTGTTGGTCATCTCAGCAGAGAGGCTGAGGGCTGCCTGGGCTCCTCCCTCATCCACAAGGGTGGTTCCTTTAGCTCAGAGTTGAAGCACGATGGCAGGATGGAGCGGGCCAGGGAGCCCCGTACCAGTGGCTAAATGGAGGGCTTCAGTCTGCAGCACTGTCGGCTGGCCACCGATCACCAGCATTATGTTTGTTAAGGAAACGCTTCTTGTTAAAATATAAACAGGAAAAAGAGTAGGATCCAGGAGGGAGAGCTGGGGGAGAAGAGTTTGGGGGTCAGGATTCCTGGGTTCTCTTCCAGCTCTGGGAGGGGAACAGGAATTAGTGGTTAGAGCAGGGGGGACCAAGGAGGCAGGACTCCTGGGTTCTATTCCTGGTTCTGGGAGGGGGTGTTCTCTTGTGGTTAAAGCAGGGGCTCCTGGAAGTCAGGATGCCTGGGTTCTATTTCCAGATCTACCACTGACGTGTATGAGCTCAGGAGAGTGATATGACCAAGCTGTGTCTGAGTTTCCCCATATTGTAAAGCAAGGATGATCTCTCCCAGGGGTGTTGCACGGATGGTTTCAAAGTGCTCCGAGAGCCACAGAGAGAAGGAGCAGGATCCCGTGCAGGCAGAGCAATCCTGCACTGGGAGATAAACAGTCTCTGCCATCTCCCAGATCATCTCCTCCCCTCCTTGTCAGCCTGGGGAGCGGGGATTTGCAGGGACACAAACAACCTGCAAAAGGCAAAATCCCTTTGCTAGGATATACTGTGATAGAGTGAGGAGCATCTTGGAAGAAGGAGAGGCTACAGCTAAAACGTACTCCCACAGATTCTAATGGACCACCAGGTCTGCTCTAGTTAAGGTTAAAACCTACTTTCTGTTTAAAGCACAACTCTCTGATGTGCTCTAAAGTCCACATGGTTACTTGGATTGCCTTGAAATTCACTTGCAGCTTCTGTTTTCCATTGACACTTGTTCTTGGGGGGCTGTATTCATTAAGCTGTTGTGCAGGGGAGCACAAGCCAGAGAAACAACAGTGATGGGCCCTACATAAGCTAGTCAGCGATGTGGTTGTAACATAGTCCTTCCTTCACTGATTGGTCCAGGTCAGGATTTAGAGATACCTAGCGTGGGGGACTGGGCAGCATAGGCTGTGTAAATCTGGGAACCAGAGAGGACCACAGGATGTGTCCGTGTCCAACAGCCTATATAAAGAATCCCTGTTATATTTGTTATCGTTGTCTGTTCTTTACTGCTGTGGATGCACCAGGGCTAGTTATGCAGCAGATTCTCAGCACCTGCGGCCTAATCCAATGGCTAGTGGAATCCAGGGAAAGACTCCCATTGACTTCAATGAGCTTTGGATCAGGGCCTTGGAGATGATTGTTAATCTGGAATAATGCCCCCCCACACTTTCACCAGCCCCACTAATTTCAGCAAGAACCTGCTGCATGCTGGGGCTGAACACACTGGGCCCTTCTGAACTCTGCGGCTGGCTCAGGTTTCAGCATTTAGAAGATAATCTATTCCCCTTTAGGGTATATATGAGCCTGCAGATTCCTCCATGGGGAATAGCCCCTCTGGGAGGGAACTGTAATGAATTCCTATCATTCCAAGTTTTTCCAACACAAAGGCAGCTTGGCAGGACATATCTGGGTCACTGACCTACCATCCCTTGGAGACATCAGTTGTATAGCAGTGATTCTGCGCTCCTGACAGGCAGTAGCTCAGAGCTGTGGAGAGGTTAGTGGAGAGCGGAGAAGCGGGACACTCACTTGCTGGCTCACTTTCTTCTTTTTCTTTTTTAAACTTATTTTCTGCCTAAACAAAGGTTTTTAAGTACCCGACTGGCGCTGCATTTTCCAGACCCCACTGCACATGCATTGTGAAACTGCACCTGAGTTATCTGCACAACATGAGGTGGAATCTCACATGCCATGGCAAACTCATGGTGTTGCAGCCTGGTGCAAATTATGGTCATGTGCTGGTCCATTATTTATTTGTGTCCCAGTAGCAGCTACATCAGGGCTCCATGGTGCTAGATACTGTGGACCCAGAATAAGGGACTGCCCTGAAGAGCCTACACTATGCGTCTGCACGGTAGGCAATGGGTGGGAAAAAGGAAGGATACTTATAATTGTGTTACTTTGGAGGACAAGTCACTGCGTCACTCTGTGCCTCAGTTTCCCCATTTGTAAAATGGTGAGAATAATTAACTGCTTCCTTGGGGCACTGTGAGACTAAATCTGCTCCTGCTTGTAAAGTGCATTTGAGATCCTTCATTGCTATAGAACGGGTTCTCAAACTTCATTGCATCGTGACCCCCTTCTGACAGTAAAAATTACTACATGATCCTGGAAAGAAGGACTGAAGCCCAAGCCCCTCTGCCCTGGGCAGGGAGTCCAAGGCCAAAGGCCGAGCCCTGCCCCCCTGGCGGGTGTCAAGCCAAAGCTTGAGAGCTTCAGCCCTGGGTGGTTGGGTGCTGTAACCTGAGCATCGAAGCCCTCAGGCTTTGGCCTCAGCCTTGGGCAGTGGGGCTCGGACTTTCGATTTCAGCCCCAGGCCTCAGCAAGTCTGACGCCACCCCTGGTGACCCTCATCTGCTATAGAAGAACAAACCGTTACCCTTCTGTTTCATGTGGTTGTTGGGGATTAAGGGACAGAAGCTCCTCCCTAGGCTGTTTGGAGAGAAGGCGCCCGCGCCCATCCTTGTGTTGCTGGAAAAGTTACTTCCTCTAGATCTCCAGTAAACTCTCTGATCTGGACTATCTTTTCTACAGCAAAGTAGTTTGATCCTTATTATACTGAACAAACCTGCCTCAAAGGGGGAAGGAAAAAAATCAGATGCATAATAGAGGTTGTTGGTCTGCAAAGGTTGGACATTTCTGTGGATAACAAGAGTAAGGGTTAAAGGAGAAAGAAAGGGGCTATGACCCCTCCTGTTCAGGATACAAGTCAACCTCTCCAGGACGGGGACTATGAAGAAACTGCCCCATGGGTAGGTTATTCCATAGTTGTCCACTGGGGACCAGACTTTCAAAAGTGCTCAGCAGAAGCAATGGGAGCCAGATTTCCCCAAATGCTCATCACTTTGCTGCTCCTGTTGTCTCTCACGGGAGGGGACAATGGGGATTTTCCATTGTTCTCAGTGGCGGGAGGAGGGATGGTCCATTGTTCTCTCCTGGGTGCAGAGCCCTTGTGAAAGTACTGAGCTGTTGGGTTTTCTTGCAGTGCTGGAGGCAGATACTGGCCAGGACAGACACCTGCTCTGGTCCAGCGTGGCACTTCCCATGTCCTGATGGACTTGATCCTGTAAGGTGCCAAGTGCACTGACATCTTTGCAACATGCAGGTCCTAAGAGTCGTGAAAAATCTTGTCAAGGGCTTGCACAAACCTTGTGTCCGTGTCAGTCTGGGGGAGGGGGGATTGCATTTCGCCACATAACTTTGGGGTTACCAAGCATGTTCCTGCCAGCCAGTGAGCCCTCAGTGGATGGATCCTGGTCCCCCCCAGGGACATGCCCCCACTCACTCAGGGTTTGTTCCATGTCTCTGCTCTTCGGTTTCCTCCATCCTCCCCCCACCCCCGAAAATGAAATAATGAAACCTGTCCCGTCAAGATGCTCTTTAATATGGTTCCATGTCTCAGGCCTGGATGTTTCACCTCAGGAGCTGCCACTCCATCTCTGTCAAGCTGTCAGATGCAATGTGTTTGCGCTTTGGCTGAAGCCGAGTTGCAATTCAAAGTGGATTAACTGTTTGGGCTGCTTCCCTCCCCGCTTCCAATTCCACTTGGGTGGGTTCTAGCCAAGCAGAATGTGATTTTTCTCTTGTGGTTTCCATATTCAAGAGGCTGAAGCACAGAGTTAGACACCTGGTGGCCTGATTCTGCTCTCGCTGGTGTAAATCAAGAGTGACTCCACGGCAGTCACTGCAACCCCATTAATGTGAAATCAGCAAGAGCAGAATCAAGTTCCGGCAGCCTCACTCCAGCATCTCTTCTACTCCCTGTATCCTGCCTTAGTCACACCCACCCAACCCTATGGACCCTAAACATTCAGTTGGAATGTTGGCCAAGCCATTGATTACTGTCTCCCGGCCACACCCCGATACATGCCAGCGAGTCTTTCGCCTCCTCCAGGGACGTTGAGCCAGATCCTCCAGTGGTGTAAATGGGCACAATGGATGTGCATTAATTGACACCAGTGGAGCATCTGGCCTCATAGTCCTGTCCCTCTCTCTGTATGTTGTTCCTGGAGACAGCCACACAGTCAAAAAGTTTTTGGTGCACGAACTTCATTGCATTTGGGGTGGGAATGGATTTGGGGAGGCAGCTGCAAAGGGGCCATCAGGCTTCTGGGGTCAGTGCAGCGGTTGGGTCTGTCCAGGTTCATAGACTGTGTCCATCAGTGCAAGATCTGACTTAGATCTGGCCTGTTAAAAGGCACATCCCAGCCAATGGCTAGGTAAGAGCTGAGAGGGTGGCAAAGGAGCATGGTCACTGTGTGTGTGTGTGTGTGTGTGTGTGTGTTTGTTTTGTTTAAATCCTAACAGGGCCTAGGGATAGAGACCCCAGCTGAAGCTGAAACCAGGCACATTGGAGGCTTTGCTGGCAGGCAGGAGAAAGCACTTGAAAGGGTTGGCCACCGCGGCGCAGTCTCCTTTGGTTGAAGGTGCGCACCCACAATGGCTGCCGGATTCCTCACGGGCTTTCACATGGCAGTATCCACAGATAACACTTCCTGCCGTCTTCGATGGGTTAAGAGACTCCTCCCCATCTTGGCAGATGATGACCCGGCCTTGGTTATATTGGCAGACCTACACCTTGGCCCTTAGGAAACCCCACCTGATGCAGAATGCTGCAGCGCATCACCTCCGTCCTCTGTGGTCTGTGCCAGTTCCCTGTAGGATAGCGAGTCAACTTCAAGCTCTCAGTCCTTATCTTGAATACTCTGCATGGACTGAGCCCAGGACATCTAAAAGCTCCACTAAAACTCAGGGATGAAGACCGTGTTGACAACTTTACTGCTCTGCTACAAAGGAACTCTCGGTGATACGGGGAAAGCTCCCAGAACTTCCTCTGGGGCCTGTCCAAGCCAGTGCAGTGAACTCCTCAGGTACTGAGGCCATCATAAACCTCCCCACCTTCCTCTCCAAGCGCAAGATGCATTTCTTTGACCTGCCTTCTCTGCCATAAACATATAGCAAGGGGTGTGTCTATACTAAGTTAATAAAATCCCAAACAAAACACTCCATGTGTATGCTTCTCCCCTCCTGGCCTCTCCCCTCCCCCCGGAGAGGAGGAGGGGACAGACACGTGACAGATGTTAATCATATATACTAGTGGAAGGTGCTGAGATAGTACAGGAATGGGTGCTGGAGAAGAATCTATAGAATGGAGTTGTACGTGCAGGCAGGTGTTTAGAAAGTGGGGTTCAGGTCTCAGCCATCCCTGTCATGTGGATTCCAATGTGCCCTGCTGTTCTGTGGCCTCCTTTAAACAGACCCACCAGATTCTTTACCAGAACTCTTGAATTATGACAATGCCCCTGTGTGCTACAGTAGATCAGTGTTATCCCCATTTGACAGGTGAGGAGCAGAGACAGGAAATTGTTTAAAGTGCTCATGATCTCACTGCAGGTCAGTGGCAGTGCTGGGAATGGAATCCAGGAGTCCTGGCTCCATGTCCTCTGCTCCACCACTGCTACAGCACACCCCCTGCCAGAGTGCTGCAGCACCAGCTTCTGTTGCTGCTCAACCTGGGGCCTGATGGCCTGCTTCCACTGGATGAATGTCGAGCTGGAAAACTGCCATGTGGGTTTGAATGTTAATATCCCCATTCACCCAAGGCTTTTAGGGCCAATATGGAAGCTCACTTCCCAAACGATGTGAAACAGGCATCTTAAAAAGTTTTCCCAGAACTTTGTTTAGGTTTCTACAGCAAGCAAAGGAAATCCTGCAGATGTTCGCACTTCATGGGCTGTTTGCCATGGACAAACTCAGCTTATGAGGGTGAAATTTGCATCCATAAATGCAAAAAGCCCCACGTGTGCCCCTCAGAGATTGCTGTCTCCTCCCATGCATGTTTACAAAGCTCCTCTGGACTGCAGAGAAACTCCCTTCTGAGTGAAAGGTGAGGTATTCTCCCAGTGAAACAATTCTTACAAGGGGGGACATAACACAGAGCTGCCACTAGGGGGAAGTATTGTCTAAGCGATTGTGTATCTATCAGTTACCAGAAAACCAAGCTGCAGGTTTGGTTAAAAAATGAAATAAAAACTTTAGAAGAACATAACTTTGTATTTTATCTTTTGAAACAATTTAACATTACTCAGTCAGAGAATCACTTCAACTTGGCAAAGTACATTTAAAATCTATCTTTTCTTTTCTTTCTATTGTATACCTCTCACATTTTCCCTAATACCTCATTTTCTATATAACTAAAACACCTCTCTCCCCTTATGAAGGAAGATCTGGATGTGTTGCTGCAGAACGAGGGAGGTATCACAAAGTAATAGTTTGTGAAGCTCTTAAACGAGGGGGGGATTAATTGTCTTCCCCTAAGGACAGGATGGCAAATCCCAGTGTTCTAATTCCACCTTTTCTGCTGTAGATAGTGAAGAAGAATAAAAGTGTGAGAATCCCAGACTTGCTCAGTAAATTTGGGTCTCAGAGGATGGGACAGTTGGGTCAGAGCTCAGGGATTGTTACTTCTGTTCTCTGTTTGTTCTAAGTGACTGTCAAGAGTATCATGTAAAGAGCTGCTTGCATGAAGCCAGTGGCAAGGCACATTTGATTGGTCCTACAAACCCCTTATCTTGAGTGCCGTGTACTGGCACCATATGTGTTAATGTACAGGTCTACATACCTCTCTCATTTAGAGAGCACGCTCATCACAGTGGGCAGAACTTGATATGGGACCCTCTAAATCCCAAGGGAGGTGCTTCTGCCCCCTGCCCACCGTTGGGCACTGTATTTTATCCTGACAAGCTTCATTTGGTGCCGCTCCCTTTCAGGGACTCCTGCAGCGTCATGTGCCGCTGTAAAAGCATCAGGCTTGCCTGCTGTTGGCCTGAGTTATGCTGGCTAAGCAGCGAGGACAGTCATTGGTTCCCTCCACATGGCAGAGAGGAAAGGCCCCATAATTCTTGCTGTCGTTAAAATTAATTGGGTTTCTTCTGTCATGGATATTCATAGTAAAACGCTCATAAAATCTCCACTTGGCTTAGGATTTATTGCTTCCCCCTTTAGAGAACCTTTTTAAAGAGGTGAGTCTAAAAAGGCTGAGATGGCGGAGGTCTCGCCCGTCCTGTTCTGCAGGCCCCTGCTCCCGAGAGCTGCCCAGAGCCTGCTGGAGAAGAGAAGCTGTGAGCAGGGTGTTAAATGGAGTGCAGGAAATGTCTGTCAGACCATAGGCCCAATGCATCTGCTACTTGGCCTTTGACAGCAGCTCCTGCCTCGTAATGAGCTTGAGTGATGGTGCCATGAAAACGGACTGCATGTGTTTTAGCATCTTTGAGTTGATTCTAAACTGGAGCAGCAGATCTGAACCCCCCCCCCCCCCTTGAACTTCGGGCAAGTTTGAGGCTAGAGCACTAGCAACACTTTGCAGCTTTGGACTCATCCTGTAATGGGTCAAAGTGTAACACTGACCCCGCCCCCCAGCACCCCTGAACCGTGGGGAACTTGCAGATCAAAGCCTCTCGGCTCTGGTCCATCACTCCCACTGGTAGGGTATGTCTGCACTGCAATAAAAGACCCATAGCACAGCAGCAGCTGGCCCAGGGCAGCTGACTCAGGCTTGTGCTGCGGGGCTGAAAACTGCAGTGCAGACCATCAGGCTTGGGCTGGAGCCCTGGCTCCGAAATCCAGCCAGGGGGGTGGGGCTCAGAGCCTGGCTGAATGCCTACACTGCAATCTTCAGCCCTGAGCCTGGACCCGAGTCAATTGACCCAGGCTCTGAGGGACTTGATGCTGCTTTTTACTGCCGTTTAGATGTCCCCATAGGGACCAAACCCTGCAGGATGGGACCAGGACCCCGGATTCTTACCTAGCTTTTGAAACCCCTGTGGCAATTCCCAAAAGAGGCTGGAGGTTCCTACCCAGGAGCTGGGATAAGCCTTTCTTACACATTTAAACCCAGTGTCTCTCACTTCTAGGACGCACAGGTGCAGCCTTACCCCTTTGTCCTAGGCTTCCATATTGTCCCCAGTAATGAATAATGTAACCCCTCTGTGAGCAGTCACAGCTTGGGGGGGCCTTGCAGGTCTGTTTTCTATTGGAGAAGAAACCAGTGATGTGGAGTCAGGTATTTTCCTAGTGTAACTTGTTTGCTTTACACGAACCCTGGAACAGAGCTGGTCGTAAACACCATGCAAGCAAGCCCCTTGTTCTGAACTCTCCGCCCAAATACCAATGCCCAGTTCCCAGGAGGCAACTCTCCTGGACACTCACTTGAGATTAAGGCTGGGAGCAAATGCTCTTGCTGCTTGCACCAGCTCCCCCCCAAAAGAGAAACTCCACCACAAAAGTAGCAGCCCCATGCTCTCGCCGTTAGACCATGTTTGAGTCTAAATCTTGGTCCTCCTTCATAGGGCCTCCGGTCCTGGGCCCTTTTTCACCCAGCCAAGTGAGAAGCACCTGTCAGGCTTTAATGACCCACCAGAGTCATTTAGCACCGACTAAAGAGCGTGGCTCAGTGCCTCTGTCTCCCTGTTGAAATATAGTCTGAGCTGACCCTTCTCCCCTTTGTAACAGCTCAGAATGATGTCTAAAAAGCTGCCTTCCATGGCTCCCAGCTTCAACAGACACTGCTGATTCTTCTCTCCCCACATGCACCGTTCAGCACATGGTCTTAGAAACTGCAGGACACGTTTGCTGTAGGTTTTGAAGCAGCCGCCTCATCTAGGGTGACCAGACAGCAAGTTTGAAAAATCAGGACGAGGGTGGGGGGGTAATAGGCGCCTATATAAGATAAAGCCCCAAATATTGGGACTGTCCCTATAAAATTGGGACATCTGCTCACTCTAGCCCCATCTAACCTGGGTGGATGCAGGAAACCCTAGTCTGGAGTGCGGGCACATCTGCTGCTCACATAGGCATTGCTAGCACAGAGTTCCCAAGTCTCTTGAGTCCCCCAGTGCTGGCTTTATGGCTAAGCTTTCCTCCTGCTTTAATATTTTGGGATGAAATTAAGTGTCCATACCCTGCTCTGCACCTTGTTCCTGAGCTGTAGCCTGCTCAAGCCTCTTTCCGTTCTGTGCTTCTCCTCCCGGCTCTGCTGATGCCACTCAGTCCTGACCCTTTGCCCCTCCCATAGGTGCTGGAACAATTTTTATACTGGGGGTGCAGCAGCAGCAGCTCTGATAAGCACTCTTAGTCCCAGCATCAGTGGCCCCTCCTGCTGTTCCAGCCCTGGCATCTCTGCAGAGGCCACATGGTCCGTCTAACTGTGCTTTGGCAGTGTGAACTAACGCTCACTAGATAAGATTACAAGAACAGTTTCACTTGTAACTTAAGCCTCATTTGAATCCCTGTCTCTGGCAGTAAGAAGGTTGCATGCAACCCCCAACCCCGTCCTCCCCACCTTACAGTCTCCTGTCTGCAGCCCTCACGACACGTGACACTTGAATTCCCTTCCATCCTCGCCCATAAGAACAGGGAGGCTGATCTTTTAATAATCCCTTTTACAGAACTTTTTATAAAATCTTTGAATTAAAGGGGTAAAAAACCCCTAAACCCTCTTCAATGTTTTATGGAAATCCCTTATTGCATGGAGCAGACTGTCTGTGTGTGCAATAAAATGCCTTTTACTGTCCACCTTATTCATAATGCATTATTTTATGTCCTGGGAAAATAGACTTCAGACTGCTATAAACTTCCACTGGCAGGAAGCCTTTGGATTAGGAGCTGGCATGGTCTGGATGGAGCCTTCTAGCACAATCCATATCTGTAGGAGTGAGGCACCTTGTAGTGGTGTCATGTGGCTGCAGCTGCTGTTTTTTTGGCTTATGGTAGCACCGAGAGGCCCAGCTGAAACTGCAGCCACCTTACGCTCGGTGCTGCAGACACCCAGTGGGGATGGTGTCGAGTTGTCTACGCTCGGGTGGCTCCTGTGGAGTTAGCCTCGCTCAATGCTAGCAGCCACGCTGTGCAACAGCTCGTGAGTTGCTGCAAGCTTTGATGGAGTTACTGCCCCCTCTTGGGGGTGGCAGCCCGGCTTGAGGGGCATGTGGTTTGTAGCCCTGCGCAGACTGGGCTGTCCTAGGATTTCTTTCACAGTGGATCACGGGAGGACGTGTTTGTCTTTTCTGGGCACATGGGAGAAAGTGGTATCGTCCCAGGAACTCCCTCGAAAAAACCACCTGTGGCTTGGCACACTGCAAATGTCTGTCTGTGATCTCCCTTCTAACTGGCGGGTAGGCACTGCACCTACTCTGAACACAGTCTGGTGCTCAGGGCTAGCTTTAGTAACAACCCAGGGGAGTTTCAGTTTTGGAAAAGGAGGCTGATACAGAGCCCAAGAGGCAGCGGAGGGCATTACAATCGAACCGGAGACGAGGTTTATTATCCCCATTTCACAGAGGGGAACTGAGGCCCAGAGACATCAAGGGACAGGTTTTCCCAAAGAGCTCCGCCCCCTTTTAGGCACCAACTCCAGCAAACCTAGCCCTAGGCCTCAGCTCCCATAACCTCCTTTGAGCCGGCCTAAGAGGTTTCCCCAAGATCACCCAGGAACTAAACCCAACCTCCTGAGTCCTAGCCCACTGCTTTATCCACAAGCCCCTCCCTCCAGCTGGAGCTCCCTCAACTGTGGGAGAGAGGAGGGTGTAACCCTCGTAACAGCAGGACTTTCCTTCCTCTGCAGCCAGCCCTGGAATTTCTCAATGGCTCCTTCAGAAACTCAAGACAAACAAACCTGGGTATAGAGAAACAGGAAAGGCTCCAGAGTGTGCATCCTATGGGCAGCCAATCTGTACCCAGCAGCCTAGAGTTCTCCCCCAGGTGACTTTCCTGTTAGGACGGGGCTGGATTCCTGAGCAGATCTGATCCCAGCTCTGATAAGGAAGGGTCTGGGGTTTGTCACTTTGTTGGGAAATCGGTGCTGTTAGAAATGAGGCTTTAGCTTCTGAAAGTAGCTGACCCCTCTAGGGGGTTTGCTGGCTGCCTGGACAGTGCTACAGGGGCAGGAGATTTAAGAGCATTGAAGAAATGGAAGTGACTTTCATAAATAAATAAAGCCACACAGGGCTCTCTGAGCATGGCTGATGCACAGCTGCAGCGCACACAGGAAGGTATTTTCTAGTGGTTAGAGAGCAGGACTCCTGGATTCTCCTTCCAGCTCTGGGAAACGTGATCTAATGGTTAGAGCAGGGGACAGGGAGTCAGCTTTGGGGCGGGAGAATACGCTAATGCATGGTGTAGAACTGAACACCAGGACTCTCAGCTCTGCTGCTGTGTGACTTTGGAGGAGTCACCTCCCTGTGCCTCAGTTTCCCCATCTGTAACAGGGGGATTAGGTATTGAATTGCACATAGAGGGTGTCAATCGCTTTCCTAGCTAGGCAATATGGGAGGGATAACTTACCTATCTCCCCTGAAAGGGGCTGAGGCTTAATTAATGTTTGCCAATTGCTCTGGGAACTGCTGCTAAGAGGAGCTGGGATATTAGCAGTGCCTGCCTATGTTTGTGAATGGCAAAGCTTTTTCTGAGGGAATATCTGCTCAGCTGGAGATAAAACACCAGTTAATTTTGCTGTGAGCTGCGCACTGTGCTGAGCCCTGTGGAAAAGGAGCTTCTGGACAAGTAAGGGGTGAGCTTGATCCGCTCCCAAGGGACCACCCTTCAGGTGTCCTGGCTAAGAAAGCTTTGGGAGGGGGCTACAGAGGCAAGGGGGCTGGCTGTAGAGTGTTGGGGGCAGGGGAAGGGGAAACGGGAAACCTAGAACTTCTGACCCCTTCCACTGCTGAAAATCACTTAGAAAGATAGGTAGGTCTGGGGATCCTCTACCAGAGGCTCCTCTCAGCTGTCCCCATTTCCGTCCGTGAGCCTCTGCCCTCCCTGCCATAGGGATGGGAACCCTACACGGTATTGCCAATGCCCAATGTTCAAAAACCATGAGTTGGGCTCATCACAAATCATGAGACTGGCTTTAAAATAATGAGATGATGTAAAGATAATAGACTTGGCATTCTTTTTAGTTGCCTTCTGCTTTCTGAGCCTTTAGGTCACATTTTGAAGCCTTCTCCACAGCCACGAGGGCTAGAAATGTACTTTTTTTCTTTAAGAATGAAGGCTGAAATCATCACTTGACTCCAGCAGCTGGGGCTGTAAGGAAAACAAGAATGATCGTGAGACTCATGACAGACAGCAATGCCACCTACATTACCCCTTACTAAACTGAATCCCTGCTGCGTCTCCCAGCTCTCCCGTTTAGCAGAGAGGGGCTGAATTTGCCAGTTTGGAAGGAAGCTCCACCACCTTCTCCTCCCAGAAGAACCCACTTCCCACCCGCCCACCAGCTGCCTGCAGACATTCTGCGCCATCCACTCTCTCAGCTGGTGCTCTTGCTGGGAAGCCCCTAGCCTGGGATAGGAACTGAACACAACAGGGATGGGATCATGGTGAACCCCTTCACTGGGGTCTGCACCGATGCTGCTTGGTTTCCTCCACAGTGATCGTCCCCCTTGGGGAGCAAGTGGGGTCAAACATATCCCCATCTGACGTAAATCAGCTTTGAAGTCAAGGCCTATGGCCTCTCTCAGCAGATGAGGGGAGGTTTTATATGCAGCTGGATTCCTAGGACTGGCATTTTAATGAGCATAGGGCAGCACAGTTGATTCCAGGTGCTGCGTTCTGAGAAGAGAGAGAGCCTGGTCCTCATCCACCACACTAGGACAGCAGTGGCGTGTTTCACATGCTTCCTTCCTCTGGCATGGAGGCAGGCCTGGTGCCCCTGGTTGCTGGGTCAGAGCTGGATTTTGGGGGCATCCCACTCTGGCTTGCCTTTCTCCAGGAGGGAGAGGACAGCCTTGCAGTTCCTGTGCAGACTAGGACTCCGCAGACCTGGGTTTGAATGGCAGCTGATGTAAGTGGCAGGGATTTGCACTGGGGCAGATACCTACCCCTGTGGCTCAATCTCTGTGCAGACCACTTGGAGCCGCTTCAGCAATAAAAAGAAAACCACAGCCCCAGTGGGTGGGTGTGAACGCTCTCAAGGGGGTGGGACAGAGAGAAGGAGGCTGCCCACCCAGCCTGCCTTGGGAAGGTCTGTTTCTTATGGCTTCTCCTGACAAACTGCAGCCAGGTGCTTTTTACTGCTGGCTGCACGGGGCTGTTGACCTTTAAGCAGAACTCCCCTCTGAAAGCTCAGATGTCAGTGGCTCAGGATGGCCTGTGGTTATTTGCTCTTAGTGCTGAGTCCTTCCTATGCAAATGTGTCTCCTGGGGAGTTTTACTGAGCGCTTCAACCCTGGGCCAGCAGCTCTGGGTCTCAGGGAGGTGACCTGCGGGTAGAAAAGGGATTCGCTCTCTCCAGACTGCAGGAGACAGACAGATCCTGTGGCTCTCTCTGGCTTTCTAGCTCCCAGCCTGTGCTGCCTAGTGTCACCATATGGAGTCTCCCGAGGCTGGCACCCAGGTGTCATCGACAGGATGGGACTGCTCACGGGATGGGCAAAAAAGGCTTGAGAGCATTAGCGACCCCTGCTGGCTGTCTATGTTTTCCAGACCGCCATCTG
Source organism: Chelonoidis abingdonii (assembly GCF_003597395.2). Lineage (NCBI taxonomy): Eukaryota > Metazoa > Chordata > Testudines > Testudinidae > Chelonoidis > Chelonoidis abingdonii. The sequence goes on from NC_133779.1 coordinate 39,055,323, forward strand.
GTCTGACCTTCTGTGTAACCCAGGCCAGAGGATTTCACCCAGTTATCCCCATATTGAGCCCACTGACTTGTTTGACTAAAGCATCTTCCAGAAAGTCGGCCAGGGTTGATTTCAAGACTTCGAGAGATGGAGATTCCACCGCCACTCTCGGTAGCGGGTTCTACTTGTGGTCAGCTCCTTGTTAGAAGTACGAGCCTTATTGCTGTTTGCGTGTAGGGGAGGAGGGGCAGTGGTTCTGTGCCAGCTGATCTCTCTTGAACCAGGAGCGCAGACACTTCTCGGGCTGCCCGGTGTGGCGCGAAGCTGTTACAGTTCAGGAGCTCTGGCCCCCTAGCCCGGCGCGGCTCAGGGGAGCCGACAGGCCTGCGTTGACGGGGGATGCTAATAAGCTGGCAGTAATATACTTGTGGTTGTTCATTACTTTGGGTTTCCTGATATTTGGGTCAGTTAATGGATTTGTCTCTTTCCTTCTCTTTTCCTTCCCCTCCAGTGTCTGCCTGGCCTAGTTGTAAATTAGCCCTTAATTTCCCACATGTGTCTTCACTTAACTAGCAAACTCCACCCCGCCCTGGAGACATTTTTGGGTGAATTTGGTATTCATGAAAGTGAGGGACTCAATGCATTGGATTAAAGCCAGGCCTAGTGTGGGCAGCTGCTAGGAAAGCTCCTCTCCCACTGCCCCAAATCACACACAGCCCTGCGCATTGCAGCAGCCCCTGCTGTGTTGGTCCTGCCCCGACTCCTCCCGCTCTGAGGATGCCCCTCAGTCCTGACTAGGACCCTCTAGTCCCCCCTGCTATTCCAATCTCAGGTTTCCTGCGCATACCTAGTTCTGCCAATGCCTTCAGCCCTGACCTGCTGTCTCCCTTGCCTGCTACTCTGGTGCTAGGCCTGTTCCTAATACTCCTTCCAAAGCTTCTGTGTCCTGACTGCAGCCTCCCTGCTATTCCAGTTCTGATTCTCCCCTCCTCCCCCCGACTCTGCAAATGCCCCTCAAACCTAACCTGCCTCACCCCTGCCGTTCCCATGCTAGGTTCCCACACACAGAGCTTTTCTAATGCCCCTCAGTCCTGACCCACACCACCCCCTGCCATTCCAGTCCTTCCCCTCCCAACGCAGCTTTGCTGAGGCACATCACTCCTGACCTTCTGCAGCCCTGGCTCTCGCAGTCCTGAATTTCTCCTGAGCAAGCTGCCAATCACGTCCCAAATCTGCAGTCATTTTATGGTGCAGATCAACTCCTCTAAGGGCTGAGGCTCCCCCCTCCCCCACTCTGACATACTCGTGTCCTGCTAAGGATTTCAATCTAGGTTTGCAAAAACTCCCAGCAAGTCATAAGAGCCTCCTTTTAACTGTTGTGTCTCACAGGCAGTAGCCAGATGTGTTATTAAAGAGGCATTCATTTCTGTGCCACATTTTAGGGACCATTCAGTTTTGTGCTCTTTTCAAAGGATTATCACTTTATTGGTTAAACTGGGAATTTCTTTCTTTCTTTCTTTCTTTTTCTTTTTCCCCGCTAGCAAGTATTTTTCCTGCTCTCTGGACCAGGTCTGCTGAAGCTAGAGCAGAGAAGTGTGAATTACACTTCCTTACAACCAGTTCTGGCCCCTAGAGTAGCAGAAGGTTGGAGATTTGAGAACTGCCATAATTAAGGTGAGATGGGGGTGTTTTTCTTAATTAGCATCGTTACAAAGAAAGAAAGAAAAAATCATACAACATGTTTTTCTTCCAATTACTAAGAACTAGCAGAGGGGGAAAAAAAATCAAGACATGAAAAGCTATGGCTGAGCTTTGGGCTTGACGAGGGGACACAGAGAAAGTAAAACAGAACCTCATAATAAAGTAAACATTCGTCGCTGTCAGGGGAGACTGCTAACAAGGAGAAAAGATTACCAGGGCTGTTTCTTGTGTTCTCGATGCTTCTCCTCTTACAAGCCCTTTTCCAGTAAATTTGATCCATGACTTTCCTAAACACTTTGGTGGAGTTGGGCAACCTATCTGCCCAGGTGCGACTTAGCAGAGCCTTCTCCAAACCAGTGTTGTCTAGTGGTTAGAGAAAAGAACTGGGAGTCAGGACTCCTGGCTTCTACTCACAGCCGTGGGAGGACAGTGTGGGGTTTAATAGTTAGAACAGGGAATCAGGACACCTGGGTCCTGTTCCCAGCCCTCGGAGGAAGTAGAGCAGGAAATTTGGCAGCAGGACTCCTGAGTCCTATTCCTGATTCTGCCACTGACTCACTGCACAACCTTGGACAAGCTGGTTAGCCTAAATTTTCAAAACTGGCCATTAATTTTGCAAGCCTTAATTTTGGTGTCTTAGCTGGACACCCAAAACTAATGGCCACTATTGAAAATATTGATGTAAACCTCTCATTGCCTCTGTGTCTGCAGCCACAGGAAAAAAAACAGATTAATCCCAAGGGATGTTGTGAGGCTTAAAGATGTATTAAATATCATTATTAATGTCTCGGTGTAGGGGCCTGATCAATGGGAGTCTTTCCATTGATTGCCTGGGATTTGGATCAGGCTGTAACTGCAGCTGGTACCATAGGAAGTGAAAATGTGTTGAACAATTGAGAGTCCCTGCCCCAGAGAAGTTACAGGGTAAACCACAGCTGCTGTAAGAAAGCGCAAATCTGTGCATGTTCCGTGGTGTTGCACCCTCGCACGCCAGGTCTGAATTTGCCTCCTGTCTAAGGTACCAGCTGGCCCAAGGCAGAGTCCTGTGTAGCTGGACAATGTGGGGGCGGGGGTGTGGTCCTGATAGCTGGAATTCTGGGGTTGGGAAGAGGCACGTGTTGAGGAGGAAATGAAGGTCTCAGGGTGGCTAACAAATGGCCAGGTTGTCCAAGCATAGCTAACGTTAGTGTGGAGCTGGAGATGCTGGAGCAGAAGGTAGCAGTGAGACCTGGGTCTTTTCCCCACTCCTGTGTCTTTCCAGAGAGGGTTTCCCAGTTGCTAACACCGCTGTTTATTCCTTCGGGATCTCGGGTTACCTTCTGAGCATCACTGCTGGATTTTCTGTATCGAAACAGAACCCTGCCCTCGCCCTCACCCCCATTGTAACCATTAGCCAAACTCCTGCTGAAGTCAGTGGGATGAGAGTTGGGCTCCAAGTCCTTTTCCTCCAGCTCTCTGTAGCCCCCCAGGAGGAGGGGGAAATGGGGCAGGTAAGGGCTGATCTGCTGCACCAAGGCTAGTAGGTGACTCAGCTTTCTGAGCAGCTGGTCTCCTGCCCTCAGCAAACCCTGAAGGGACCTTGGGTTTCTGCCAGGGCAGAGTTAAGCAGAGACTGACAGGCTGTAAGGCCAGGATGATTATTTAGTCTGACCTCCATGGGCCAGGGAATGTCTCCCGGTGATTCCTGCCTTGAGCCCCAGTCACTAGGGCGTGACCCAGACTGAATATCACTAGCCCCATCGTACAGAGCTAGAGGCCCAAACAGACCCGCCCCACCTCCAAACTGAACGGTTCTTTTAGGGAGAGCCCCGCAAAGTGAGCAACCAGCTCCTCTTGCAGCCAGCCCTGCAGACTACTCTCCTGTATCCCAGCGAACGACTGCCCCAGAGCAAGCATTTCCTCTCCTAATAGCTTCCTGCTGACCTCGTGGCCCCAGCCCACCTGCCAAAGGAACACCTCTGCTCAGATGCCCCTAAACCTGCTCAGACCTGTAAAGCAGCAGGACCCTCCTTGTTCAAACCCAGCCCCACTGACGCCCCCAAACCCACCCCTCCTTCTACCAACACCCTCACGCTGAAATCTGCCAGCAGCACTACCCCCTCATCCCACCTCCTAGCCCATGCTGCCCAAATGTCCAGCAGGACGGGCCTGCAATATACAGGGGTGACAAAATGACTAGGCTGAACTATTCAGGACTCAACTTCTCTTTACCCATCTGCTTGCAGAGCACTTAGCCCTTCTCCTCTGCATCCCATCAGTATTTCTAGATGGGAGCACCTCCCAGCCAGCTCCAGGCCAGACCCATCCAAACCACGTGATGGCTGACCACCTCTGCGGGCTTCTCCCAGACCACGGTTTCAAGGGTGATTGTAGGGGTTTCAAATACAGGTCTCAGACCTTTAGGACTAACCAATATGGAGCAGGGACAGGCGGAATTGTCGCGTGGGCTCATCTCAGCTGGATATGGATCCAGAACTGATGAGGTTCACCAAGGACAAGTGCAGAGTCCTGCACTTAGGACAGAAGAATCCCATGCACTGTTACAGACTGGGGACTGACTGGCTAAGCAGCAGTTCTGCAGACAAGGACCTGGGGATTACAGTGGACGAGAAGCTGGATATGAGTCAGCAGTGTGCCCTTGTTGCCAAAAAGGCTAATGGCATATTGGGCTGCATTAGTAGGAGCGTTGCCAGCAGACTGAGGGAAGTGATTATTCCCCTCTATTTGGCACTGGTGAGGCCACATCTGGAGTATTGTGTCCAGTTTTGGGCCCCCCACTACACAAGGGATGTAGACAAATTGGAGAGAGTCCAGCGGAGGGCAACGAAAACGATTAGGGGGCTGGAGCACATGACTTACAAGGAGAGGCTGAGGGAATTGGGGTTATTTAGTCTGCAGAAGAGACGAGTGAAGGAGGATTTGATAGGAGCCTTCAACTACCTGAAGGGGGGCTCCAAAGAGGATGGATCTAGACTTTTCTCAGTGGTGGCAGATGACAGAACACGGAGCAATGGTCAAGTTGCAGTGGGGCAAGTCTAGGTTGGATGTTAGGAAATACTTTTTCACTAGGAGGGTGGTGAAGCACTGGAATGGGTTCCCTAGGGAGGTGGTGGAATCTCCACAACCCTGATATTCTATGATTCTATGACTCCTGGGTTCTATTCACGGCTCTGCAACTGATTTACTGTGCATCCTCAGGTAGATTATTGGCCCTCCATATGCCTGTTTTCTCATCTGTAAAATAGAGGTAATGGTACCTACCCACCTCCCCTCCACATATACACTGGGCGCTATGACCGTAATGTTGATTCAGTGCTCTGGGTATGTAAAAGCAGCATAAGAAGTGCTAAGCAGTATTAGTATTGTATTGTAATTTATGTCTGGAAATTGCTGATAGGTCATAAAAAACAAGCAGCTCTGATGCGATTTCACACGCAGCCAGATTAGTCTCCTGGCGCCCTGGCATTCTTCATCGGTCTCCGTTCATGTGACTCTCCAACTGAAGTGCGAAGTCAGTGGGTGTTCGCTTGGGTGAAGACTGAGCAGACTCCCCCACTTTGGCCCTGGAGAACAGGAAATCGGTGCTGGCCTGGATCGAATAGTGACAATTCGCTGGGCTGCGACCTGGAGCGGTTGGAAAGTGAAATAGTGATTATCAACAGCAGCATTATTGAAAGCACCAGCTGGCTGTTTTGGTGCCTTCGTTTTTGGGTGGCCTGGCCTGTTTCCCCCCAGGTCTGATTTTCAAAGCTGCTCAGCACTCACAACTCGAGTGGAACTCCGGAGAGGCTGGGGGCGTGGGGGGGGGCAAGCACCTCCACAACGAGACCCTGGGGGTTTCCAGTCGGGTGCCCAGAATCAGTGACCCTTTCGAAAACATTGTTCTGAACCTCTTCAGGCTTTGTTGCTTTATTCAAATAATTAGATGCTGCCAGGACTCCTGGGTTCTTTTCTTGATTCTGCCACTGACTCACTGAGTGATCTTGGCCAAGCCACTGATGGTCTCCAAAAGTGCTCAGCCCTCAGTGGCTCTCATTGGCCTAGATTTTCACTAATGACGAGTGGTTTTGGTGCCTGACTTTAGGTACCATAAAGCCATACGATTCTCAGATGGAGGGTGCTCAGCATTTTTCGGAAACCAGGCCCCCACAGGGGGTCTCAGGTTGGTCCCCCAAAGTCATTAGCTGTTTGAACGTTTGGACAAGGGGGGGTGCTGGCTGCTGAGCACTTTTGAAAATCTGGCTGCTTCATCTAAGTGCCTAAATGGAAACTGAGCTGTTCTGGCCAGCTGACTGTTTAATCACTCTGTGCCTCAGTTTCCCCATCTGCAAAATGGGATAATAATAGTCCACTGGCTTTGGAGAGCACGTGAAAGACCTATGGATGTAAAGCACCTATAGAAAAGCTAGAGGACGGTTTCTGTCTCCAGTGTCATCTCCATATGTTGCTTTGGTGGTTTACAGGGGCCAGGGGCAGGCAGGGCCCTGTGCTGCCTTCTTTACAAGCCTTGCCACAGGGCACATGCCAGGGGTGGGGCTAAAGGTGCGAGGGGGAGTCTTCATAGCACATGTGGTACTGGAGTTTCTGTGCTGCTCCAAACTGCGAAGTGACCCGTAGCCAACTTTGGGGAACTTCTTGTACCTAAGAGCTCCAGGGGGGCTGCTTTAATTTGCCCCAGGGACATGGTGGCCCTAGAGCAGCCCAAAATGTTGCAGGCACAAAGGGTATAGAGCCCATCCCCACTTCTCCTCCTGCACCTAAGTATCATTTGATTAGTGGCACCGCATGGACCGCCCCTCACCATTGCTGCAGAGCAGCCAGTGTTTCCATATGAGCTACATACATAGGAACAAAGCATCTTGGATCAGTGTTTCCTTCATACTTTCTCCCCCTCGTCTGTCCCACCCAATTCCTCCCAGCACTTAAGTACGCGCAGAGCTAAATTTGCCCAGCAATGACATCTTCCCCCTTTAGGAACATGAACAGCACAGGGCCAGATCCTCCACTGGTGTAAATCAGCATCCCTCCCTTGAGGCTGATTTACACTAGCTGAGGATGCTGGCTCACTCCGTTTTTAAAAAAGAAAGAATAAACTAAAAACATAAAAGGAAAATACAACGGAGAAATCTGATGTCACTTTGCGACGCTCAGCACAACGTGTACATGTGGGTTATCCGTTAGAGCCGTAGGACTTGGAATGGGAAGGCTCCTCTTAGATTCTCTTTCCCATTAAGACCATAAGAACGGCCAGACTGGGTCAGACCAAAGTCCATCCAGCTCAGTATCCTGTCTACCGACAGTGACCAATGCCAGGTGCCCCAGAGGGAGTGAACCTAACAGGCAATGATCAAGTGATCTCTCTCCTGCCGTCCATCACCACCCTCTGATAAACAGAGGCTAATAGCCACTAATGGACTTAACCACCATGAATTTATCCAGTTCTCTTTTAAACCCTGTTGTAGTCCTAGCCTTCACAACCTCCTCAGGCAGGTTTTCATGTTGTTCATATTATAGTAGCATCTCGAGGGCCCAGTGAAGATCGTTGACCCCATGGTGCTAGGCACTGTACTACAAACACATCGCACGAGACAGTCCCTACACCCGGAGCTTGTAATCTAATGCAGTTAGCTGCCCAAAGTCATTTAGCAGCTCAGGAGCAAAGCCAGGAATAGGTGGCCCAATGCTTCCCATGACAAGATCCTGTTTTCAGTCACTTAGAACTTTGCCAAACTTCAACCATTTGGGCTGACATTGTCCATGCTGGGTGTCTGTCTGAGGCTGGATTACTCTGGAAAATTTCAGTCAGAACAATTAAGCCATTTCCAAGAATCTGTCTAGGGAAAAATACATAGTTTTCTCCCCACCCCCCATGCTAGCAAATTCTGGCCACCTTTCCTTTGAAAAGCTTTAACCTCCCCATACTTTAGAGCAGAAACTTGAAACTTGGCAGGCAGTGGCCTCTGTGTCAGGGATGTGCCTTTTACCATCCCTGTGAAAATCTGCCCAAATTTGCCCAAGTTATAACGCTTTGAAAATCTGCAGTTTGCACATGCTCAGCAGAGCCTTCCTAGATTTTGAACTGCTAAGTTTCCCAGAGTTTTAGTGCATTGGGCATGTTCCAGCTTAGGGCTGAGCAGGACTTTTCCTGCAATTGCATCTCTGGGCACCTGAACTGTGTGCAGGGAGACTGTCTATCCTGTGTTCTTGATAACTTCCCCGCTGGTCCCTGCAGCAGGGAGGAGGAAGCTGTTTAATTCAGACATAGAGGAGACAAAGGCTGGACCTGCAGGGGCGGGAGCTGGGGAAGAGGGAACTTGGGACTGGGAATCTGGATGGGGAGTGAGGGGAGTGTAACTGGCTGGGCAAGGAGACTGGGACCGGGACCCAGTGGGATGGGGGAAGGAGGTGAGGCCGAGGGGTGGCAGATCTGATGAGCGGGAAGAACTGGGACTGGGTGGGACAAGAGTCTGGAATAAGGAGCAGGGTGGGCGGGGGATGTTGGGAAATGAAACAAGACTCCTGGGGAAGGAAATTGGGACTGGAAGCTGGTGGGGTTTGAGAACATGGCCAGGTCGTGGGGGAGAAAAACAACTAGCATGAGGAACTGGGAGTAGGGGAGCTGAGACTGAGACTGGTGGTCTGCAGGGGTCAGAGGTTAGGACTGGCTGGACACCAAGGTTGGGACTGGGATGAGATGCCGGAGGAGTGGAAAATGGGACTGGGACAAGGACAGGTTAGCAGAGACACGGCAGAACGGGTCAACATGGGAGGGAATGAGTAGAAGCCTCTGTGCCCCCTCAAGCACGCTCCCCTCCAGGGCCTGGAATGAAACCCAAGATTCCTGAGGCTCACCCTTCCTCTGCTGCCAGCAAATATCCATGTACCTCTCCAGCAAAGTGTCCCACCCCCGTCTCCTTGTCGGGTACTTCCTTAGTGCCAGTAGCAGAGCTCTGTGTAGTGGCTCTGAGGGTTCCAAACCTGCTGACGAACCACGTGAGTGTCACTATGGCCATGTCTGTACTATAAAGTTTTGCTGACCTAGCTGTGGCGGCCAGGGGTGTGAGTCCTGACTGCCATAGTTGTGGTGATAGAGCTGGCGTAGGTGCTTTTGCTGGCTTGCCTGGCCCTGGAACTGAGCCCCTGCCCGTGTAATACCGACAGACACCCTCCACCGTCGTCGGTGGGCCGGATCAAACTTGGGACCTCTGGAGCTAAATGCACGAGCCGCTATGCCACATGGCCCTTAGCTCAGGCTGCAGCAGACTTGTTAATCTTGAAGTGGTTTTGGTGTCACTAGATGGGACAGAGCACCACGCACAGGAGGTGTGTGGGTTACACCAGCTTTAGGAGGAGGGAGGAAGGGCTTCGGGGCAAACACAGGCAGCAGGGCCGGCTCCAGCTTTTTTGCCACCCCAAGCAGCGAAGCGGGGGAAAAAAAAAAGATAAAGCCGCGATTGGCGGCACTTTGGCGGCAGCTCTACCGCGCCCAGGGCCAGTGCAAGGAAGTTTCGCACCCTAGTTTTTGAACGATGAGGAGAAAACAAAATATTGACCAGCTGTTCATTAAATCCCGTGCACTGAATGCGGCAGGGGCCCCGTGGGAAAAATAATATATGTGATCATTTAATTGAAGACTGTATCCTAATGCATATCCACAAGTGGGCTGAGTTAATATTGTACCCACAACCTTAATTCTGGCACTTCTTAACTTTTGAGGGCTTGACTTTGCAACCTTAATAACGTTCCTCTAACGTAGCTTTGTGTATGCAATAGATAGATCACCCATGGAGCAGAGGAGAGGTACAATGCCCACCTCTGGGTCTCCATGGCTTTCTAAATTCAAAGGACAACATCATGGATCTTAAATCCCTGACATCATACGTGTGTGTGTGTGTGTGATCTGAATTTCTGCAAACAGACCCCTGCCTTAATAATGGACTGAGTCCAAATTCCAGATCCCATTGCCAGCGACTTTGGGGTGTTTGAACTCTGGATCCACACGTGAATCCTGCTGCCTGAACCAGTATCCGTAGATACATTTTTGGATGTGGAGATGGGGGGAGATGATGCCGTGGAAAGGAATGGTAAGTGTTAATGTTCCTGGATGTCTCACAGGCACACACAGAGAAGCTGGGAAATCGAAAGCTGCCGGAGTTTCACTTCTGATGCCTAGGAAAAGTCTCTGCCTGACCCCTCTCCGAGCTCAGCTCTACCTTGTAAATGTGATAGGACATAAGAGGAGGCCTAAATCTGTGACTGCAGATGTCAAACGGCAGGGAAACGTGTCCTTTAGCTGATGTGCTGAGAGAGACATTTAGCCTACTTTGCCGTGTCCCTCTTATCTTCCTCTGCTGGAGCTCCCTCAGTTCAGCCTTCAGTGGTGCCGAGCTGGGAGGCTCGCAGACCTGTGGATCCAGCAGGGATGGGAAGTGGGGTAGTCATGGGGGGTGGGTCAGAAATGCAGGGTTTCCTTCGGAGCTAGCACCAGGAAGATGTGAAGGACCGGAGCAGCTCAGTGGAAGGTTATCTGCAGGAAACCACTGGCCCCAATCCAACCAATAGCTTTTGATCCCCCTGTCCATGTCTTGATGTGGGTCCCATCAGCATCATGGACCCAGAGCAGCGCTGGAATCGGAATGGTAGTGAGAAGGGAATGCCATCTGCCTCCTGATGCCAAGCTGCCTGCTGGGAGATGGGCCTGTGTCCAGCATTTGGCAATCTCCTCTGAGTCCATTCTGAGCGGGCTCAGGAACGCGGGGTGACCAAGGGAAGGCTATTGCTCAGTCCCTGCTGGGACCTGTCCTTCTGGTCTGAGTGCGATCCCATCAGCTGCCACACAGGGCATCCTCCTTCTTGGGTTGTAGCTGTGGCAAGTCCTGTGCTTGCTGCAAGCCTGTTGCTTTGCCTAACCTACGTCAAATCAGCCTGGATCCAGTTGTTGGATGGGAGACCACCCCCACATCAGTTTTGGTTGGTGCTTCAGCAGATGGCGCTCTTCCCTCTGAGTACTGAGCCAGCGGGGCATGGAGGCTATTTTTCGGATGAGCTGTACAGGCCAGATCCTCCCCACTTGTCGCTGTCTCCGACCCTGTAGCTAATAATGGTTTGCTCTGCTTTAACACCTTCCACTGAAGGATCTCAAAGTGCTTTGCAAACAGGGAATGAACCAATTCTCACTCAGATCCATGCAGATAATGCTCTTGTCCTGCCCCATCCCTCTGTCCAGATCAGAAAACTGAGGCACATCGAAAGTCTATAGCAGAGCCAGATCTCTGGTCCCTGGCCTATTGTGTGTTAGCCCCAAGAGAGGCGTTAACATAGCAGCTGGACTGATATCAGAGCTGGAGTTTACATTCAGCCTCTCAGAATTCTCCTTCTCATTCAGGTTGTGCTAGACACCCTCCACCCTTGGTCTGTATGCTTTTGGGCAGGCTTGCAGGTGCTCAGTTGCTGTGTTCCATCCCAGGGCAGGCTGCGCCTCTGTCCTTGGCGAAGTGTTCCTCCCCTAGCTTGGGATCCTTCAGGATCAGGAGCCCCACACAAAAATGTGAGCTGTGTCATCATTATTCTTTTTAGTGTCGCAAGGACAGGGGTAACCTGGATGGGAGCTGGCCGTGAATTTAAAAGAATGCTCGCGTCGTTCTGAGAGCTCCCGTAGAGGGAAAACATTTCTCTCTGTGTTTCTGCTCTCTCGATTGTGTTTGAAGTTAAAAGTTTTTTTTATCTTAATTGGCATTTGTAAGCCTCCTGCCAGCAGCCACCCTCCAGCTGGGAAGTAACATGGCCAGGCAGCCCGGTGTCAGGGAGTGGAAATCAGTCCTGAGCAGCTTTCCTGCTGGATTGACCGTGGGAGGGATTGTGCTTTTTCTCTGCCTATGGTTTCACTAATCCCATCCATGTTAGGGGATCTTCTCTCTGCCCCATCAGCCGGCTCGAGGGGATCCTCCAAGAACACGAGGCTCCCCCTGTCCTCGGGTGTCCCAAATTCTGATTTCCATGGGTCACCTCCTTGTGCTGCAGGTAGATGCTTGGGCAGGCCCAGGCATTGTTTTCTATTGCATTTAAAAAAGGGATCAAATACAGCCCTGGCGTAAGCAGGTGTAAATCCTTTTGAAACCAAAGGGAGTTGAGAGGAAGGATGATCTTACGGAATGGGACTCAGGGGAGCTCAGTGCCCTTCCCAGCTCTGCCATGAACTCCCCTGGGCAAGTCACTTCATCTTTCTGGGCCTCAGTTCCCCATCTGTAAAATGGGGATGCTAATCTTTTGTCTCTCTGGTTTAGTTAGACTCTTTGGACAGGGACCATCTCTCGCCATGTGTCTATTCACTGCCTAGCACAGTAGGGCTCTGATTCTGACTGAGACATTTAGGTGCTACCATAAACACATACAGGAAGATGATTACCAGCCATGTAATTACACCCTGGAAGTGATGTAACAAAGTTGTCCCCCATATGATCAGATGCTTCCTTCTCTGGTCCATGTCAGAATCTGTAATATACTATACCAAGCAGCCACCCTGAAGTGCTTGAGCTTTCTGAGCTCTGTCTTACCAGCACAAACTTGAGAGGCTTTCTGGCCTATCAGAGAACGCTTAAGTGGCAAAGGTTATTTGCAAGTTCTCAGCCTGGGTACCTTTTCTGCCTGCTGTCCAAACATATAATGTTTATCCTAGGTTGTTTCTTTCTCGGGACAGATGCCGTTGTTTGGCTCCAGCTTTTGACAGGTCAAGGTCATGAGAAGCTTCTACTCCAGTATGAAATCCCCTCTCCCCTAGTCATGGAAAGCCTGTTATCGTTATGGGTCACGTGAACACCAGTCCAGAAGCTCTAGGCCAGAGTCAGCCTATTCCCAGTAGCTCTGCTTCATAAGCCCGTCTCAGACCATGCTACGCTATTTTTGAGTGGCCAGAGTAACTCTTTAAAGAGTCCTCTCCTGGGGTCCCAGCATTTGAATTCTGGGTGCTTGACGGTCTTGGAAAAATCTCCATTCTGGCTTGGCATGGGGGCTGCTCCAGTTTTTACCAAGCCTCAAGCTCACTTCTCTTGCTCTGCTGCTTGGACACAATATGTTTTAGTGTATTTTTCCCTCCTTTGCACTGCAGGCTGCAGTTTTACACAACCCAACTGGTCGCAGCCTGACATTACACCCAGGGTCGGTCCCCTCTTTCCAAATCCTTTCTCTTGCTGGCCATTGCGGCTGTGATCATACATGGTGGGACCATGTGCGAGCCCCGTCAGTGAGGGGAAAAGGCTTTTAGTGGCTGGGCTTGATGAATGAAAACAAGTAAACCTGATGGACAAGCGGACAGCTTTATGATAGCTTCGTGATGACAGGAAGAAAGATTGGTTGAGGGTGCCTTGATAGAGAAATATCTTGATGGGAGTCAGGTAAGGAGATGTATGACTTTGATGACAGAGAAGTCAGTTGCACAGGAGAAGGAAGAATTCTGCCTTTATTGTTGGGGGGTGTAACACCCACAGTTCACTGGCGTTTTCAATTGAGATTTGCCAAATAATGATGCAAGTCCATATTTTATTCATATTGCACCTATCCAGGTGCTTTATACTAGAGCTTGTTTTGTGTTAAAAAAAACCCCTCCTCCAAAACTAAAAGTAGCTGAGATTAAGGGCCAGATTTAAGAGGTAAATACATCTCTAAACATGCCGCAAGCCACCTCGTCAGATATACGAAAGCGTCTGACTCCCACTGATTTCAGTGGGCACCTCGTCGTTTTTGAAAAGCCCACTAGGCACCTCTCTTCAGCTTTAGGTGCCTAAATACCTTTGTAAACCTGGCGCTTCAGCAATACTAGATCTGAGTGAGAGCTTGGCTTTGTCAGTTGAGAGGCTTGCCTGGACGAGATGGAGCTGCAGGCTCAACCCCCCCATACCCTCAGCATCAGCTTATCCTTTTGAGGTGATGATAATTTGTGCTTAGGGGTCTGAAACTATAAGGCCCTCAGCTCTCACCTGAAGTCATTGGGAGGTGAGGGTGCTCAGCACTTTGCAGTCTCAGGCTGTCATCTGAGGCTGGTAAGTGGCTCACCGTACACTTTACTGTGTGTGGGGCTTTTAAAGAGACCTTAAATAACCAAGCTCCCATCTGCCTGCTTGGGGTGTAAGGATCCCCAGGTGTTTTTCATAGGGGTTTGCTCCTGCATTCCTGGCTAAAGAGTTCTCCTCCCCCCTGCCCTGGTATTAGAAAATTATCCTGCAGCAGTGATCTAAACCACCACTGTTAACATCAGTGATTCTGCAGGGCCCCTCTTGCTCTATCCCTGCTTGAAGGTGGGTCACTGCGCGTCAGCAGGCCGGCCGCCCCCTGCGTCGTCCAGCCTGTGTGGGGTTTGGGGATGAAAGCTGCTGTGTGTAATGGGGCAGGGCTTTCAATGCAAAGGGCTGTGTGAGTATTACGTATTATTATAAATATGCAGTATTGTCTGTCTACAAGATCTGCGAAGGAAAGCAAGGTGCAAACGCTCATTATTAGGTTACTGTTTGATTCCATCACCCATGAGCTAGAGATAAAGAGGCCGGTATCAGTGCAGGGTATTTGACCTGCTCGCTCTCTCTCACCCCGTGTGGTCTGCCTGGCTCCCTGCCCCCTATCTGGGCCCTTTGACTGTATTTTTCTAAGGTGATCCTTGCCCGGGTCACTAAACAGACCCCCAGGAACAAACGAACAACGCCCCCCCTCCGGCCTGGAGCCAGGGAGTGGGAAGTGCAGCCCTGAAGCCTGGTTCATCCAGCCCAGCTGCTCTGGCTCGGGGAGAGCCACTTCCACGCCGCCCCTCTCGCTCTCCAGAGCCGAGATTGACTCGGCGAGAGACACCCACATGCAGGGGGGGGCCAAGCCCGTGCGAGCCTGGTGCCGGCCAACCAACCTTGAGCCCGGGGCTCCGCCTCTGTGAATGGGGGGCCGGGCCGCGGGTAGGGTGACCGCAAGTGGCAACAATGTAAAAAAAAATTTCATTCACTCGGAGCTTGCGACTCCCGCGAAAGAGCCGCTGAGCAGCCGCCGCCGCCGCCGCAGAGGGGGCAGGGAAGGGGGGCAGTTTCCCTGCACATCTCTGCAACTTTGGGCTGAGGGATGGGGGGGCATCACTGATGAGCGTGATGCACTTGCATTAAAATACCGGGGTGGGGGGGAGGAGAGGCCGCCTGCCCCCCCCCAGCCTCTGCCTTTTGTATTTCATTTCGGTGCAATCTGGGTCCTTTGGCTTCTGCCTGTTTCAGTCTGAAGTGAAGGCGAGGGAGGGGGAGGATCCTGGCTGCGGGAGGGAAGCTGCAGGGTGCTGTGAACCAGCACTGCCCTGAGTAACCTGTTGGAGCCCGGAGCTGAGCCTGTTCCCCGGATCTCATCCCAGTCTGGTTTTACAGGTGTGGGGAAGGCACCCGAAAAAAAGCCACAACTCTCACCGGGGAACGGAGAGGAAGAAGGAGCCTTTAAAAGAAGAAGAGCTTGGTGAAAAGTTTGGTTTGGGGCTGGGGGAAGAAATTATTCACTCTTGGAAAAGTTTGTGGCTCTCTTGCTGGGCTGTGGAATTGCCGAAGAAGATGGGGTGGCTCTAAGACTGGAGCACCCCCCCGCATCGCTGTAGCTGAGTGCGAAGTTGCCTGTTTTCTGTTTCTTTTCCTCCTCAGAAGAGATGGGATGTGTCCGAGTGGGGGTGCTCTCGGGGAGAAGAGGAACCACAAACTTTGCCTGCTGATTTTGCTCCCCTTTGGCGAGGGCTGGACCAGGACTGCTCAGAAATGGTAAGGGGGGGTCGTTTGCAACCTGTCGCTTGATTCCGCCGACTGCCGCTGTTCCTGGCTCTCCTTTTCCTTCACATTGGCACCGATTGGATTGAAGACTTTTTTATTTTTTAAAGCCATGGGATCCCTTCACTTCTCCTGCAGGAAAACCGCCTGCAGAGTTTGAGAACCAGGGACTTTGCTGGTGCAGAGAGAAAGCACGAGAACAAGGCGAAGGGAGAAAGTTATCGGTGAATTCTGCCCCTCACCCTCACAGGACTTTCATCCACCGCTGGATTATTTAAAACAAAAATCCCCACAGCCCCACCTACACCCACAGAATCAGATCATCCTGAAGCCTGGGAATAGTTTTGTTTCCAAAAGATCCGATTGCAACAGACTTTGCAACAAGGGGCGACTGCACACAGGAACTGCACACGCTGCCTAGCAATGATTGCAAAAGGGGATCCGCTGCTCTGAATGAATCAGGAGTGTTTAGTTGCATCAAGAGAAAGGGCAGCCAGAGGCTCTGGGAATAAATGAACCGGTTGCATTCTTGGTAAAGCGAAGCCTTGCAGATAAATCGGAAGGTGGGGTAAGGGGGAGAGAGAGAGAAAAGAAGAAAGGAAGGACGATAAAATACGATGGTGCATTTGGAGGTGGCCGTGCTGCTGGTAGCCCTGGTCGGGGTTTGTGTCTGGACTGATGATACTGGGAAAGTTATCTCGGATCGTTATGCTGTTTATTGGAACAAGAGCAACCCCAGGTAAGATGGAGAGAAGCCAAATGCATGCGTGCACCCTCCACACCCGCCCCCCTTTCTATGCAACCCCAGGGCAGCATCAGAGAAAGCCAGCCTCGCTGCAGCCCTAGGAAAGAGGGAGCTGGGCTGGGGGAGGTGGGGGAGAGAATCTGGCTCACATCATCATTTTGCTGTTGTGCATGTGTTTGTTTGGTGGGTGGTTGTGTTGGCTGGGACATGAAGGTCTTTTATTCTCCAGGGATGCACCAAGCCTGCAACAGAGCAGTTCCTGCCGGGAGATAGATCTCTCTCTATGTATGCATGTAGGTGTGTATATATACACACACATATATTTCCTTCTCCCTCTCTCCTCTAAAAAGCCCAGCGGCAGTGATCAGGACAGAATGCAAACTTAATGATCCATTCAAGCTGAGTCAGGCTGAGGCGAATAAGGTGAAAGGTGAAATCAGATGGTGCCTTGGTTTTTCTATTTG
Source organism: Chelonoidis abingdonii (assembly GCF_003597395.2). Classification (NCBI taxonomy): domain Eukaryota; kingdom Metazoa; phylum Chordata; order Testudines; family Testudinidae; genus Chelonoidis; species Chelonoidis abingdonii. The sequence continues at coordinate 39,071,978 of NC_133779.1, forward strand.
TTCATGGAGTGGGAGCAGAAAGGGCAGGATTATCACAGACGCTGGGGAGATTATTTTATATGAAAGTTGCCACCAACTTTCCAGCTCAGCCGAGGCCTGATTTCCCGAAGGAGTGAGAGAGATGCCTACCTGGAGAGTTGCAAACAGTCTGCATTAATTTATTTGTCTTGTATGTGTGTGTGTGGGTGTTATTGCTGACTCGTTGCAAAGCAAAGCATTCCTAAATAATGAATCCTGTCAATTTGCTCGTTCAGACTCCTCCGTTGTAAAACTGGGAGTGGCAGAAGGACGCATGCATACATGTGTATATAGACGTAGATTTGGTCTAGCTATTATTTTATTTGGCTTCACTTGCATAGTGATTTGATATCCTCAGGAAATCAGTATGTTTTATTAATAAAAGTGTTGCAAAAAAAGCAATTCTGGGCAACATCCATTTGCAGTGAATAATGGATTTTTTTTATATAATAGACGGCAGTTACCAGCAAGTCTCATATTTAACAGGAATAAAAAACCCAACCATTTTATTTTATTTTATTTTATTTACTGGTGCTAGTTTTAAGGGGCTTTGTGAGAGTTTCACTTTTAAACTTGTAAGTCCTTGTTGAAACAAAACTGATGCAAACCCAATAGATATAGATATTAATTTTACAGCTCTGTTTTTTGGCAGACATGGTGCTGGCATCAAATATCCTTTCACCCAGAAGCCAATTCTGGGAAGTTGTGAGTCTGCTTAGCCAAGGTGAACAAATTATAGCAGTTTTCAGAACCACTGCAGACTGTAAAATCAATTACAGGTCACTTAGGAACTCTCTTCTTGTTGAATTAAACACCTTTCCTCTGATGACAGTTGCTCATCTTTCTCTGATTACTGCCTGCTGGTTCAGGTGTTTATTGGACGCAGGTAAATATGGCTCATGCCTGAATCTTTTTTTCATTTGCTTTTTAAAGTTTACAAATGGCTGAAGAAGAAGCCTTGCTCCTGGTATAAAGATGAGGTCTGTATGGGCAAGTAATTCTGTTATTACTTGAAGTGCAGGAGGGCTGCAGATTCGTGCGTATTTTTCAACAGTGAGGATTTCCATTTCTCAGGAAGTCAGAACCAAAAAAGGCCACATTACCTTTAGAGATTCATATTAAGCCCAATAAGATAGCCCTGGCCTGCCCTAAGGACCATACCTAGGGGCTCTGCAAGCTATGGGTGTGTGTTCTTAAATTTGCCCAATTTTTATTGTGAGATATTTAAACTCTTCCATACTCCTTGATAATGAACTTTGGATAAATTAAAGTTTTCCCTTCCATGCAAGATCCTGAGCTGGTATTATTTTGGGCTCTTGAAAACAGAATAGATCTTCCAGTTTGACTTTAAAAGAAAACTTAACTGTGGGAAATGTATACCATGGAGCCATGAACATACACTGTGAGAACCTGAAATATATAACAAAAGGCATCGTGTACTGCCAGTTATTGCCACATGATTATTTAGAATAAACTCCCATGGCTGCTTCAGTGGTGAGACTAGAAAATGGGTTATCTGTGTTCAGAGGCTCATAATGGCTTTTGCGAAATATTATTCAGTCTACCAGTGTCTAATAAATAGACCAGAACACAATGATTGCATGTGGTGTGGAAAACTCAGAAATGAGAAACAAGATTTCCCAAATACTGTAAAGGAGGGGCAAAATTTAAAGTTTTTTTTTTTCTTTTTTCATTGCGGTTGAAAAAAATGGTATTTGGTTACTTTAATTTGTCTTTGAATTTAATTCTGTTCTTTCAAAGGTTAATTTAAACAAAACAAAACAAAGTTTCAATTTTGCTGTAATTCTTTTAAGTCTGAATTTTTTTGGGAAAACAAAATAATTTGAGTTTTAAATCTAGATGAAATCATTGTGCCCCCCCAATGACTCAGGTGACTAAGACCATAAGGAATCCCTCCTCCTCCCAAAAAACCTGCTTAAATAGACAAATATGTGAACAGTTTTGTAGAAAACCTACTTTTTACAATTAAAAAAAAAAAGTTACACTAATCTTACCAAAATCTTCTCTATAGGGCACTAAATATAATTATCCCTGAGTTTGTAGGAACAGTAATTGTGCTAATTTTATTCACTAGAGGGTTTATATTTGCCCTTTTCTTTAGATCTCATTTTTTTTATTTGGGTAAAAAGTGTATTTTTCAGCTATCTTCAAACCCTGCAGAGCATTAAATCCGGGCAGGTATGGAAACATGAACCTTAGCTGATCCTTGTGTAAGATCTGTGCCCCCTTGTAATAGTGAAATAGACGAATAGGTAGCGAAATAGACAAAACGTTGCTTCTGACGGGGGAGACCTTCTGCACTTCCAGTGCTGGAGTTATTTCCCCCCATCTTGCTGTGGGAAAGCTCCAAGGGGAACCTCTAATAGAGAACTTTTTATTTTCCAGTTCGCTTCCTGACAGTATGAATGGACTCTTCATTCTAGTTGATCTCCAGTGAAATTTTTACATTTTATTAGAGCTCCCAACTGTATTTCAATGAGGATCTCTGTCCAAACGAGCATAGCATGATGTATGGAGGCTGGTGAGACAACTTGTGCATGGGTCTGTGATGCAAGTCGGTCTGTCTCACTAGTATGTCCCTGATATAACGTATCTATAGTCACCTATAGACTGTTAGATGCACACTGGATTAGGAGAATGTTAAGAATCTTTCTACCAGCTTTATTTATCCAGCCATCACACATTCTCATGGAGGATAAACAGGATCCTAAAATGTACAGTTTCTTCCAGCGTCGTGTCTGCATTGCTCATACAGTAACCCTAAAGTTCGGGAATCCCATCCTTTTGTGCGTGCATCCCTGTAATGGCTTCTTTATGGGCCGATTTTGTTGCATATGGATTTTATTATCTCTCTTGCATTTTTGTGGGGGGTTGGAAAGGAGAGATTCCCCCCCCCCCCCTTTACTAAGTTTTTGGTTACAGCTTCAATTCCTTCCCAGCTTCCACGGCCTTTGCTCTTTTCTTTTGTTCTGTTAAATGCCAAACATGTGCGAGGGCCCTTCGAAGACAGAATGGATGTGGCTTTAACATATGCTATGTGACCGATCAAGCTTTAGGATCAAGGTCGTTAGAACTGGGGGACAGTATCGCCATGTATTTTGGGTCAGTTTCTGTTACTAGGTGCTCAAGGATTGTTACAGTAGTACTAAAAGCTGAAATTAGTTGATGATACTTCACTCCCCCTTGATATAAAGATCTCAATAATAACGCTCACCTTCTGTTACAAGGCTCAGGACCTTTACCTCCCAGTTTCATGAAACGCCACTATAATTGCCCTTTTTGCCACAGCGCCTCTGTCCACACCCCAGGGTGGGGGTATATAGGAGGGAGTGGGGGTATTTACCACTTAAAATAACGTTTCACAAGGAAAGTGTGTCTGCAAAGAAAAAAATAGGGCCAGGGGGTGCTAAAAATAGAAAAAAAAGAAAACAGAGAAAAGGAAAAAGAACAATGAGAAGGGTCAGTGGATTTTAGCGAGATACATTAGTAGCATTTGGATCCAGTTAAAGGTGCCGAATTTTCCTGATGCGGTTATGTCCTGCATTGTGGTGTGCTGCATGTGTATGTCTCCATTCTGCGTGACTGGGTGCAGGAAATTTAGGGCAGTTTATTAGATGTAGTAAACACAGAAATTTCTGTTGAGTTTTCTATTCATTTTTTTTTTAAAACCAACAAGTGGCATTTTTATTTATTTACCTCTAGAGATCGCAGAGGTTTGTGTCAATTTAATTTTTGTCTTTTGTTTTCTGTTTTGATTTATGCTCTTTTCCATCTTGTTTAATAAAGGATAAATGAGAAGTAGTGAAAAGGAACAAAACCATAATCCTTAAAACCCGCTTTACAATGCGGGTTTTTCCTTTCGATTTGTACCATAATTTATACTCCATAGAAGCCAATGTTAAATCTCACGGTCCACATGATTTGTCCGGGTTGCACAGTAATTCCGCACTCGATAATTGTGGTCAAATTAAAAATGAATTGTAAGTTGAGACACTGTGATCTACCCGTTCTGTACACTTTTTTAATATAGGTAGGCTCAGTAGATTGAGAGAGACGTATTGATAAGAGTATTGTAACCATGCATCTGGAAAATGATAGATACGTTTTATTAGATATGTCTCATATTGGATGGTATCGAAATACCTGTAGGAGAGATTGGATATATCATGTATCTATATCTAGCTCTGTTTCTATATATATACCCACTTATATACAACATATATGTACTTATACACACATTTATGTGTGTGTGCGCGCGTGTATGTGTATGTATTATATACACACTAATACTTTTGTATACGCTTGAATGATGGAGGTACCAGTTGTTCTCATGAAGCTGTAAACATCCCAATCAAGCTGCATAAAATGGGCATATGTGTTTCCCATTCATAGATGTATATCTAAAAATCTGTGTCATACTATGTTACATGCATGTTGACTGGAATATCGAAAAAGAGCTACTTTCATATTGGTTCACACAGGTCATTGTATGATTGCATGCAAACCCCAACATACAGACCATGAATGTTTAACTTCTAGTGATGGAAAAGACCCCGATTTAGCGCTCCAGGCCATTGCTCGGCCAGTGCAGGATTGTTTGCCACAGTATATTTTCTAGAGTGCTGTACCATAGAGGTTTAAAGGTCCCTAGCAGTGGGGTTCTCTTATGCAGCACCCGCATAGACATTGCATATATTTTAAATCCTTTTGACAGTGTGGTTCAGGGAACCCTTGTCTGTAGGGCTTGTGAGCCAGTTGGTAGAGTTTTGGTTGAATTAAAAATGTAGGGTAGGCAAAGCTGATGGAGCGCGGAGAGTTAAGAGTTTTGTGTGTGGAGCACGTATGTATCTCATGCCATCACTTAGAACCAATACTGAAACTTTTCCAAAACCTGGCCTCCAACTAGCTGGATCACGTTACGTCCATCGATTGGAACTCACATCTACAAACTCTGGTAACTGCATTCAGAGGGACGGATGTTTAGTGGGAAGGAATGACTTCACTCCAAGAGGGCTCTCTGATACCGTACGGCCATAAACCCCACCAAACCCGCACTGTCCTGTGCATGATTGAAAATCTCTACAAAGGCAGAGCGAGGACTGTGGATTTAGTATTTGTCTCCATTCTCCACTCTACCTGCAACTATGTAATAGGTAGGTTATAGTAATTCTAGAATGACAGCTTTCCTGCAGCAAATGCAGTTCCTGTGTATGTAGCCATATATTTATATATATGTGGAAAGAAAGAAATGTGCAGTGTATTAGGTATTTTCTCTTTCTGTTTCCAGTACAGGTACAAACACCATAAATGCTCTAGTGTTTACCCATGTCCTGTATTTAACTGCCAAGTCGTTTCTTTGCCTCGGAAGATTTATGTTTTGACTTTTATTGTGTTAGCACCTCTGGGGTTTCTTCTCTGCTCCCCTGCACTCCCCCAGTTTTGTGGAAGTCAGACATCGGCAAACTGGACAAATAGTCCCCATCAGTGACACCCCCCGATGGGAAGAGCTTTCCAGGGACTGTCCAGGCACCGATCTCAGCCTTATCTGGAGTGGGGTCGAGGTGCTCGCAGACGAGTTGAAGGCTGATCTGCATTCCCTTGTCCCCCAGTAGGGTCACATTCCCCCAACCCGCGTATCGTGCACACACTGTTGTCTGTTTTATTTCCCTATAAACGATGGAGTCTCCTACCTGGAAAGCGATAACTAAAGGCATCTGGAAGAGGCACGTCTTTGTACTCCAAGGCACAGGGTGCTGGCCTGGGTCGTGCTTTACCCAGGAGTTCAGTGAACAGCAGCTATGGAGGAGACCAAAAAAAACAACCCCAGAAACTTAGCTTCCTTTGGCTATTCTGGAATCGGGATGGTGTTGCTCGTACACAGCTTAGGTGTCAACGGTTAAACTCTGATGGGCCAAATTAATCATCAGGATCTGCTGACTTAATGGAGTTGCAGCAAAGATGACTCTGGCTGAGTGAAAACACTTTTATTTAAAATATGGGAGCAAGGGGCACACGTCTTTAGTTTTCTGGGGATAGTTTGATGCCAGGTAGAGCTGACGGGGGATTGAACAGGGTGGTTAGAGCCCTCTGGGAAAGTGCATGCACATGTTATCCTTCTGTGAGCATTCAGTGCCAGGCTTCCAGTTGGCCTTATCTTCAAGACCTCTGCTTGCCAGCACTTCCTGTGGGACCTTGGAGTTGGTGAGGGTCCTTTTGGATCATTTCTTCCATTTCTCCGGCTCATGCCCCACACAGATTTTTCCAAGCGCTGCCCTGGGATTTTTGCATCAAGCTCTCCAAGAAAAGTGTCGAACTCTACGCTCAGACCACTTTAAAGACGAGCACCGGCTCCCAGTTAATTTCAGAGTCCTTGACAGAGTGCAGATAATTGCCCCCTCGCTCCCTTAATGCCGGCACTGCAGCAGGCTGTCTTATTGTTTTTTTTCGGGAATGCTGATTCGAGGTGCAGGACGCTACTGTCTCAGCTGTCCCGCTCCCCTCTATTCTCTTCTAGTAGCTCTTTTTATTTTTAATCTCTTTTATTTTCCTTTTATACAAAGATTGTTTGCAACCCTGCCCCTACTCCCTTCCTCTCTCTTTTCCAGGCCGTTAAGCTCTGTTAGCTATTCTTCACTCACTAAGGTCTGTAGCAAGCACAGTTAATAAACAGCAGATACAAACAGGTCCAATGTCTCTGACAAGATTTTCTCTCTCTACCTGTCTCTCTCTCTTTCTAGGGATTGCAATTACATTCCTTACTGGTTGTACATTTGGTATCCAGATGCTGGCTATGCACAGAATCCTAATAGAAGGCTGGAGCTCAGAGGTTTGAGGTGGAGCGAAGCTGTTCGCAGGTTCACTACTCACTTATGCACTCCACGCGTTAAACCCTCTAAGCCGTCCACCTGGTCTTAGTGCAACAGCAAAGCAATAGGGAAAGGAGCCGGAGTGGGAACGGTCGGGGGAAAGAGCCACTTTGAATTGCGACTTGAGGGCTTTATATCTCAGACACGCGTATATTCTACATCTATATACAATGTACGCACACACACATAATCTATCTATAGGCATGCACACATAAATCTTAGCTATATGCATTGATATATAATATATACACATTTATCTATAGTTATCTTTAGGTACACACGCATCTCCCTCTGTATAATATACACACCCGTATGTATATATAATGCACACACACTCTTGTATCTCTAGGCACACATACATCTATATGTATCTGTAATGTGTATAACACACATTTATAACTGTCTGTCTATAGACACACATCATATCTCTGTTTCGCTACATAGGTGATACTTTCCCACACACGTCTATCTGGTTATAGAAATAGTATGTTGTATAGAGCAGCCCTTGGTCTCCGAAGGTGAAAATTTTGGCTCTTTTGCAGTAGGAGTAAAGCAGGTTTTTAGGGACTGCCTCCCGCCTTTTGGCAGGCGATCACATCTGAGCATTGTCACCCTCAGCACTGAGAAGAGTTTTAACATTTTTGAGCTCATCACGTCTCACCCCAAAGGCAGCCGCATTCCAAGGCCCGTGTTCCACCAGTCTCATGCCTGTGGCTTATTAAAAAACAACCAACCAAACCCACCTCCCAACCCACCCCTGCAGCCTTTTGTGCCTTCTTGGGTGACGGGATGAGAGACGCTCCTAGAAATGTCAAATACTAATATAATGGCAATGTCGCATAGCTGATCCTGTACATTCGAGCCCCTTGCTGCTTGGGTGCTCTCTGGCTAGGGAGGTAAGGGGAGAGAGAAAGCAGAATTCTCCTGCAGCCTGTGACACCAGCGGATTTAATAGATGAATTTGTGGAGCGTCTCTAAAATCAGTGACCTTCTCTGAGCAGGTGTTGGGATTCACTATGGGGTGGGGTGGAGAACTCTGAACTCTTCAGCTGCGTGTTTGCCAGCAGAGCGCAGTTTGGAAAGGCCAGTCCAGAAAGGTCTGCTCCCAAAGGCTGCGCCTCCTCTTAACATCTCCCGCTGTGGCACTCCCACTGGGGCAGCACGAGTAACTGCAGGAGCGTTAGTGCAGATGGGGCAGGGGTGACCCAGCCATTGTAATGCTCTAGAGTGTGGGTGCGGCGGGTGGGAAATCTTAAGGAAAAAGCCTAGCTTGGGCAAGACCCATGAAAGAAAGAAGGAGGAGAGGAAAGAAAGAAAGAGGAATTGTGTTACGGTAATGGATACACTGCTCCTGGCCTGCTTCCCTTGCTCTGAGTCTTCCCAGCGCCATCCAGACAGTTAATCGGCATTTATTAGTAGGTGTTAAAAGTGACGTTCGTTTATTTATTTATTTCTCCCCTTTGGCTGTTGATGCTGTCGCTGCCAGGCTGCTAAACAGCTTCCCATTGTTCGAGGGCTAATTAGCTCTTAATGAACCTCCTTGCTCGAAAGCCAGAGCCGAATGGAGGGGTGTGCGATGGTGGGTTGTTTTTTTTCAGGCGCGTGAGTTTAGGGCAAACTGTGTGTCTTGAAAAAAAGCATGGCAGGCCATGAGTGACGGCAGCGAAGGGATCAATAGAGGGATGCCAGGGGAGGGTTGGGGTGCTCTGTCGGACTCCCTGTTGAAAGTCAAAGAGGGGCGTGCATCACCCTCCAGGATCACGCCCTTCATCATTAAAAGGTAGGGGTTTAATTTTGCACTGATCCAGGACTGAAAAGCTCTGCACTCCAGACTTGACGGTTAAAATAGCCGTGGGGCTTACGCTGTATGTTCTGTGCTCCCAGTGCTTCAGAGCCTGTTCTCAGAGGGTGACAAGGGGAACAACTTGGCGATAAGTCACGTCCTGGGCCTTGACCTAGATAATTTTTTTTGTTTTAACTTCTCAGCTCCAAAGTGGGTTTCAGAAAACGTGTGCAGGAATCATGGGGGGAGATTGGTCTGGGTTACGCGGGAGGTCAGACAATCCCTTCTGGCCTTAAGAATCTAGGACAGACTGGATCCGCAATGAGGAAAAGAAGATTTTCAGTGGTCGTCATTTGTATATATCACTGTCGAGGGTGATCATTTTAAAATGATCCATTTTCATTCATATGTGCTGCTGCCCAGGATGATCTGAGCAGATTGTACAATGCCTGACACAGCTGGGGCCTGGTCCAGGACCAGGGCTCCTTAGCACCACAGTGAGATAAATAATAGCCATAATAAGAACTTGCTTTCAACAGCCTCACACTTCAGGGCAAATCCTCCCGCCATCCGTCGGTCGAAGTCAACTCGACCCAACCCTGCTTTGGTTGACATCGCCGAGCCGAGCCGAGCCGTCCTGGCACGAGAAGATCAAGCAGGACTGTGGCTGGGGCAAAGCTCCGTTGATAGGGAAGTAGAATCAGTCACTGAGAGTCCTGAGGAGCAGGGTTATGGGACAATTGTTTGTATAGGGCGACATGGTTGTGTGTGAAATAAAGGCTCTGCTGTCAGCCGGTTCCGCAGCACATGGCGAGAACGCACTTTCTCTGTGTGTGTAATATTTAGCTTGGGTATTTGAACCAGTCTCTGAGCTGTTTCCCTCTTGTTAAAGGAAAGAGAGCAAGAACAGAATAAGGTTTTTAATTTTTGCCGTGTTCCTTTCACCGCATAACTAGCCACGCGGAGCTGGATCGAGCCACTGGAGCTCCCTACTGGTTTGAATGGGTATGGCCTGCTGTCTTTTAAAAAAAGCAGCCAAGGGGGGCCTGATCCAACAACCAGGGAACGCAGGTGTTGTCCCATTGACTTTGATGGGAGGTGGATGGGGCCTTTGTTTTCAGTGATGCGACTTACGCCAGCAAAGGAGGCAGGATCGGGGCCAGGGTGGTATATTTCTGCCAGCGAATGTACCAGGTTCCCCGAGTCTGAAGCATGCTACCCTCCGCTGTGTCCAGGGGTCTCCCCTGTGCTGCTTCAGGAAGAGGGCTGGCACTCATGGGAAAGAGATGGGTAGCATGCAGGGGTGCTGCTTACTTCCCATACAATAAAGTGTCTGGGCAGAGTGGTGGAAGGAATGGAATGAGTCCCCTTCTCTCTGCTCACTGGGTGTGGAAGGGCAAACCTCGGGTACATTCACACCGCGCCCCCATTCAGACCAGCTCCTCTATCCCCAGCTGGCTCTGGTGGCGGGGGTTTGGGAGCGGGCAGCCTGTAGCGGCTCATGCAGCTCCTCTCTCTATGAGTCAGCTGGCGAGGCGGACAGGGTTGAAGCTTGGCAGACCTGATGAGAAGAAGGATCCTCTCCAAAGCGAGTTCAGAATCCACCCCCCTTCCCCACCCACCTCCTGGTCTGATTGAAGCCGCGCTTTGTGTCCTGCTGCGCCCTGGTCTGGGGTGGGGGCGGGTAGGAGGCGCTGAAACTTCAGACGTAGGGTGGAAGGAGTCCGAGCAATGACAATGGAAAAAGAAAGGATGGAAATTGACTTGCTAGAATAATAACTAAGATGGGGAACAACTTTTTATTCCCTCACATGGCGTGGGTAGCTCCAGGTGCTGCGGTCAGGATGTGCGGAGGGTGTGCCTTGCCTCTCCTGGACCTGACCCTACTCTCAGCCCAGTGTAAATCAGGAGTGACCCTGTTTACAGCAATGGAATTACACCCGTGGCAGCAAGACCAGATTTGGGCCCTAATCTGGGGTTGATGGGAATCTCAGGGGCTTCTTTCTAGGCCCATTTTTCCAACTTGTATGGCACGGTCTGTGGAAGGGCCACATCATCAGCTGGTTTAAAGTGGCAAAGCTCTGCTGAAGTCAGTGGAACCAGGCCCGTTTACACCAGTGCAGGATCTGGCTTTAGGCTAGACGGAGCACTGGAGTGATGGGACAGCCCTGACCCCCCACCAGGCCCTTGGGTAGGAGATGGGCTGGGGGAGCATTTCCCTCCACTCACGCTTGCCCAGTGATGAGCAGCCTCGTGAAGCTGGGTGGAGGGCCAGGGGAGGTAACGGAGAGTCCTGCTGTGTGTGGATCTGAGAGAATTCTGCAGCAGGGAAGGGTGTGCAGGGGTGGGGTGGGGGAGCCTGGTGTGCGTTTGATCTTTCCCCAGTTCACATGTTAATGACTGCACCCCTGGGAGATGGGGTGGGGTGGGGGCAGGGGAAGGCAGAGCTGCTGAGTTGAACAGACCTTTCGGACCCTATAACAGGGCCCTTGGGCAGCAAGAAGGATCCCCAGTTCCCTGGGGTTTACCTGCTGTTATCCAAAAGTTCCCCTGAAGGTTCGGCACACCCAGCTCCAGCACTGTTGGCCGTGAGCGGATATCGATGCCGGGAAGCAAGGCCCTCGGCATTGCCGGCTGTATTGATCCTGGAGAGTGATTTGACATCTCACGGCCTCCAGTGAAGCCAAATCCACATCAGGGCCAGCAAGATCTGAGTTTCCCTTCTGGTTGTTAATTGGGAGGGTGTGTGTGTGCAGCGGAAGAATGGAAATTAAGACTTTTTATTCCCACCCCACCAAGATTGGCGTTCCAGCACCATGTGTCTCCCCGACATGCCAGACGAGGCAGGGCGCGGTGCCACTTACGGTCAGTTTTGGGGGAAAGATGCTGATCCTCATCCTCCCCTGCCCTGTGCTGCTCTTTCAGGAACAGTGTTAGCAAAGTCCCCCCCCAAACTTGGGTCACTGAAAATTCCCCACTCCTCCAAGCAGGTGCCGTTCCCCAGCGTCAGGCAGCCTTGGTCTCTTTCAGCGCATTTGCTTCACCCGATGCACCGATTTTTTTCTGCTCCTCTAAATTCTTTTTTCCCCTGGCCCTGCTCTGCGCTCGAGTGTGATACAGCAGTGACTTGGAGGAGTTCGGTAGCGAAGGGCAATGTTCCAGCCGCTCCAAAAAGCCTTCAGAATGGCCCAGGCTTCCCTTACACTCAATATTCCGCCCGGCTTACACTATGAAATTGACAACACACTGTACCCACTGGAGCCCATATATAAATACGCAGGTTATCTCCGCCAATGCTGCAGTAGTGTTCCTGTAAGCTGTAGTATTAAAGACCATTCTTCACGACTCCAGGACTTTTTATTTGAGGAAGAGAGGGTTCTTTTCAGTCCTTGGTTAACAACCTCCCAAACTCACTCTCCCCCAAGGATGAAACCTTTTTATTTCTGATTTTTTTTACAAAACAAAAATCTCTGTCTTTGAATTTTATAATTTTATTTTCTAGGGGGTCTGAAATCAGCTGCTTCTTTTATTGCAGGATCTCTACCAAAGGCCTATAAATGGCAAGGCCGATTTGTAACAATCAGAGATGGAAAAGACCTATTAGATTGTTTGGTCGGTTCTCCTTTCCGATGCACCAGAATTGTCTCCAAAGTGTGTTTTATTAGAGCACTGTCCAGTCTCATTTCAGAGAGAATATTTGCTGTTTCCCCACAAATTTGAAACCAAATGTTGTAGGATTTTTGCACAAGGGGAAAAAAATATTTGTATCATCTTATTTGCTCTTTAACATTCTGTGTGGTAAAAACCTCCCCATGTGCTAGGAAATAGACCAAGTATTTGGACAATTAATCCAAATATTTCTGATCAATCGGTCCGGAAAATTTGACTGCCAAGTGAGATTTCTTACTGTGCTTTCTAGTGGGTTTTTAATTAGGCTGGATTGGGATATTTTTTAAAGCCTTATTTATGTTTGCAGTGAAATAAAATACACCAAGTCTGACCCTGTAGAGAACTTGGAAAATCCCAATTCTTCCTCTCTTCAATCCCGTTTCTGCTGAGAAAAGCCGCCAGCCCTCATGCCCCACACCAAATCCAACCGCAGTGGAATTATTTCCGTGGTTGAGATTTCTGAAGCCAAAGGAACGCGTGTATGTGTGTTGCAGGAGGTGGGGGCAGAGGTGGGGGGTGGAATGGCGTCTCCTGATCTGTGGGAGGTGCGGACGTGGAGGATTCTTGGGTGGAATATGCAGGGCTTTTCAGGTTCTACATTCCATCTCACAGATCTGCCTGTGAAATTCTTAGCGGGATGGGTTGGGTGTGGAACAGCCAGCCACATAAAGGTCTTTGAACCACAGACGGAGGTGACTAGCGCATCGTAATACCCTTATCAAACCATAGTACGAAGCACGGAGAAAACACAGAGCGGCTGAGGAGATGCGGGAGTCACGATAGATTCCCCGGTGCAGGGGTTGCGGCACGTTGAGCTGGGAGAGTAGGTATTTCGTGGCACAGGGGAACAAAAATTTCCTCCATATGGACAACCCCCCCGCATCCCCCAGCTCTGCTGAGAGCTCTCCAGAACCCTGCCCCAGCATAGAAGGCAGGAGTCCTGCGTACTTTTAGCTCCTTTCCCCCAGATGCGTTTATCTTTGTAAAAGAAACTCTCCCGTGCGTGATTTTTAAATGAAGTGGCCAAATAGGTTCCATTGATTCATTTTGCCCTGCAACCCCCACACCCCAACCTGGGGTGGAGAGGTCGGTAAAGAACCTAATCGTGCTATGCATAGACTGTAGCCATTCCCCCGTCCGTCTGCTCACCCTGCGTAGATCGGTGAGTTTTGGGGCTTAGGAAGCATCCAGTGCAGGGCAGTTTAATGGGGGGTTTAGCTTTGTGACCTTGAGATTGTGGGGGGAGAAGGACGGGACTCAATCAGGGGGTCCCACCAAGCCTGCAGTAGCCTTAGGTACCAGTGAGGTGTCTCTCCCTTGAGCCTCACAGCTGGGGTTGGCGTGGAGATGCCTAAGCTATTCAACTAAGCCAGCTGCCAAAAAACCAAGAGATATCAGGAGCAGGGAAAGCTGTTTCCCAGCCAGCTCGATAATCCCAATTATTATCTGGTTTCTAGATCAGGATTCTTATTAAACCTGGCACTGTTGGATTTGCTGTTCCGGCCGCCTGCCTCAGCAAAGGGCTCGGAACGGATTTATCTCCCATGGATTCAGGAAGGAAATTGAGTGGAAAAAAACCCTGGGCAGCGCCCCACAGGAATGCTTGGTATTTTGGAGTAAGCAGAGAAAAAGCTGGTGGGGGAGTTACGAGGGATGTTTGAATTTGAGGCTGATGGTTTCCCTCTTTTGAAGTGGCAGTTGATGCTGATCTGGTGATGATATGGGAGGAAAAAGCTTTAAAATGTGCACATCTGTGTGTGTGCGTGTACATGTGTGCGTGCGCATCTGTGTGCGTGCGTGTGCACATCCGTGTGTGTGTGTGTGTGTGTGTGTGCATAAAACCACGAGTACAGCCTGACTCTCGGCTGCCCTGCGTCTTCTTGCAGTTGTTTATACTAGTGCAAAAGGTGTGAAACAGGATCAGACCCTGTGTGTGCGCACAGATCTCTGGTAATATGTGTGTAGATGTGTATTTGTATTACTGTATGTGCCTGTCTACATATAGAAATGTTTGGGTGCCTGCATACCGATTGCAATAGGTACTTATAGCTATATAATCAGGGACAGTTTTATTTCAAATAATTTTAAAAGTTTGTAAATTGAAAGAAGTTTTAAAAAAACTTACTAAAAAGTGGCCTTAAGAAGAGCGTTGTGTAGCTCGAAAGCTTGTCTCTTCCACCAGCAGAAGGCAGTGCAACAAAAAGATATTACCGCCTCTCACATTCTCTCTAAAAAGTTTTTCTCCCTCACTGATGAAATTATCAAATAAAGCTATAGTCTGTCTGTCTGTCTTGCTGTCTCTCTCTCTCCCCATTGAGAACACCCCTAAACAGTTTTATGTAAACAGAGTTTTCAGGCGCTATTTCCCCCGCCTTACATTATGATTTGTTTTTCAAACACATGCTTTGGACCTGTCCCCTCTGTTCATTAGCATAAGAGATTCATTTCATGACTGGTCGCAGAACTTCAGTTTTGCAGGGTGATGTGTTTTTATAAACCTGTGCCATTTATTTTGCCTCACAAGGGCCCTGGGTCCCATCCTCTGACTCGCCTCTAATTCTCCATCTGCGAGCTTTCTCTCCGTGGTTCATCTGTGGTGCTGCCTTACAGACCCAAGGAGCTGAGTCCAAGCGACTGGACCACAGAGGGGACGGGTAACACTGCTGAGGGAAATGGTACAAATTGGAAAAGTTTTCCCTCTGAAGTTACTACTTGAAAATAAATCTAAATCTCCCTTCCCTGCACCACTGAAAAACCAAGGACCTGATCCTCAGCTGGTGTGAACTGGCGTAGCTCCATAGACTTCAGTGCAACTACACCGATCTATTCCCTCTGGGGATTCGGCCCGTTGGCTTCAGTGGAGTGACGCTGATTTACATCTGCTGGGGATCTAACCCTAAAACACCTTCTTGATCCGGCAGCTGTCATTCTGAAATGCAATCAAGAACGTTGTGCATTCGCCCGTAATAATGAGGCTGGCGATTCACAGCCAGTTCAGAAACCGACTAGAGCAAAGTGCCCCAAAATCCTGAACCGATCGGGGCGCGGGGTGAGTTTAATTACGTGATTGGCAGCATGGCAGCAAATGCAGGCTAAGCTTCTTAGCCTGACTCATTTACAGCGCTGGCCGGATTGCAATCGGCACCGCGAGCTGGGGCGAGCCGGGCTGCTGGTGCCGCTCAGCGCAGAGTTTTGCTAGATCTTAGGCTGGGGTATTGAATCCAGTGGGTGCAGGACCTAGGCCTGTGTTGGGTTAAATGTCGAGTCTGTTTCTCCCATGTATATATTGTTAGTCTCTGAGCGTGCCGTCTAAACCACACACTTGGCTTTGGCCGTCTGGTCCCATGTGAGCGCTCAGGTCAGAACTGTGCCTCCGCTCCTCACCCGGCTTGAGAAAATTGGGGGTGGGGGGTGGAATCCCTAGCACCTAATGTGGTGGGTTGGGTTCGGAGAGGGGGTATTGCATCCCCCTCCCTATCTGAGAATCTGAGCGTGGGCAGTGCAGCAGCCTGCAGTTCAGTGGGAGCTGGGGGCACGTGGCACCTCTCTGGATTGTGCCCCAAAGTGGAGGAGGATTTCAAACTGGCTGCCGAAAGTCAGGGTCCGTAAATCCCCATGTTAGGCACCCGACTCAAAGTGGCCTGGTTTGGGTTTTTTTCCCCAGAGGTGCTGGGCTCCTGCTTACCCCATCAAAGCCAGTGTGAGCAAGAAGGGTTCAGCACCTCTGGGACAAGCCCAGTGCTTTTCCTTCAGTGCCCAAGGAGCCGAGCTTTAGGGATGGCAAAGTTCTGCCTAGGGTTTGTGCGGTTGATGGAAATGGCCTTTGCCCCCGAGACCCTGGCTCTGGATGCCCCGGAAAGTGGACTCTGTCTCATGAAAGAAACGTCTGTGTTCCCTGCCCTGCGCTGCTCCGTCGCCACGGGCTCTCTCCTTCCGGCTTTCTCAGCAGCTGCGTTTCCATTTCCCTTCCTTTTTTAATCCTGTTTTATTCTTTCTCCTCTTTTTCTCCTCTTCTCTCCCCTTGGTTGATTTTTTATCTTCCAGTGTTTCCTCTCCTTCCCACCCTCATCCCAGGCTCCCCCCATCACCCCACTCCCTATCCCACAGTCTTTCCCTCCATATGTACCCCTTGATCCTCTCTGCCTTCTGTTCCTAGCCCCATCCTTGGGTCTCTGTCCTTCATCCATCCTTCCTTTTCTTTCCCCCACAACTCCTTTGGTCCTCTTGGGATGGGGGCTAGACCCCAGCCCCCCTCCAGATATGGGTGAGGAGAGTGTTTCAGAGGGTGAGCAGGTGCCGGGATTAACTTGCCGGTGTCACCTGTCAAATGGAAGTGAGTTGACAGCCAGAGCTGGGTTCTGGCCCCTGCACTCACAGCCTAGATACTGATGCGAAATATCCCTCTGCTCTGCGTTGTCTGGGGGCTTGGACAGGGGATGAATTCTTAGGAGTGGGTATTTTTTTGGGTATTTTATTAAAATAAATGACTGTTATTCCCAATCTGTTATCTTGATGGGAACCTCACGCGTTGGGGAACAGAGGCCATCTTGAAAATCCCCAAACTTCCTCCTTCCATTTCAGGTTTCCTCAAACTTAGAGGGTGCCCCAACTTACAGCTAAATGGAGTGTCTCCCCTGCCCCGCACCAAAAAAATAATTTTCTTTCCTGGCACTCTCCTCTGCAGTATCTGAGTGCATTGATCAATATATTTCTCTCCCCAAGAGAAGTTCCTGGGTTTGTCTATCTAGTCCCTCCTGCTCTCTAGATCCTTGATACAGAGGGAATTGTGAAAACATTACACCTCTCCTGTGCCTGACTCTACCTTGTACTCCCTCTCTTCCTGTGTCGTTCCCGGTGTGGTGAAGCACGGGGGATCTGGAATGAAGCTGTCGCCCAGTTGTGCTGCATCTCAGATGTTGGCATTTGGAAGCAGATGATTTAAGCGCTTCCGTTCAGACACCTGTTCTCCCAGTTTGTCGCTTGTCTTCTCCTGGGACATCGTCTGTAAATACCTGAGCCCCCTTGAGCTGAGCAGCGCTGTTTCGGTGCAGAATAACGCAAAGGCCCTGTGGGCGCTGGACCCCCGGAACTCCCCTTAAATACTGTGCAAGCTAAAACGGTTTCTCAGGCCAGCCCCAGTTTGGCGCAGGACAGTGGAATCCAAACCCAGCTCTGGACCTGGAATTTGCTTTCGGCTGTTGGGCCTGAAAGCGTCTGAACCAGAACTCCAGGTCCAAACAGCCCTCTGCCTGGGATCACAAACGAAATCCGGCTCTGTTATTCCGGGTTCTGACACTCTGGTTTGGCTGGTGCTGGAAGTAGGCATGTGACATTTGGACCTTTAAAAACCCTGGGGCATGGTTCTCTACCTGCCTTGTGGGAGCAGTCAGGTACCTTGCCTGCCCGACCCAACCGTAGCATCTCTTGGCTCTGTTCTTACTGCGCTAGAGACAGTTTGGCAGGAACCCTGGTTAAACCTGGTCGAAACCTGTCTCCTGTCTCGGTGTCCTGGCTCCGGGATGAACCACAAACTCTCGAGCGGAGACTAACCCTGCAAGTTTAGTGGGTATTGCAGGATGGCGGTTGGGGTGGGGTAAATGGGTGGACGTAGAGGGCAGGTCTGTTTCCATAGCACGGGAATGTGGTATGGGGCGACATGTTCATAGGGGAAGTCGGGCTATACAGGGTTGGATTTTGCATGTACTCTCGCGCTTCTTTTTTATAAACCAGTTACTGATGATGCAGCACGTTTTGGAATTCTCATTCACTTTTTACATTTCTTTTATAATGACCTTTTATAACTACGCCAGCTGGACTCTGTTCCCCCTTTTCTGCTGTCCCTGTTGGGTGGTAGGTTCTCATGGGCTGCGGTTCTGAGCTTCCGCCTGGTCTGATTTTCTTTACGCCCCATGAGCACAGTGCCCAGCCCCGTCTAGAACCTTCATTTCTGTTTTCACTCCAGGCCTTTGCTGATTTGCACAGATTTCCTGTGAACCACGAACTTCAGGGAAAGCCGGCCGCTGGGACAGATCTTCCGCTGGCAGAGGTCACAACAAACCTGCATCAGTTGACACCAGCTGAGGATCTCAGCCCTGTGTCTGTGCCGTAGAGAATTTTTTTAAGTTGATTAAAAATCATCATCATCTCTTTTAACCAAACCAGAAAGTGAGACTTTCAGGCAAGGAGAAAAGATGCTCGCCTGGTTAACAGGGCTGCGAGATTAGGTCTCCAGGGTCCTATTCCCAGCTCAAGGCATGAGCTCAGGCAAGTCACTTCTACTCCATATCCCCACTGTGAGAGTGAGGATTCCTCGCAGGAGGCTAAATCAATTAATTAACGTTTGCAAAGCACATGGCGAGCTGGAGCGGGGTGTTGCTATCCAAGTGCAGAGCACTGCATCAGCTGCAGAGAGTTGGTCCTTTCTGAGCAGTGTAGAAGTCTTCTTCCATATCACGTCCTCCCACAGTTTAGATGCTGGCCAGACCTAGATTCTGTCGTCAGCACTTGGGATTCAAGCTGGAGCCAGGGGGCTGCGGTGGTTCTCTCCACAAAGCCTGGCTGGGAGCTGGAAGCTCCAGCTGCAAGCACTGGGCTCATGGTCCCACCGGCAACTCCAGAAATTCCACCCATCCCAGCCGGAGGGAGAAGGCTGGCTGGTGAAAATTGCTGACAGGTTTTTAAAAATACACTTGGTAAACAGCGTGCTCCCCTCCCCGGCAGTGTGATCCCTGCAGCCTCAGGTTCCCATGTGCATTGTAAAACTGCGGAGCCAATTACAACACAGGGCATCGTCCGGTGTGGTTAGAACGTTGGTCAGCGTAGCTGGGACCAAATTGTGTTTTACTCACTTTCCGATGCTGCTTCCTGGGACAGATCCTGTGGTTAGAGCCTCTGTAAGTTGCATGGCCGAGTGCGCTTTAACAACGGCAGGGCTCAGCTTTATTAGAACTCCCCAACCTGGCCGAAATTCTTGTTTTTATGGTGTAAACGGAACCTTCTTGGATCCTGGAGGGAAGAATCTGGGCTGTCTGGTTAGTGGATGAAGGTATCTGATTGCAGAGGGCCACCAGGGAGTGCCCATGTGCCAAGGGGAAAGGAGGGCACAGTTACTGAAGTCCAGCCTTGGGGGTGCAGGGGAGAGGTGTCCATCTGATTTTTTTTTTTTTAAATCTTTTAATATTTGTTTCACCTTATAAATCATCCCACCCGTCCAGCTTGCAGAGACTGGATTTATGGGCCCAGGTGTAGCTGCAAGGAGATGAACTCGGTTGCTGGCGACCAAACTGTTTTAATGTTTTTATAATGATGGCATTGCAGGAACGATTTCGTTTAAGTGAGAGGTCTCTCCTGGCCATAAATCCTCCCCCAGACAGGCTGGGAGGCACTGCCAGCTGCCTGGGGAACGTGTGAAAGGAATGGGAATCGGACTCATGGAGAGGGACGGGCCCCGGCAGGATGGAGTGAAATCCACCAGGCCGTATGGTTTTGCACTTAGCCTTTGTTTCCGTGCTGGAACCAGTTACGAAACTGACACCCGGACACAGCATGAGGCCATCGGGTCTTGTCCAAAGCCGGCTTCCCACTTTCCTCTGGATTCTGGGCCACCTCTCCAGTTGGTGTCAATCAGGATAGCTGCAACGGGGCCTGCACCAATCGACAGCACGGAGGCATCTGGCCATAGATTTGAAGTGGGCCAAAAACGGAGCCAATTTTCTGATTCCTGTATCCTCTGTTTTAGGGGTTTGGATCAAACAGGACCTGGATTAGAACCGACACTGGTCGGGTATTTTTGGCTTGGCACCCTGACTGCTGTAGATTTGCAAAATCTCAAACTTCCCTCTGACTTGGTCCCACTTGTAAGTGTCTCCCAGTTTATCACCATATCTGTGACACTAGGAGCCGGATTCTCACCCGGTGTGAGTCAGTGTAGCTATGTGGAAGGACACAGCGCTGCACTGGTTTGTACCAGCCGAGTGTACTGCCTCGCGAGCTGTGACACGGATCCAAGGGAAACCAGACGTAAACGTCTCTTTTAATTGTATTTTTCGCTCTTCCCTCAGCCTTGTCCACTAGCTGGAAAATGGCAAATTTAGGGGGAACCTGTCTGTGCTGATTAGGGTTATGAAGAAAGGGATGACAGACGCTCTGATCCCATGCTCATTATGATGCATCAGTGCCTAGACAGACAGGATTTCCTAATGGCTTCAACTTCCCCAACAAAGAATTTAGCTGGTGTAGATCGGCATTGCTCTGTTGTCCGTACTGGGAGTGACACCTGTTCACACCAGCTGAGGATCTGGCCTATTAGTGGGGTGGAAGTGTCAATGTGATAGGCTCTGTCAGATGGTACCAGGAATCCAAATGGGATGATGATTATATTTATTAACCCGGGACTGAGGCTGTTGGGAGCTCCGTATACCACTAAAGAACCAGCCATGCATAAGAGATGGAACGAGGGATGCAGGGAGAGGCTGCCGCACCCCCTGGCTTGAAGTGGTTTCCATCATACACAGGTTTACAGTTTGGTTCAATGGCTCTCAGCCCCCCCACCCCCACTATACAAATTGTTCCAGCCCCCCTGCAGCCCCAGTGTTGAATTGAACTGGACCAGCTTCGCAGGTGGTGTAAATCAGCAGAACTGGAAATATCCTGGGGAGGGTGGATGGATGGCGAGAGGCACGTTTGTGGGCATGGTTGAAAAACGGGGAACGAATGACTAGGATCTTGCTTGGAGGGCTGGGGCCCAAGCCGGGTGAGTCTCACACCGAATAAACCAAACCAGAAAGGGGCAAAATTTCTTGTGAGCCAGAGAAAGGCTCAGTGGGATTTTCCCTGCGCAAAAAATAGCTGCTACACCAGCACAAACGAACCAAGTAATTGGCGAAATTGTAACATTTCGTGCTCATTAGACAGTCGGAAGCAGCTGATGGTAAAGCAAGCCCTGTCCAAAGTGGGCAGAGGCTGGGGAGAAAAGCAGGAGGAAGGGCTCTCCCTTTCTGCACCCTGGGAATGGACTGGGTGGAGCTGGTGGACTGGAAAATTGCAAACCTGTGGCAGCGAATACAAAGCCACTGCAACTCCATCTGCCGGGTTGCGGGGTGAAAGTCCTGGGTGATTTTAAGTGCATGGCAATATACAAATTGCACTTACCCCTGCGCCAAAGGGAAGGATCCCAAAGCACCACACAAAGCTATGCAGAGAGGATTCGTGCAGCCACCTCTGGGGTGGAGAGTGGCAGTTAGGCAGACAGCTGTGATGCACAGGAGAGAGTGGGATTGGGGAGCAACCCCTTGTTAAAATCCTACCACCAACTCCTAGGGGTGTGGGAGCAGATAGTGATTCCTTTCTTGCTTTCCAGTACACAGAGAGGGTTGGTTATTTGCCCTTCCTTCTTGGGATACTGTTGAAATCCTGCTGCTGGAGGTGACCAATCCCTTGTTAAAAATTTTTTTTTTCTGAAGCGGGTGGAATGGGCCAGATTGCACCAAGTGTCAGGTACTTTGAAATAAATTATTGAGGGGAGGATCACCTTCCCGTGGGCTCTGTAAACCTTCCCTTCCTCCACAAGCCAGGCACGCTGAGAACCACATGTCAAGAACTCAGAATTCTTCTCGCTAACAAAAGTCTCCACGTTCCCAGCAAGTCACTGGGACAGAAGTTTCTTTGCTCAGTAATGGTGCTTCCTCTCCTGGGTTGCGGTTCGAGGAAAGTGCTTTCTGACAGGGAAACAGATGACTAGAGCCCTCCCTCCATTCACACCCAGGGCTTCATCACAGGCTAAAGGGAGTTAATTTTTGTAGGTGCCCTTTGTAATATTGACAGCACATCCCCTGCTGCCCAGCCATTCAGAAGGAGGGAGTTTTGGCTTGCAGGTGCCGGGAAAGGCACCCTGGGGGTCTATAAGGCCTCAGCTTGCCAGTTTTGAAGATTGGAGCTGAATTTGCTGGAGGAGGTTGCTGGGAGAACATCTCTGAAGCGGGGTCCAGTCTGGGAGCTTAAAAAAATCCTGCTGAACCGAAGCATGAGAGCGTCTCAGTCAGTCGATTTATTTGCTGAATGCGAAGCGCCGTTGGCCCAGCTTTGCTACCGCGTGTGTGCTCTGTGTGTGAGTGTGTTGGGGTGCGTGGGGGGAGGTGGTTTTTTGTTTAAGCATCCCAACAGTGCAGCAACTGCAGAGTTAGAGTGTGAGGAATCAGATCTGAGGGCTGAAGGGGAGGTGCAGGGCGTAGAGCTGAGGGGCCCCGGCTGTCACTGAGCGCTCTCTCCTAACTACCATAAAGCCGCTGAATTAAAACTTGAAACGGTGATTCTCAGCCACCGGCTTTGAACTCCACCAACCCAGGCGTGTGTTGCTGCTAGTCTCCGAGAGGGGTGTCAAGGGGACACGTGAGATCTCAGTAACCCCTCTTGGTCCCATCTGATTCCTGCCTTACAAAAAGAAACAGGGCCTGATTTCCAGAGGGTGCCGAGGCCTGTAGTCTGCCCCTTGGCACTTCGGATACTGTGTAGCCTGGGTGTTGTGGCCCAAAAGGCAGAGGAGGGAGCTACAGGTCTGGGGAGTGAAGCGGAGAGAGATTGCCCCTATCCTGTTCACGCCAAGCCAGGGAATTGCTGCAGAAATCTCAGTTCAGGGCTGGGGAAAGGGCTTTATTTTTCCAAGCCCACTGGATGGAGGTGTCCTTAGCAGCTCAGGAAGCTTGGAGGGATCCTGGTGGGTGCGGGAACATCACTCGCCTCCTGGAAATGGCACGGGGATAGGATGGGGAGATGGCGGAGCCAGGAAAGGAAAGGGGTCTGGGGGTGGCTGCATGGCTCTTAGGACAGAGGGAACAAAGGGGAAACTGACTGGAGATGAGACCTCAGTAGCTAAAGGGGAGGAGAGGGGATTTTGCTTGGTGTGTCTGTCTGCTGTGGGGAGGGAGGGGTCTCCCCATTGGTTGGGGCCCAGTGAAGGCTGTGGTGACGGGCAGGGGGAGGGGACAGGGCAGAGCTAAGGAGGGGCTCTCAGGCTGATTTGCAGGGCAGGGGCAGTACAGCGAGGGGGGGCAGAGGGGTGGAGAGCCTGGAGTTCTCCCTGGCTGGGATGCAGAGGGGTCAGAAGGAAGGGACCAGCGGCTCCTGAGCTGAACTACAAGACCTCTCGATCTCTGTTCATGCACAGACCCTGATCCAGCAAAGCAAGGAAGCGCCTGAGAACCTCGGGCCTTCGGTGCTTTGCAGGACCCGGGCCTGAGTCCTCAGCGGTGCCCTTGACATTAACACCGAGAGAGGGGCCTCATCTGCGCAGCTGGGAACCGCAGGGCCTGTAACTTGCTGGGCGGGGGGGCTGCAGTGTGGGGAGGGCACTTGGGCGTGTTCTCCAGTGTGGGGCTTGAGGAAGCAGCGGTGAAACCTTCTGAGGCCTGGCCCAGCGTGGCTGCCACCAGCGGTGAGTTACGGGCCGTGCTGCCGTCCGCGTAGAGACGAGTGAGAGCGTGTGAGCTTGATGACTGTTGTTCCAGTGGCTTTATCAGCTATTATCTGGATCAATGCAGCGGGATTGAGGCCATCTGGCCAGGCCCCTAATCGCCGTTAAACGGCGCAGGATCATTTCACTTTCGCTAAAACCGCTCGGCTTTTTCTATTTTAATTTGCTGATGTTCTCCCGCTTCTGCCACCAAAACCACATGGTGCTGGGCAGGGATTTCAGGCAGGTGTGGAGAAGTGGGTCTCTGTGCTCCCGTAAGGGGGATGCATGTAGATGGATATAGGTCAGTGAAGGGGCAGGAGATCCTGGATTGCCCTCTGGACTGCAGTGCATTGGCCTTGTTTCCTATCTCCATTACTCACTTGTTTGCCCTGGGTGGATAATGAGCCCTTCCTGGTGTTCTGGCCCTGACCCACCTAGGGAGGCAAACATGATGCAGGATAACAGCATAAAACAAGGAGCGCCGAGCCCAGATCTGATAATGGCCACTTCCTTGTGCGTGAACCAAACACTTCCCGAGCTGTGAGTGAAGTGTCCTTGGTATATTTCTGATGGGCTTGATTGCCTTCCGCCTGGTAGTTCACCAGTGTGCTTAATTTTCTGGATCCTCTGCAAGGGTAGGATCAGTCCTCTGAGGCACTAGAAGAGGGGATTGGGAGCGTGGCCTCCTGCATTCTATCCCTAGCTCTGGGAGGGGAGCCTGGCATGCTGATAGGCAGGACTCCTGGGTTCGATCCCTAGCTCTGCGAGGATAGGAGGGTCTGGAGGATAGAGCCAGGGGCATGCTGATAGTTAGGACTCCTGGGTTCTATTCCCAACTCCTTCAAGTTCAGTATGTGCTTTTGGGTAAGTTGCTTTCATTGCAGCGACTCAGTTTCCCATCTGTAAGATGGGGATCATAACACTGACCTACCCCACCGGGGGGATTGCGGTGGCTAATTTAAGAAGTGTCTGCAAAAAGCATCCTGAGGTGCCCCAGTCATTAATGCCCTATCGGCCTGGCACCACCCATCACTTGTGCCTATGCCTGGATTTTACAGGCACCTTCCCATGGAATTTTATTACAGTCCCCAGTCCTGTTTCTTCCAGCCACCCGCTTTAACTCTTTCTTCTGGCAGGGGCATTAACAAGGAAAGCCAACTAGTGGGAGTCAGGCCCCCTGGGTTCTGTTCTGAGCTCCGGGAGGGCACGTGGTCTCAAGAGTGGAAGAGGAGAGGGCTGCAGGACTCCTGGGTTCTCTTCCCAGCTTTGCCTCCGTCTTGCAGTATGACCTTGGGTGAGTCACGTCAACTCGTTTTCTGCACGTCGTTTTCTGCAACTGTAAAACGAGGACAGTGCTACCTTCCCCACCTCGCAGAGGGGTTGGGAGGCTTAATTAGTTAATGTTCGTAAAGTGCTTTGAGGATTAATTAATACTGTGAGTCTAATTTCTCCGATGGTAAAATGCAGTTTAAATATCTCAGTGACGATACGTTTTCTTTGACCCTATAAAGCGAATCCACATAGGGGCTCGTCTCTCTGCAGGAGCCGAGTGCAGCTCGGTTTTGTTTCTCTCTTCATCATCTCCCTGGTGCCAAGCTGCGAGGCTGCCGGTGCTGGTGAAAGGGGCAGAGTCTTGCCTCAGGAGAACAACTGGGCTGAGCGCAGCAGGACAGCCCAGTCATAAACACTGCCTGAAGCTGCCCTCCCCCAGTAAGCACAGGGCCGCGCTCCCTCATGGAGCAGAGTCCTGGCTCCCTGAGATCTTCCTCTGCGCCGATCCTCCTTCCCTGCAAGGCTTTCCCCTGCCATGTAAAAATTACAACTCACAAATAAGGGACCCCGCAGGTTCCGCCTCTCAGTGACTGTGCTGGGGCTCGGCGAGTGGAGCGGCTGTGAGTCCCTGCTGCTCCCGTCTTGTTCTATTCGTCGTTGCAGTCACAGTCGTGTCTCCTGCAGCCAGGGCTTCTGCGGCGCCACCCAAGGCCCAGAGAGATCAGAGCCCGTCCTGAGAAATCTCCCACCTGCTGTGGGGTTTATGGCAGGTGCAGCCAAACGGCGAACACTTTCTCTCCGTCCAGGGCTCCTGCGTGTTTGTTTCTGGTTGAAACGCTGGGATGTGGATGAGCCCAGGCCCTGAAGCTCCCTGTATGGTGCCAGTGTGACTGCGGGTACCTCATTGGGGCATGTGGGTCGCACCCTGCACCCTGGTGTGGTCTGGCCTGTAGCTCTGTGCTGGGTTACTAGGAAAGGAAAAACTAGCTCATCAGCTTTGTACAGGCATGAATCGGTCGTCCTTCCCCGTGAAAACACGCTGTTGCAGACACACCTGCCTGGGAAGCTGCTGGCAGGGACAAGGAAGTATTTTCTGGTATCTTAATTCCCATATGCTATTAGCCAGATCGCTGACTGGCAAATTTTGTTTCCTCTGAGATGATTTCACAGCAGCTTCTACGGCTCTGCAGAGCTCTCTCCTCTGCCTGCACTCCTGCTCAGGGCTCTTCCGGGTCAGGAAGCATGGGCCGACACCCGGCAAGCGACTGCTGGGTTTCTCTGTGGATCCCAGGGAGAAGGCTGGCTCCAGCAGTCCTTGGGCCAAGCTGCAAAGCCCCAATCCGGATTCAGAGGATGAGGGAACTTCCAGTGTCCAAGCCCGCATCTTCCACCCAAGGCCGCTGAGACAACATCAGCAGTGCACAAAGCCCTATTAATAACAGGTGCGAACGGGTCGGCTGGTTCTCCTGACCTCCTGTCTCTCAGCTCAGTTAATAATCCTGTCCCCAGCACCCTCCATCTGAGAAGCTCAGAGCCCTTCTGCTGAGGTTAATGAACTAAGACTGGCTGCACTCTCTTCGCCCTCATTTTCAGATGGGGTGCAGAGCATGGAAACAGCAGAGCTGGGGAATAGAACCCAGGTGTCCTGGGACCAGCCACAAGGCCAGCCTGGCTGTCCGACACAGAGGATACAAAGAGATGCGGCACAGCCGGGGCTCACCGGGGTCAGCTGCCTCGAGCTTGGGCTGCGGGACTAAAAATCACTGCATAGACGCTTAGGCTCGGGCTGGAGTCCAAGCTCTGGCACCCCCGTCCCAGGATCCCAGAGCTCAGGTGCCAGCCCGAGCCTGACCTACAACGATTTTTCATCCCTGGAGCCTGAGTCAGCTGATCCAGGCCAACTGCAGGTTTTTTATCGTCATGTAGATGTTCCCAGAGGCACTTGAGTTGGGACTGAGGTTTTACTGGTCTCTGTCTGCACAGGGGCTCCTAGGTTTTTCCAGCTGTTTATGTACATGACACAAGAGGTGCTGTTTTTCGGCACACCACGTGGTGATTGTCTGGACCCCTTGCAGCCAGGGGCATCAGTTGTATCTGCAATGTTGTGTTCCAGCAGTTGTGATGCAGAGTCACCCTTTGAGAGCACGTATGTCCCTCTGCCAGTCCCAGCTGCCCTGTAACAACGCAGACCCAGGTAGAGTCCAGCTCTGCCTCTTGTGAATGTGACCTCTCAGTGCCCAGAGCTGCCAGGAAAAATCTCTGGAGAGCTCTCTTATCTGGTGAGTGACTGCCCTGATGCTGCCCTGCACCTTGTGTGAGCTTTTATGCCTAGTGCAGAGTGGATACAAGGCTCGGAATTGCAGCCCTTGCAACGGTGTAACAGCAGCGATGAATTGGGTCCTCTGGGGCAGATCTTCAAGGGCTCTGCGCCCACGGCCGGGCGGATTTTCAGACATGCTCGATGCCTTGCTTCTCCCACACTGGTACTTGTGGCCAGAGTTTTGGAAGTGCTCAGAACCACTCAGCACCCAACCTGCCAAGCTCTGTTGAAAATCCAGCCTTGTGTTTTTGCCCAGCAGCATGATGCAGATCTCGACAGGCAGAGTCGTACATTTCTAAGGCCAGGAAGGATTGTTTGTTAGCAATGGAGAACTCCAGCTTCCCTCCCACCATGATCCAAATCTCTTTCTCACCCAGAATTCGTATAGAAACGGGAATATTTTACAAAGGCTTTGGATCTTCCACCCGGCCTTGGTGAAACCAGAGTTTCATTGTGCATGACCCAGGAGGCAGGTTATTATTCTTTTGTACGTGATTGTTGCTCATGTGTTAGTATTGATCAATTTATTATTATTTTTTTTTTATGCCTCACCTGTCACCTGCCGTGAGTCCTTTCCACACATCTATGGGGGTCACTTAGCTCACTCTCTCTGCGGTGGAAAGCAGCAGCTACTTAACACCTCCGAGCAATGCTGCCCCACGGGAAGGAAATGTTGCATTTACTAAAGCAACGTGGGAGACGAATTTAATTCCTCGCGATTGATTTGCCCAAAGTGGAATTTGGCCAGGACAACAGGCTGAACGCCCCCCAAAATGCCAGGATGTCTTGGATGACTGAGAGTTCTGGGCAGTAGACATCTCGTATGAAATACAGAGCTTCCAAGCAGCATTCCCTTCGGCTTTTCTGTGAGGGGCTCCCATAGGCAAGTTACTGAGAGGACCTGATCTTCCAAAAGCCAACGTGCCTGCAGCCCTTGGCAGTGCCCGCCAAGCTCACGCTCTGGGGGAGAGGGGCTGGATCCAGTCTTTATTAGCATCAGCACGAAGTGAGTCTTTTCACCAGTGCAGGGATCGAGGCTGTTCCAGAAGGATCAGACCAGGAAAGTGACTCGCGAGAAGCAGTGCGAGCACTGATGGAATGAATTTCTGGAGCAGAGTGGAACTTGATACCAAATAAATAAGTGACTGAAGGGGCGTTCTCCTCTCCTTCTGGGGCCCCATGTTCTCTCCGGGTTACAGAGCACTCTGTGGGAAGTGGGGACCTGGAGAAGGGTTGTGGCATGCCAGGAACGCTCACTTTTCCTGGCTGTGAGAGGGCCTCAATTTGTGATTGTTTAAACCAGCCAGATCCCTCCATCCATCCTCCCCGCCCCCCCCACCCAAAAAAAAGTGCTGAGCGAGAAAATCCTTCATCAGGAGAGGGAGAGGCTTTAAACGCCAGAGCGAGCAAACGAGCCTCGATCCATCAGAGCGGATCTTGGCAGGCCCCATGGCTCATCGTGCTGCTCCAGCCAAGTCCTGTGGCAAACGCAAACGCAGGCAAGAGGCAGGAGTTAAAGAGCATCCGAGTGGGGGGAGGAGGGGGCACTGGGTGGCTCTGGGGCTTGGTAACAGGAGATGGGAGCGCTTCATCTCAAGGACCCTGCTTCAAATCCAGCCCAGGGCCATGGCTGCGCCAAGGAGACACTGGCGCTTGTGTGAAGTGAGTTTGTTGGGCCTTAGTTTAATAACCATGGCCTTGATTCTGCCCGTAGGCATTACTGGGACTTTCAGGGGTTTAAGGCAGGGCAGAATTTGGTGCCAAAAATGCCCCCGCCATCACGTGCAGATCATAGCATCGTAGGCCACTAACCCGGAACTGCTGTTGTTTTTCTGCTGTTCCCTTTGACAGCAGCATGGCCAACCCCAGGCGTTCAAAGGAAAAATCAATGTTGGGTTCTCTTGTCTGGCTTTTGGGCTCCCAGGGATCGTGTTTTCAAACTTTGCTCCATAATCACGAACACGGGAAACATACAAGTTTTCTCATGAAAGCTGAGCTTTTCACTTGATCACAGGACTCCAGGAGCTGAGGGTCTAAGACAGACTCCAAATATCGCCCGAGCTGGTGACACTAGGACACGTCAGTTTCACTTTGTGTGTTTGCGTCAGATTCCAGGTGCTGGTTTTTCAAGTTGGTTTCTAAAGGTTACAGCTCCTGTGCCCTATTACAAGGTCAGAGCACTGCACAGGAGGGATGGGGATCTAAATTCAGTTCCCCCAATTTCATTGATTTTTTTTTTTTTTAAATAGATGACTATGCTGAACCATCCTGGACCTAATTCTCTCCTGCCTTGGGCCTGAGTCACCATTTACACTTTGCAGTATGGGTGTAAATGTTTGAACCTACATGGATGAGTGGAGAAAGTATCCAATTTGGTGGCATTTCACACTCCCTTTGCACTGGTGAAAGCGACTACACAAGCCATGGGCAACAACGGATTGGGCCCACAGGGTGCAGGCAGGGGAGAATGAGGCCCATTGTGTGCTGTTCAGTGCCTCTTTCTGTTTATCTTTGTCTTGGAGAGATGGCAGCCTAGCTCCCCAGGTGACAATGAAGGCACCTGAGATTCTGTCTGTGCCATGAAGAACCAGCGTGGAACTGAGAGTCTGAAACCACTGGCTCGTAGTTGATCATCAAGACTGCAGCACCGGGCTTTGCTGTTTGCTGTCAGCGTTGACCATGATTTGTAGATCCTGCCTCCAGCCAGTGTGCTGTCTACACTGGGAGGGACTGGCCTGCTGGTGGCACAAGTTTCGGAGGGCTGGAATGGAAGCTGGTGAAACTTGGTGTTCCAAGCAAATGCCTGGTTCCAAACACTGTGGAGGATGGATGGAACCTGTATCACTTGGCCAGATTCAGCCGGCACAGTCCTTCGGTGACGGGGGCTAAGACAGAAGCCATCCAGGGAAAATCCTGAGTATAAATATAACTGGCAACGAGAGGCCCTGGGATCCTGGGGGGGCTTGATGGTACGCCCCTGATGTGGGGAAAGAGCCGGAGGAGCAGTTTAAAGTCACTCCTGGGGATGTTTGCAGAGATCACAAGGATCCCCAGCTCCAGTGGTCGGAACTGGATTTTCCCTGGGAGGCGTCTGGCGTGGTGGGTTTGTGTCAGTCCGTGCTCAGGCCAGCCCGAGGCTAGATGGCCAGGTTGTAGAAGAGTTCAGCTCCTGCTTGGGCCCCTGAATGATACCACCAGGTTTCCCCAAGTGCTGAGCACTCAGCAACTCCATTCAGAACAAGGCGAATCTCCCTGTTCCCCCCAACTGAGAAACTGGGGAGCCGTCGGGTGCTGAGCGGTTTTCAGTCTGGGCTGGTTAGCGACTTGGCAGGCTTCAGGGTAAGCTGGAAGGGCAGCCCCAGGTGAAGTTGAGGGTCCTTTCCCTGGCGCTGGGCCATG
The DNA here is from genome assembly GCF_003597395.2 of Chelonoidis abingdonii. Lineage (NCBI taxonomy): Eukaryota > Metazoa > Chordata > Testudines > Testudinidae > Chelonoidis > Chelonoidis abingdonii. Next base: position 39,102,775 of record NC_133779.1, read on the forward strand.
GGGTCTGACCCTTTATTTATGCTGTTTGCCCTGGGAACTCAAGTCACGGGAGCAGGGGGAGATTCTTGTTTCCATGCTGCTGCTCCCCATTGTATATTCAGCATGTGCGAGTTCCACGGACTTCCGGGAAATAAGAGATGAGATGCTGAGAGAACAGGTCCCTGGAGCAGATTGACTCAAAGAGGAAGCTGACTTTGCGGTTGCAAACCCCTCGGCTCTGCTCCCTTTAGTCAGGATGTGATCTGAGGTTGGAGCCGTGACGGGACAGTGGGTAAGTTCTCTTAGCTGCTCATGGCCCGTGGGGCGGATTCTTACTTACCTTGCCCCTTGTGTGGCTGGTGGCATCAGGCCAAAGCCGGGGCACATTGTTACTTCTGATTCAGCAGTGATTTGAACTGGCTCGGCCGTGGCGCGAATGACCACGGGGGGCGCGGGGCCCCAGGGAATGGAGCAGCCCGTCGAGTTCTGGCTTGGCTCCCACCCACGCTTACTCAGACTAACTGCACCCAACCCACTGAGTATTCCAGGCTGATGTTGGCCCTGGGGCTGCTGGAAACATGGGGTCTCAGACCTGGAATGGAGCCATCCACTGAGCCAGCCCAAGTACCTACAAGCCCACAGCTCCAGCGATGATTGGATTCCAGGCAGGTTTCCTGGAGGTGCCTGGACTGGCTGCACTGGGGAACTCCTCCTTGGAGTGTTCCAGAGAGTTTGCAGGTTTTCCCATGGGCTGGAGGCAGCTGCCTTGGTGTGAGTGCAGCATGGGAGTGCAGGGCTGGAGAGCCGTCATCGGGGTCTCTGATCTCCCCTCGGTGGGGCAGATGTTCTCTGGAGGAGCTGGGCCCACTTTGCAGACTGGAAGACCTGCAGACAGCTCCACCAGGAACGCTGGGAGCCATTCAGTGGGGGCAACCCTCCCCAGGCCTCAGCTGGGTCCTTTCTCCAGGAGGTGGGGCCGTCAGGACTCAGTTATATCTCTGGGCTGTAGTGAAAGGACCAGAACCCCAGGAATGGTGGCGCCCCCTGTCTGGACTGTGCTGGGGCCAGAGTCACTGTTTCTGGGTCTCAGACTCAGCAGTCAGTGCTATGAAATGAAGAACAACAGTACTTTACCCTTCTGCTGGAGGATCTTAGCGTGCACGAATTAACCCTTGCAGGAATAAGAAGTGGGAATAATCTCTGATTTTACAGAGGGGGAAGTGACTTGGCCAAGGGCATAGAATCATAGAACTGGAAGGGACCTCGAGAGCTCATCTAGTCCAGTCCCCTACGCTCATGGCAGGACCAAGTATTAGACCATCCCTGACAGGTGTTTGTCCAACCTGCTCTTAAAAATCCCCAATGATGGAGATTCCACAACCTCCCTGGGCAATTTATTCCTCTGCTTAACCACCCTGACAGTTAGGAAGTTTTTCCGAATGTCCAACATCAACTGCCCTTGCTGCAATTTAAGCCCATTGCTTCTTGTCCTGTCCTCAAAGATTAAGAACAATTTTTCTTCCTCCTCCTTGTAACAACCTTCTACATACTTGAAAACTGTTATCATGTCCCCTCTCAGTCTTCTCTTCTCTGGACTGAACAAACCCAGTTTTTTCAATCTCACCGGTCATGTTTTCTAGACTTTTAATCATTCTTTTTGCTCTTCTCTGGACTTTCTCCAATTTGTCCACATCCTTCCTGAAATGTGGCCTTCAGAACTGGACACAATACTCCAGTGGTGGCCTAATCAGAGCAGAGTAGAGCAGAATTACTTCTTGTGTCTTGCTTACAATACTCCTGCTAATACATCCCAGAACGATGTTCACTTATTTTGCAAAAGTTTTACATTGTTGACTCATATTTAGCTTGTGGTCCACTATGACCCCCAGGTCCCTTTCTGCAGTGATTTGTAGATCCTGCCTCCAGCCAGCATGTCCTAGGGCAGCAGCTATCTGCACTGGGACGGACTGGCCTGCCGGTGGCACGGGTTTCAGAGGGCTGGAATGGAAGCTGGTGAAACTTGGCATTCCAAGCAAACACCTGGTTCCAAACACTGGTGGGGACGGATGGAACCTGTATCACTCGGCCAGATTCAGCCGGCACAGTCCCTCCTGAGTGGGGGTGAGTGTTTAAGAGTGAGAGGCTGCTTCTGGGTAGAGGAGCTGAGACAGGAAAGCCGTGGCGTCTTGGGGTTAGGTGGCTGACAGATCGCTCTGTCCTCAGCCCCGCCACTGCTCCCTGCCTTTGCAGCGCAAGTTTCTGGAAGTGAAGAGTGTGCAGATCTGAACAGCAAATGAAGTGGAACAGCTGGTCAGTGCAAGCCATGCGGCTGGGCTGCCTGCTAGGCGGGTTAATTGAAATTTACATTGCAAAGTGGCCAGGGGATTGTTGGAGGGAGAAATCAGGGAGGCAGAAAAGGTGAGCGAGGAAGGTGACAGAGAAAGGCAAACAAATAACTCGCCTCCCCCCACCTCTGCCCTGCCGGCCAGAAGAAGCCATGGCCCTGATGTGGTGCCAGGACCTGAGAGTGGGGCCTTGGGGAGCTCCCTGCAGACAGGGTCCTAGGTAGGATTTACTGGAGGGAGGGCTCCAGCTGGCTGTCTCTAGGGGGGATGGAAGGGAGGGCTGAAGGAGTGGGAGGCGAAGCACATGAGGTAGAGAGAAGCAGGGTGAGGTGAGACAGAAGGACAGGAGTGAAGGGGACAGATCCCCACCCGGGGTAAATGGACATAGCCCCATTGACTCCGGTTACAGTCTGTGACTGCAGTGGAGCTGCGCCGATTTACAATGTGGCCTGAAAACCAGTAATTACTGCACTTAGACCTCCTTAGCCTGTGCCCCCAGACCAGTGCAGTATTGTGTCTGCATTGTTCCTAACGGGGTCCTAGACAATTCCTTCTGAAGTCACCACCACGGTCCTTGTGTCTTCCAGGGGCCAGGCTGGGGAGACGGGGGAGTTTGTATTGTTAGCCCCGGGTTAGGAGTTAGCTGCATAAGTGCTCGGGCGTCAGCTGCAGCTGAATCCACTGGCCTTGCCTCTTTCCAGGGTCTGACAGAGCCTGCTGCGTCTCCCGCCTGCCTGAGGAGGTTCGGAGCCGTTAGGGATGGGGAAGATCTAGCCAATCTAGAGTCCCAGCAGAGCGGGACAGGCTGCACCCCAACCCACGAGGGAGGAGCTGTGTCAGCTGCGGGAAGAACCCTGCCCTGGGGCACAGCAGAGAGCCGGGGTAGGCTGGCCTGCGGTGCTCGGGTTGGGGCTGGAGAGCTGCAGGCTGTTATTGGTCCATCTGCTTGCCCACCTCCCCGGGGTAGCTCTCCCCAAGGTGCACTGATCCACCTCTGGGGCCAGTGGGCTGCAGCAGAACCACTGCCATCAGTGGAGCTGTTCGTCCTTAGGCCCGCTGGGAACTTGACCTTTAGTATTTGGAGACGGGAAAGCCCCCTGCTCCCCTGCCCGCCTCAGCCGGCACAGTGACCTCTTTGGGGGAGGGAGGACGCCAGCCCTGGAACCTGGTGCACGTTCCCAGGCAGGAAGGACTGTCCTGCCACCGCCCCTGTCCTGGCTTTTGGCCTTTCCCTGCAGCTGGTCCCTGTGGACTTTAACCTGCCCTACGGCTCTGCCGGGCGTCAGGGGGGAGGCTCTCACACCGGTCCGGGGAGCTCAGAGACCTGTCAAACCTCCTTTAATGCGGCAGCATCCTGAGAAGGAGTTGCCTGCTCCTCAGCTGGTTTGATCTGCCTGTCTCACTCGACCCGTTGCCCCACCGCTTGGCTTTCCCAGGAGCCAGACGCTGCAGCCCTGAGGGGCTGAGAGGGGCAAGAGGATAATCCCCGTTCGAAGTGGGGTGTTTCCAGGGTTTGGTGTTTCTGTGTGGAGGGCAGGAGGGGTGGGGGGAGGGGTAGGAAGATGCGACCGTGTGGCCATGAGACTCCACGTCTCGTCTGCAAAGATGACGGCTGCCTCATTTGCTGGACTCAGATCCGGGAGCAGGGAGGGCCCCAAAATTGCAGACAGGGGTGGTGGGGTCTGAGGCTGTGGAGAATCTGGGAGCCGGATCTTAGATCTCAGGCCAATCTGCGGCGCTCAGGGTTACAGTGATTAGGGAAAGCCCCTTGGTTCCAGCAATCCCTTTCCTGACCTCAGAGTGCTGCCAGCATGTACCCTGCCCCAGGGCTGCGTCATGTCACTTGGGGTTCTGCCAGGTTCCCGGCGGCTGGTTCTCTGGAGGGGAGCTCCACGGGCAGCAGGGCAGGGCTACCATCACAGACCGACGTGCAGCTGCTGCTGCCCGCAGCCAAGCGGATCCCTCAGCTCGTCTGGCTTCATTTAGCCGGCAAAAGCAGGCAGTTTAGTTGGGAGGTTCTTGAGCCTCCATGCCCAGCAGTGGAAACCTACTTGGCCCCCTGCTCCTGCCTTGGCGGGGGCTGTGTGCCCCACCGCTGGGAGGGGAGGGGGTTCTCCAGCCACGCAGCTCTTGGGCTTTGTCACTGCAGCGCTGCTGGGGCAAAAGAAGAGTCTGAAGGAACAGTGAGAGGTGAAGTGGCTAGAGCTGGCAGGAGAGGGGCTGGGGGTCAGGACTCCTGAGTTCTGTTGCCAGCTCCAATAAGAGGGAGTGCGGTGTACTGGTGAGAGCAGGGCTGGAGGGGCTGGGAGTCAGGACTCCTGGGTTTTGTTGCCCGCTCTAATAAGAGGGAGTGTGGTGTAGTGGTGAGAGCAAGGCTGGACGGACTGGGAATCAGGACTCCTGGGTTCTGTCCCCAGTTCTGCTACTCTCTCCTGCTAGAGAAAGGCTCTGTGCCTTGGTTTTCTGGCTCTTTCCAAAGGAGCCTGCTGATGCTCCCCTCCCCCGTGAGCCAGCCGTGGGAACCAGTGAGGGCTGGTGAAGAAGGATGGAGTCCTTGGATGCTAAAGGGGAACCCGCCAGCTCATGTCACGGGTGCACCCCGCCAGGAGAGCAGTCAGCCGCCCTGAGACTTCCTTTCCTGGAAGGCCCTGAGGCTGGGCGTCCTGGCTGTCGTTCGGGCTGTTAGTTTCTCGCTGTTCCATGTTGGCGGGTGAAGAATAACCCCGCGCTGCTGTATCAGCCCGTCAGGCCTGCAGAACGCCAGGTGCCCTGAGGCCAGAGTTCCTTGGCAGAGGGCCCCGCAGCAGGAACACGCATGCCTTTGTGGGGGAGGCTGTGAAGGGGGTGCGTCGGGGCTGAGCACATCTGTAGCTGGCGTGGGGCATCCCGGAAGGCGTCGGTGGCCAGCAGGAAGGGTGGTTCTGGCACAGGCCCTAAGGCCTCCAATTACCCATCTGCATTTGTGGCCGTCTCCTAGGGGCAGCTCCAGCCCCTCCTTAGCCCCAGCTGCAGCGGTGATGGAGGATGGGTCGGAGTCAGACAAAGCTGCGACGTGCCTCTCTGCCACTGGCCACCGGGGGGTGGTAAATCGCTGCAGATGTGCTGTGCCCCCCCTTCCCAAGGGGGTCAGGGGTGTTCCTCCCACCCCCATCACCCCCAGCGACAGGTTCTCCAACTGCCCTGCGACTGACTGTGGCCCCTGTTGTCTCCCCCTCCCACTCCCCATTGTCTGGCTCCGTATGGCTCTGAGGGGACCGATCAGGTGGCATCTGGTTCCGATCAAGGCTGATCGAAAGGGCTCTGGGAAGGGGGTTGAGTGGTGGCTGTTTAACGGTTCCCCTGTGGGGGGGAGAGGGAGCAGTTTCCTAGCTGATGGAGAAAACATGTGGATCCAATTGCTGGCTCCCTGTGTGGGGAAACCTCAGGTGCTGGGCTTCGGGAGGGGGGTGAGGAACCATGTCCCCTTCCTCTATGGGCCAGAAAGGCATTTTATAATGGAATCGCGACGTCCCCCATGTTCCTCCTGTGCTGTCTGATGGAGGCATCTGGGTTGGGGGTCTCCCCTTAATGGCACACAATGGGGACCCATCAGCCAGCGTGTGGGACCCCATCGGTCCTGTGGACCATGGGGTCACACCAAGAATGGTACCCTCGCCTGGTCAGCCAGCCCAGAGCCCTGCTCTCTAACCATGCTGAGCCCCGCCCCGCCCCATCTCAAAGCCCTGCTCCCCGCCCGAGTGCCTGGCTGCCCTTCCGGCCGGAAGGGGCATCGCTCCTGTTTCTTCTTAGCTTCGGTGAAACTGACCTTGAGGCTCGCTGGAGAAACCCTGCGGCTGATGGCGTTTGGAGGCACCTGGCTGAGTGGCATTAGGGAGGGGGGACGCGGCATTCCTGCTCAGGAATGGGTGTGTTTTCTCAGCTCCCCCTGCCGTGAAAGGAAAGTGATGGGACTCGAGGGCTGCGGCGCCTGGGCGGGGGGAGCGGAGGGAGGATTGGGGCTGGCCGGTGCCTTATCGGCTGGGCGCCGAAGTGATGCCGCTAGGAATGGGCCGTCTGCTCGCCACATGTTGCCAGGCAAGGGGACGTTGCCGTAGCAGGGCTGGCAAGGGAGTCAGCCACAAACTGTGTGCCAGGCTCCAGAAGGGTGGCTAGAGCCCCCTCCCGAGCAGTGGTGTTCTGCGGCTAGACAGCTCGAGTCCCCATTTCCCCTCGCCTGCAACACCTACGTGCGCACACGCACGAACACACACTTGCACAGAGGGCCGACGGGGGGCTGGGGGGAGAAGCTGGTACAAATTACCAGGGCCCGGCAGTCAGGAAGGGGGCCCGGGACCTGGCTTCTCCGGCTTTGTCAGCCCTGTTTAGCCGGTTCGCCCTTGATGGAGGGCCCGAAAAATTTTTTTCACTGAGGCCTGAACCTGCTCTCGGCGGCCCTGCTGCACACACACGTGCATATACTCACAAGCAGACACATACAGATACTCACTTGAGAACACATGTGCACACGCACAAGCAAATGCCCCAGCCCTCCAACTGCTGTAGCGGGATTGAGGAACCTCCAGGTGGCTGCTAGTTTGGTCCGTGGTTGCAGCGTTAACACACTTAGCTGTATGGACACCTCCCAGCGCTGGGGTGGGGGGAGCTCCCTACCCCAGAACGTGTAATTGGCCCAGGGGGACAGTGAGAACTGGGGCAGTCCTATGGGAAGGGCAGGGTGGGGTGGGCCTTTTAAACTTCTAGCTAGATCTGCCAAGTGGCGTAACTGAACCCACTGCTGCTGACCCCTTCTGCTCCCTCCATGGTGGGCTGCTCTTTTAAGGGGACTTCCAGTGAAACGATTAACAGACTGTCAGGGTCGACCAAGGTGGAACGGAATTGGGGATTAGGACTCTTGGGTTCAATTCCTGACTTTGCCACTGGCCCACGCTCGCTGTATGACCTCAAGTGACTGCATTCCCAACCCCCCGTGTGCCTCAGTTTCCCCATCCACTGAACGGGTACCCTCCTCAGCAAAATGCTTTGGGATCGACGCATGACTAGAGCAGGAGGGGCATGTCTGCTCTGTGTAGCTGAGTGTTAGTGTGTTGTCCCTTACAGGCCTCTCTGGGTCAGAGTGAGACATGGATAGACTCTGTCTAGATAGAACATTAACCCTAGAGCCATTTAGGACAGGGAGGGGACAGGTGTGACTCAGGTTCCCCTGGTGTGGAAGCCAAAGGCCCGCCCACATGAGATGCTTGTGAGAGCCCGATTCCTCCTGCACCTTCTCTTGGGGGTCGCCCATGCCCCCCCTCTCCTTAGCTCTCTATCGTTGGGGTTGTGCCGTGGGAGCAGGAGTCACTGTTCTTCCCATCCCCCAGTGCGGGGTGATCCCACTGAGTCCACATGCATCCTGCGGGCTGGCTGGTACCAGCAGCCAGTCTCCAGCGCCGGCAGGCCTAGCGCTGCAGTTCCTCTCTCTCTTTAACACCCACTGCCCCTCAGAAAAATGTACAAGGAAGGGGAGAAATTGTGACTTTCTGCCTGGAACCAATTAAAAGGTCTCGCCGCAGAGACGAAAGCGCCCGTGCACCTTTGTGTGCCGCTAGCGGGTGGAAGAAAGCCGAGGCAGCCTTTGAAGGGGAGAGGGAGGTCTCTCTGCTGGGACCCCTCCGGGCTTTCAAAGCCGGTGTTATTGCTTCATTTTTAAATAGCCAAATTAAAGAGGCTCCCGCTTCCTTTCGTTCTCGTTAGCAAATCGCGCGTTAAGTGTGCGGCCCCAGCAAGCTGCGGGGAATTCGGCCCTGGCGAGCTGTGGTGGCAGCGCTTGGCGTGAAGGCAGCTGCTGGGCAGGGCTGGCGTTAGGAGAACAGCGTGGCCCAGTGGTGAGCGCTGGGGAGAAGGGGGCTGGCTGGATGAGTGAGCTACGGGGCTGGGACTCCTTGTTCGATTCCTGGCTCTGCCACTGCCTCCCTGGGTGACCTTCAGCTAGTCACTTAGCGTCAGGGTTTCAATTGCTCAGCTGTCCTTTAGGCGCCAAAAAGAAATTGATTAGATGCTTAAGTGGAAGGCGAGCTTCTCTGAAGGGCTGGATTTTAATCTGTCTGCACCTGACTTCCCCAGCTGTAAAATGGGCGTATCTCTTCCTACCCCCCCTGCCCCCCTTTGTCCAGCTGGTCTATTTCATGTCAAAGGCAGGGCCTGACTCTCACTAAGTGGCTGTGCAGCACCCAGCACAGCGGGGCCCTGATCTCAGAGCTAGTAGGCCATAAATAACCGATAATAATAAAATCTGGAGTCTTTTCCTGGCTCTGCTGCTGACTCGCCGAGTGACCTCAGACCAGTCACCAGTTGGCTTTGTGCCTCAGTTTCCCCATCTGTGCCGGGGGTGGGTGGGGAGGGGATAATGGTACTGATCCAGCTTTGTAGAGCACTTTGAGAACCCAGAAGAGGCAGTATATAAAGGCAGAGGACCTTTATAAATACCCAAATCCTGAAGGAAGCAGGCTTGGGTTTGCTCTGATGGCCTCTGCAGTTCCTTTAGGGGCAAGTGGGGTCATGAGGAGTGGGACGGGATCGTTGACCTGGCCAGTGAAGGCTCTGCACAGGGAGGAGGTGTGTCCTGCAGGTCCTTGCACACTGAGAGCTGGAAGGGACAGCTGAGGAGCTCGGCCAGTGGGGCCCCAGGGGCTCAGGTGGAGGGGCCCCGGCCTGTCTGTGGTGGGTGAGGTAGAGTTGCCTTGCAGGTGTGTGGGGGGGTAGTGTATCAGGTGCGGTGGGGGGAGCAGAGCCCAAGCAGAGGAATGCAGATCTGGATTCCATACCCTTCCCTGAATTCGCAGGGATCAGCCTCCAGGTTTGTTTTCGTCCACAAGGGGCTGTCAGCAAAATCCGGAGCCAGGTTCCAGTCCAGATTTCGGCACCCAGCCCCCTCCAAAGACCAGACCTCCATTCTGTCTTGAGGTGGAACCAGCACGGTCAGAGTCCGGCCATTGCCACTCTGCCCAGCCACAGCTTGTCCATTGACATGAGGCTTATAGGACTGATGGACGGCTCAGACAGACAGACCCCTCCCTAACCTGGGACTGCGGGGGGTGAGGGGGTAGCGGCACACATGCACCCTGCAGGGCCTGGTGGCTTTGACAGACGCTTCCTCCTCCCCTGGGCTGCCTGAGCGCACCAGCTCCTTGAACTCAACCAGCCGAATGGATGAGTGGGTTTCTTCAAAGGGACCCCCTTAAAGATCTCCTTCTCCTCCCCACCCGCCTCCCTTGTCCCCCCACGCCACCTCCTTAAGACTTCAGTGAAAAGGCAACCAGAACAAAGCACAGGAAGGATTTAAGGTGGTTTCCGCACAGACCTGAATATCAGATTGTTCAAGGGAAGAAAAAAAGTCTCACAAGCTGGAACTCTTTCATCCTTTGGCAGGAGTCTGGGCAATGGGGCGAAGGGGGGAGAGATCGGACCCCCCCCCCAACCCTTCCTGACACCCCCTACCCCCCAACTCCATTCTTTTCTTTTGTTTTCTAATATATAGTCTCAGATTTATTTTTCCACAGTATAATTCTGAAAGACAGCGAAGTATGAATTATTCATTGGCCCCTAACTGCCTTTGCATACAATCCCGGGCTGGGGAGAGTGTCCATGTCGAATGCATTTGTGTGCTGAGTAGGGCCCCATTGAATTTCAATCATTTTTGTAAGTTTGTTGGTGGGTATTTGCTGTAAGGAGGGACATGGGCGTGGGGCGATTAAAGGAGTAGTGGGGGAGAAGTCGAGAAGTTTGGAGACGGTGGAATTTAATGCACAACTTTCCTCCGTCCATCCTTCCCCTCCCGCGGGTCCCTCTTTTTGCCATAGACAGTTTTATTCCCACCCTAAAGATTCCCTTCTGTAGGGTCTTGTTTTTTAAAAAAATGGGAAGTTGCAAGGCCTAGCTGGCCTTAATGGAAACCTCATTGATAAAATACGAGCCCTGGGGTTCCCAGGGATAAACTGGGGGGGTGACCCTGGGAATATTGATTTGGAGGTGGGCACTGTCAAAGAGGGGGTGTGTGAATCTCCTGCTATCTGGCTGGTTATTCTCCCCAGAAATTCCCCATGGCAGCAAGAGGCCCCTCCGTCTGTTCACCTGGGGGTCTGGCCACTGAATTGGTACTGAGCCCTGCCCGGCTTTCAAGCAGCCATCACCCTTACCCTGGTCTGGAGCCGAGCCAGCCGCTTAGCGGCAAAAGGCACCCCGTGTGCAACGCTCCTCTGCTTAGTCCCTCGGAAGTTGAGCCTTTAGGGTTCTGCTGAAGGGACCCTAGGTGAAACAGAACCAGGGACAGAGAGATGGGAGGAGGGCGAGACAGCCCAACAGGCAGAGAGGGATGGGGCTAACCTGGACTCTCCCCAGCAATAGACCCCTTCTCGCTTTGGCCCAGGGAAGCCTAGACTCCGTCATGCCCCAGCACTGGAATCCCGAAGTCAGAAACCTGGTTGACTCGTCTAGCTGTTAGAACAGAAACTTCGCCCCTCGCACCCCCCACTCCCAACGCTAGTGGGTTGATTTATTTGCTGCTGGTGCCAGAGTCCCAGCTGGCGAGAGGAGCAGAGCCACAAGGAAGTTGGCGGGGTTAAGGTCACAGCCTCAGCTATTTCTGCTTCTAAGGAAGCAGCCTGTAGCATTCAGCTCGGAGCAGTTTGGTCAAGGGCAGCTGCTGGGGAGCGAACTCTTCTGTCTGGCAAAAACTCCTCTTGGGTGGAAAAAAAAATCCTTTTTACTACATTTCTTCTGTTCTTAGATGATCCTTTAGCCTGATTTGAAATGTGAAACATCGCTGAAAAGAGGGGAGGTATTCCCCAAAGAGAGAGTGCTAGGCTTCAGGAGAGGGCTGGCAGCCTGGCTTTCTTTCTTTCTTTCTTTTCTTTCTCATTGTCGCTACCTCCCTTTGCTGTACTTTACTGATGCCCTCTGGGCACTCATGGCCCATCCCCAATGTCTTGGTTGGCATCGGCCCATTCCAAGCAATACCAGCTTCCTATCCTCTTCCCCCCGCAGTCAGTGCTGCTTTTCCCCCATGGGGTTAGCCCAGGCATGCTCCACGGTGGACCCTGTTGCCAGGGGGGATGCAAACACAGTAAGGAAGGATGAAGTTGCACCTCGAAGCTGAAGGAGCTCTGGCTGCCAAGGGGTGGGGGGGTGCAAAAACAGAGCAAGTGAGAGCGCACCTTTTGGAAAGTCTTTAATCTGATTAGCCTTTGAGTGAATGGAGAAAGTGAAAAGACTTAAACCCCAGTGAAAGGAGCAGGGAAGGGGGCTCGGCTGCTGCTGTGTCCTGTGAAGGGGAGACCCCAATAGATCATGCCAAATTAGGTCAGATTTGGCTGGGGGATCATGAGGGGAAGAAATGAAAAAGGCAGGTCTGCGTTTGCACTTTCCGTGTTGCTCCCTGGGCCTGCTGACCTCCCCCCAGCCGTGGGCCGGGCCAGGGAGCAGCTCAGAAAGTGCAAATGCAGAGCTTGGTGTCTCTCTTCTGGTGGGGCAGAGACTGCGAGCAGGGTCTGCCTCGCCTCCGGCCTTGGCAAGCCGTGCCCCCTGTGAACGGGCTTTTGCGGCTCGTTCAGGCCCTGAATGGCCAACGTTGCAAGGAGCAAAACTCCCCTTCTCCTCTGTCTGCGCCCTCAATTTATTAGAGTCGTTAATTAATTGGAACAAGAGGAGTGGCTTCCCTTTCTCTCGCCTTCCTCCCAGCCCTGATGCCCAGCCCAGGGGATGCCAAAAGAAACATAGGAGTAACTGGGCCCATAGCACTGTCAGGCCCTGTCTGGCTCCCGCGGAAGCTGTGGAAGAAATGCTCCTTGGCTTTCGGTGGGAGCGGGACCAGGGCTTGCTGACACCAAGCAAAGTGGTTCCAGACCTGGGCAGAAGATGTTGGAAAAGGAAATGATTTTTTGAGCCCCTGGAAGAGTTGGGGAGGAGGGAAGTTGAGTTTTAGGGAGAGTTAAGAGCCAAAGTTGTGGCTGGCATTTTATTTCCTCTGAGCCCATAGAAACTTACTGAGCGAGGAGAGCAGTTGCTGCTTCCGGAGAGGAACATCGGTGGGTAGAAACCAAAGCAGCAGGTCGCTCCATGAGGAATGATCCTGTGGTCAGGATGCATGAAACAGACCCCTCACCTCTCGGCAGGCAGCTGCTTTGAACAGGGGATGTTCTAGCCACAGATCAGCCTGGGGAATTGGTAAAACAAACCGCATATCTGCTCACCGCTTATTGATTTCTCATGTTGTAATATGAAGCCTCCTAACCCCGCCGCTCAAGCGCTCTTTGTGCCACATGGATCTGTCACATCATATTTTTCTTATTCATATGACAGGAACACCTACAGGCCCCAAGCTGAGCTCAGCTCCCCGTTGTGTTAGATGCTGCACAAACGAACAGGGAGAGCCAGGCCCTGCCCAAAGGGTACGTCTACACTGCAGTCAGAGGGGTAGGTACGAGCAGCAGTGGAGCTGAAGCAGCACAGGCCAGCCAGGGAACCTGGGTCCATAGTCAGGCAACCAGGACTGCTGCAACTTCCCTGCTCTTGGTACCCGAACTACCCAGATCAAAGCTAGCTCGGAAGTGTCCACATATGCTGCAGTCACGCCTCTGACTACAGTGTGGATGTACCCGTAGAGCGTACAATCCAAAGAGATAAGACAGGCAAAGGCACGGGGAGGGGAAACTGAGGCACAATGCAGGGAAATGACTTGCCCCAGGTCACCCAGCAGAGCTAGGACTAGCACCTTATCCACTTGCCCTTTATGGTATGTGGCTCGTTTTACAACAGACTGATCTGTAAGAAGGGCCCGGCGGAAGTTGGCAAGGGAAGGGCATTGGCTATGCTTGCACTCCTTCCTGGAGCCGTGCTGCTGGCTAGCAGGGGGGTATGTTTTATACTAAGGACAAGGTATTTCACATCCACCAGCTGATGTCGCCCTGGGAAGAGGGTTGAGGAGCCAGGCAAGGCTTGGCTTTAGTTTCATTGTCAACGTCATCTCTTCCAAGGCCAGAAAGCACCATTCGCTGGTCCAGTCTGACCTCCTGCCTAACAGGGGCCAGGGGATTTCCCCCCATTATGCCTGTGTTGAGCCCAGTTGCCTGTGTTTGACTAAAGCAAACACTCAGCCAAAGCTGGAGGGAATCCTGCATTGTCCCATTTTAACCAAGTTTGGGTGCTGTTGACTTTGCTGTCCTAAGGCTGCATCAAACCTGGCAGCCTGCCTGCCCACCCGCCTTCCCCCTCGCCCCCCAGGCAGCAAAGTGTCAGTGCTCAAGGACAGCAGAGCCTAGGGCTGCGGGGGGGTCCCCTGGCGGTTGCAGCCCTGGGTTCAAATTTCTGCCTCAGTTGCCACCATCCCTTTAATTATTTCCTATTGTATTGATCCCACCCCTGATCAATGAGCCTTTCTATTCAGGGAGGGGGTACAGGGCTGGGGTGGGGAAGAGAGTGAGAAATGACTTTTTGAAAAGCCTTGAACCGGTTCCAGAATCGATCACTAGGCGGGAGAGACGCTCGTCGGAGATCAATTAGACCAGTCATTAGCCATGTCCAAAGGTGGAACCATAAGTCTTGCTTGTGTTTTAAAAGAGAGAGAGAAAAAAATTTAAGGGATGGAAGGTGTAGGAGGGACTCCAGCTGGCAAGGGGAGGCGGCTGGGGAGATGGGAGAATGGGTGACTGGCTCTGCCTTGTTAGCTGCACCGGGTCAGGGAGACGTCTAAGGAAGACCGTGGCCATTGTGGCTGGCGAGATCAGTGTGCCAGGTTCTCAGTTGGCCTAGATCAGCACAGCTCTGGTCGGCTCATGGGAGCGAAGCTGAGCGGTGACACTGGTTACCTTTCCCAGACCCGAGGAAGAGATCTGTGGAGCGCAAATGTCTCTCTCACCAGCAGATGTGGGGCCAAGAAAAGATGTTCCCTCCCCCACCGTGTCGCTGTAATGTCCTGGGACCAAAGTGGCTACAACAATGCTGCCGCCATCGTTCGGAGTTGTTACATTACGGTGCCGGTCCCCCGGGGAGGAAGGCCAGCCCAATGGCTTGTGATTCAGGAGAGCTGGGCTCTATTCTTAACTCCATCCCAGATAATCTTGGGCTTAGTTTCTCTCTGCCTCAGTTCCCCACCTGTACAATGGGGATAACAGCCCAGCCTCTGCATGCATTAGTGTGTGCGGTGCACGGATGCTGCATGAACAGATGCTGCCTAGACACTTGGATAGTCGTCACCAGTATCCATGGCACTTTGTGCTGGATGTGAACCCTGGCCTCGCAGTCAGATTCCGCTTGACATCATCTCATTCTCCCGAGCTAGTTTCTCCCTGCAGTTACAGAGAAGTGTGGGTGAGGCTCTTAAACTCTGGCTGCTTTCCACCCCACAGGAGGCTGCCCTGCCGCGTGGGCAAAGTGCACGATCAATAGTGGTTAGAAAGCACTTCGGGAGCCGTGCGGATGGAAGGATCTGCATCACCTAGAGGTAACTCTCATGAGTACAGCAACTGCAGAGGCGCAGGGAGGGGATGGCAACCAGAGGATTTTTTCTCTGATTTTCTAGTAGCGGGAGTTGACAATTAAGGCCCTGATGCGGCTCACAATCAGACATGTACCCAGCAGAGATCAGCAGGTCTGCAACCTGTTTGTAGTTCAGGGGCTATGTGAACACTGCCTGGCCACGGGTTTGTGGAATAAAAACACCACAAAGTGCCATCGACCCCCTTTAATAGACGGGGACGGTGAGTGTTGGGCCCATCTCCCAGTCCAGGAATTGATCCTGTCTGTACTGTAGCCCAAGGTAGTTCGTTGTCCAGTGGGCCACACTCCACGTGAGATAGGTATGGGGAATGCTGTGATTTGGTACGAGGACTGGACACTCCTGTACTGCAAAAACAATTAAAAGTTTAGAGGGGAGACAGGACCAGTGTCATCTTCAAGGGTTTTATTTTTTCAGTCTGAAAACAGAGGTGGGTTGGAAACTCCTAATGTTTCTGCAAGGACACATGCACCTCCCTTATTAAAAAATGCTCCTCTGTTAAAAATACCAGAGAACTACATCCGTAGTCAATGATTCTGCAAGGTTACAGAAGTAAATACCCTGTCAGATTTGTAATGCACATTGAAATAGGTAGCAAGGAGGAAAAAACAACCCTATGGAATTAGTACTGTAATTCTGATCATGCTTGTATTACAAGAAAGATGTCTGGTGAGGGCTCCAGTGACCCACATCCCTGCCCCTGCTCGACCCCCTGTGTGACCTTGGCCAAGTCACTGCATCTCTCTGGACCTCAGGTCCCCATCTACAACATGACCTTTCCTTTACTATTATCTGTATTGCAGTAGCACCTGGAAGCCTCAGTAAAGCACCCCACTGTGCAAGGTGCTGCACAAACCCAGGACAGAACAGGGAGAGGTTTGGGGGTTTTGTACTGTATGTGTGTGCAGCGCCTGGCACAATGGTTCCTGATTGCCATCTGAGCCGCTGAGCACTACTGTAAGATGAATAATAATATCTGTTCTCTGTTAATATCACTACTGAATAATAATCTCTGTTACCTGTGGGTTTTCTATAGTGCAGATCACAATAGTACTTAGGCACTTTCCTTACACAGTGGCAAAATCTCATGTTGTTAAGTATATAGTAAAAATACCGCCGTGTTCTGTAGTTAAAACCCCCCCAGAATATTAAGTATATAATAAAAGAATAAAACAGGGTAGAGTATATAGTGAAAATGGTACTGTCGTGGCTCAGATCCTGCCGTGACACTAATGTGAGCTGTGGTGTTTGGATTGCTGTAGTATTTTTTGAAGGACTCATCTCAGCAGTGATTACTTATCCAGGTGCTCAGCCTGTGTACGTTGTTCCGGACTATCACAGCACGATGCTGATGTGGATCAGCTGAGGGCTTGGTCTGCACAGTCTTTTCACTGGAGAGGCTCCCGACTGGAACCTGTTGGGATTTTTCGATTACATTTTTGTTGCTGAGAAGTGGCCTCTTTCAGAAAATGGAAAAATGTTTGTGTGTTTTCCCAAACTTTCAGCATTTTTACAATGAAAACAGAAACCATGTCAGGTTTTGTTTTTTTCCTTTTTAGCCCTTTCTCCCCTCCCCTCTTGAGTGGGAAAAAGGAGAAGAAAGGGTAAAAAGCAGAACTCCCAAGGTTTTGAACCAGTTGGTTTTACTGTGAATCTCTGGCAGCAGTTGGTATTAGGGCTTATCTCATGCCTGTGGACCAGCCACTAGGGGGCAGTATGATCTCTCGCACCCGCAGCACGTTATGCGCCGGGCTCAGGAGTCAGATGGCGGTAGAATTGGAGCAGGGGGGAATAAGCTGCACAAGCCCCCTCAGTGCCCCTGAACCCAGGAGTCCTGACTCTGGGTCCACTTCTCAACCCCCTAGAACAGCCCTTCTCAACCTTTTTGGGCTCAGGACCCATGATGATGGGAGGGAGGGCGGGGGAGGGATGGCTGAGCCAAATTGGTGTGGGTGGAGTTGCAACCTGGAGCGTGGGGTTGCGATGCCGTTCCACCAAATTTGGCCCAGCTAGCCCCACATCATCATGATGGAGCGGTGGCTGGGCCAAAGCTGAAAGCCCTGCGGGACCAGAACCGCAGTGGCCATCTGCAGGGTGAAAGTAGGGTGGGCTCTGCAATTCCTCTCCATCCCAGGGCCTTGCCCTCCCCAGGGCCTGGACCCCAACCTCCCACATCACCCTTTGACACATTCTGGGGAGCCAATTCCGGCTTGCAACCCACAGGCTGAGAAACCCTATACTGGAACACAGCCCCTTCCCCGAGCTGGGACAGAGCCCAGGAATCCTGACCCCCAATCCTCCTCTTCCAGCTGCAGCGGTTAGCCAGTGCGTGCCTGGGTGGACTGATTTAGGTCCAAGCAATTTAAATCACCAAGTGGAAAGTCTCGGCTGAAATCATGGATTTGAATCAACTTTTCCATTTGTACTTCAGTTATTTTCTAAAGAAAGGTGCATTCTCCTGGGTTGAGATAATCATTCAAACATGTTGATTTATGACTAAATAGAGCTTTTTGGTACATCTATTTGCTCTCTACACTATAACTATATACGTCTGTTTAAGCAATTATTTAGCTTAACATTTTCAGATTCTTTGAATTACACATTTTTAGAACATGGTAAATGATATATTGTTTTCTTACTAGCTAGTTAACTTTTTCCTCATGATCTGTGTCAAGCTGCATTAGGATGGTAACTGGAATTTAATTCAACCCACAAAACTGCATATAAACTTATTTTTATTAAACAAAATAACCTCAAATGTTTTGGATACACAAACTGCTCTTCGCAAAGCATGTTCCACATTTACGGCTAAATTGTACTGAGTTTAGGCCTTAACATGTTTGGTATCAAATTCAGATTTCCTTTTAAGCAGGCTGTTTTTTAAAAAGAGAAACTCACGTTAAAATTAAAATTTAAATAAAATTAAAACATCGGATTGGTTTTTTGGAACAAATCACCGTTTTTTATCCACCCTGCTTGTGCACGGAGACCCCTGCCTGTCATGCTCCCCAGGATAGTCCCTGACTTTCCTTGGACTCCTCCGCTGATCCGTTGTCTCTTGTCTTATGCTTAGACTGGAAGCTCTTGTGGGCAGACAGTGTCTTTTTGTTGTGTGTCTGTACAGCAGCTAGCGCAGTGCGGGCCTGGGCTGTGACCGAATGCTACGATGAGAAGAGTAGAGCGCTCTACCCCTCTTTAGTGCAGATCAGTAAAGCACACAAGGAATTAAACAGGAGAAATGGAAGGCAACGTGGCCTGGAGGAATGGCCTCTGATACACACAATCCTGCAGTCTGCTCCCATGCCCTACCACTGACTTGTCAACTTCAGGCAAGTCACTTCTCCCTTCTGATCCTCAGTTTCCTCTCATAAGGCAGGCTTGGTAAATTCCTCTTGTGTGGATTAATGAGTTAGAATGGCATTTTAAACTTGCTAGGGGATATGAAGTGGAACACACGGCAGCAGAGGCGGAAATAAACATACTCGAGAACTGGAGAGACAATAAACATTCCTGCGTGAAGGGGTGTGGAACCAGCAGGGTACTGGGTTCAAAATCCACCTTGCGTGCTGCTGCCCTGCAATTCTTTCTAGTTCTTTAGTCAAAACCCAGCTGGAGAACCAAGCAAAACAAAACAGGCCCCTGGGTTAGGAAAGAAAGAACCCAGAGCAGGAACCTTCAGTGACATCAGCCTGCTGCCCAGGGGCTTCAGCTTCCAAGAAACAGAAAATGAGATTTATAAAAAAAAAAAAAAAAATGTTCCCCGATTACATCTGGTGAAGTGACAAATCTGCCAGGCAGGTGATTATTCTGTGTACGGACGTGCTGTACACAGATGCTGGAAGGATTAAAGGGGAAGGGAGGAGGGGGGAAAAACCCGACCCTGTTAAACCAACACCTGATAGAAGAAGAAACCAGGCAGAGGAATAAATTGCCTGCACTGGCAAGGTCACGTGCTCCGAGATGCCTCCGCTGTTCTGCGAAGTGGTGGTTCTGACCTTGCTAACCACCTTTGCCCCTGGTTGCAAGCTGGCAGGCAAAAAAACACCACATCCCTTACACTCGACACTGGCCCCTTTCCCACTCGCCCCCGGCCCCTCCCCGCGCCTGGCATTCCCACTCTGAGTTCCCTTCTTTCCCCCAAACCACCCTCAGTACCCGGCATGCCCTGGGCTCACTGGTTACTTTCCAAGCACGTACTGGGCATCCCCCTGGGACGACGCAGAAAATGAACAGCAGTTCAGATCTGAGGAACTTTATGACACGTGTATGATAGGACTGAACCAGGGCATAATTGAATGACGGATGAGCTTCCAAGAGCCACATTTCCAGGGAGTAATGAAAAATAGAACTGATATTGACTAAAGGAGCTTTAACTGGCTGCTCTGTGCTGGGCTGGGATGAGCAGGCCGCCAGCAGGGGGAATCCATCAATACAGCGAGTAATAGCTCAGTTATTATAACTCTGAAAATGTCATTCAGGCCTAACCAGAGACCACTAGCTATTAACCAGCCTTAAACAGAAAGGACAAGGGCCGGGGGGAGCTGGGAGCTCTCCCTAATTATTTTACGTTTGTTCGCAGCTCATCAACCCATTTTCTTCCCCGTGTCCCAACAGGGTCCTAATGGTCCCTTGGCCTTCCGCAAACACCACTGCCTGCCCCCGCTGGGAGTGTGTCCCCCCGTGTGGAAGCAGAGTTCACACCCACTCCGTCCGGGCGCAGCTCCCGCTGTGTGTCAGATCCGTGTCAGAGCAGCCCGCACTGTTTTTATGCTCCTCCGCGGATGTGTGCTGGGCGCGATTCGCCTCTCTCTTTGCGCCACTGGCTTTGCGGGGATTGACTGCTGATTTACACCGGGGCATGGGACAGGAGGAACCAAGCCGCCTTGTCACTCCTTGCTCCCCCTCTGCTCATCTAGCACCGACCTTCTCCTTGTGCCTCCCTGCTCTGGGCACAAGAGCCTTCTCCTTTGCAGCCCCTTGACCCCTGGAACAGCCTTGCGGTACCCCTCTTCCTTGATCCCTCTGTTTAGCTTTTACAACTTCTTGTGTATCTCATCAGTCTCCCTTTGATGCTGTTGTCTAGCGCTGGGGAGCACTGGGGGGGCACACTGCATGACAGAGGGTAGGCAAAATAAAACCACCCATGTGTTGTGTGGTCCCATGTCAGTACAGGGGGCTAGTCTATAACATGTGTGACTCACTGGATGTTCCCAAATCCCTGTGCATGTCGGAGCTTGCTATTTGCTGCAGTGCATCAGAGCTCGATGCCTTTCGTCCAGCATTGTGCGTCCAGCCGACGCCTGATGCTCTAGCAAGAGACAAGGCGTGTTCCCTCACTCCACCTGCACTTAACGCACCTGGCCAGTGGATTAAGGCTGGAGGTGTTCCTTCCTGATGGCTACAGGTGATGGGTTTGAGCCCGGAAGCATGGCATTTGATTACCCTTTCCCTAGCCAAGTCAGTGCCATTACATTCAGATCCGGGTCCAGAGTCCTCCAGAGGTTCAGGGTGTTTGGATCCAAGGTTGTGGTTCTCTCGTTGTTACTGACCCCCCAGTTATCCAGGCCTCTTGTTTAGATTATGGGAAACCCTGCTTCCCAGGAGGCCCAGGGTCTCCTTTGTGGGCAGAAGCGTGAGTCCGTCTCCCTGTCAAGGTAGTTCGCTCCCCGCACTCACTTGTCCTGTGCTGAAGGTGCTGGGGTTACCAGCCAGACGCCATCTGTAATGGACTGGCTCTGGCGTTTCTTTGAGGCGAGCAGGGCATGTGCCAGATATTAATATCGCTTTCGCCTCCTACGGCTGCGAGTTTAGGGCTCAAAACACCACTTTAGCCACAACAGGCAGGTTCTGCTTCCCTCTCGAGCCTCTGCAGAGAGACAGATAAACGGTGGAGATTTGATCTGGGATTGCACAGTTTACCCATATCAGGGTATAGTGCACCGCGGACCCCTGAGGTGTAATGAAAGCCTGTGGGGAGAGTATCGAGTGAACCTAAATGGATTTTCTCCATTAACACAGACCTATCATCCAGTTATCAGCTCCTCAGCACAGCGCGCCAGACCTGCGGGCTGGCTGGCTCTCAGTTAAAGCACTCTGCCGTGGTACAGCAAACAACTGCACCTCTTCTCCCACACATCCACACTCAGCCCCCCTCTCTCCCACTCAAGTTCTCACCCTGCTTCATACGTACAAATGCACCGGATCCCACACGCATACACACCTGTGCACCCTCCCATGTGCTCATGTCACACCTGTACCCACGCACAGTCTCAGACATATATACACACATTCTCACCCGTGCACGCTCACACGCACCCACGATGCACATACGCGCACATGCCGATGTTCTGGTGCACGCTACCCTGTTCGCACATTCAGTTCAGCAAACTTTGAGCTGACTTTTTTGGGGTAACAGGAACAGCGGCTGATGCCAGGCTGACCCCAAAGAGCCGTGTGTTGGCTCACGACCAGCCTTCTGACGGGCGATGGGGCGGGAGGTGGCATCTGTTTTTAGTCCTTTGAGGGTAGTAAGAGGTGAAAACAACATAGTTTGGAGTCAGTAACAAAGGGCTCGGCTTCTGCTGCTCAAGGTTCCCAGTGGGTCTCTGGGACAGACTGTGTCTGATGTACAGATGGAGGGGAAATATTCTAGGATCCAGTGTCATTCGGGGTTGCAAACTCCGGTGACATATGGCCAACCTTCTCCCTTGCTTACTAACAACCCCACCCTCACACGCCTGGAGGCATCGTTTTCACCAACCCTTAGATAACTCCCCAAGTGTGGCTGGGGGAGGGCATGTGTGGGCAGCAAGTCTGGGCACGGAGGGGCAGGACTGGGAGGAGAGGGAGGGAGGCAAAGGAAACTGGCATCATTCCTTCACACGGCTGCTACCTACTTTGCAAGTCAGAGTTCATCATTAGCCAGGAAATAATTAATTGTCGGGCAGACAAAAGGCATCGCTCAGCCCCCCCCCACCGCCCCTGGGACCCTGTCAGAGGGAGCTGTCAGGGGCTGGCCTGACAAATTACGTCTCCTTTGGCTGTGCAGTCCATCAGCAGCAGGGCTTGAAAGCAAGTCTCCCATTGTCCTTTGGATTTGGGGGTCATCCGAGCTCAGATCACTTCCCCTTCGAGATGCAAGGGAGGCCGGTGGGGTGCGGCGGAGGGACAGCTGAAGGGTGTGCCGCTGGAGTAGCACGTGGCATGGAGATGGGGGAGTGTAGGGGGGAACCCAGCTCTGGGCCGTCAGGCTCTGTGATGGGAGGGAGCGGGGGGGAGGGATCGTGCCGGTTTGTGGGGAGATGATGGAGTTGTCTAGGCCAGGGGTCGGCAACCTTTCAGAAGTGCTGTGCCGAGTCTTCATTTATTCACTCTGGTTTAAGGTTTCATGTGCCAGTCATACATTTTACCATTGTTAGAAGGTCTCTTTCTATAAGTCTATAATATTTAACTAAACTATTGGTGTATGTAAAGTAAATAAGGTTTTTTAAATGTTTAAGAAGCTTCATTTAAAATAAAATTAAAATGCAGAGTCTCCCTGACCAGTGGCCAGGACCCGGGCAGTGAGAGTGCCACTGGAAATCAGCTCACGTGCTGCCTTTGGCACGTGCCAATGGTTGCCTACCCCTGGTCTAAGGCATGGGAAGGGCCCTCGTGAGCGCCCTGGGCAGTGGAGGCCAGTGGGGAGGGGTTTCTGCCCTGTTTGATACTCCAGGGGCCTTGCAGATGTAACGAAAGCCCCTGGGACGTCACCACCTCACTCACACCCAGCTTGTCTCCCCGGTGCGGGTCGAGCACCGAGAACCGACAGAGCAGCTGTGGGAGGGGGTGGAAGCCTTCTGTCTCCCACAAATCCCGGCAACACCTTGCCAGCCTGGAAAGCATGCGGGAGGGGGCAGTGGGGTCTCGTCCAGCCCTCTCTTATCTCTCCAGTGCCAGCCCCACGGGACCCCAGGGCATGAGGGGAGAGGCCTTAGTGCCAGTAACCAGCTGGGACTATAGAGAGGGAGAGAGACTGGAGCAAGGAGGGACGAGCCAGGCCAGCTGTGTCCCTGAGAGCAGCAGCTCCAGAGGAGACATAATGGGGGTAGGGGAGCACAGATGCCCTCACCTCCTCTGCTTTGACACTCCCCCTCCTCTCCTCAGCTGCAGTAGGAGGGGCTGCCTCTTAGCTCCCCTCCCGGCTGCAATGGTGTGCACCCCCCTCCTGTCTCAGCCCGTGTAACTCTGAGTTGCCAAGCAGGAGGCCTGGAACACAGGCTGTTCTGCCCGAGGAGGGGGTGTTGAGCTTGGGAGGGACGATCCTACTCTTCCCACAGTGCCCTGCAGAAAGGCTTGCAACCTCTGTGACCCTGGCGTGGGGAGGGGGCTCAGCAGCATGGGCCTTGCTCCAGAAAACGCAGCTGGACCGGACAGGAAAAGAAGGGGAGGAGCTGATTGCAAGAGGGGTGCAGGGAGCCCCGTGCAGGTCAGGAAGGGATGCCACTGCCTGTGCCCAGGGAGAAAATTGCACAATTGAAGCCCATTCCTGATAGGCTCTGAGTGCTACCAACTCCCACTGACTGACAGACAGACAAGCTATCTGTCATAGACGTGCATCTATCTAGCTATCATAAATACGTACATATACTTCTGTCTGTCTGTCTATCATACATACCCCACTGTCTGTCCCTCCACTTATCTATCCACTGAACGACCCGTTCAGCTATCTCCATCAGCTCCCATTGACATAACTACGCCTTACCAGGCAGAGCTTTTAGGCAGCTGATTTCCACGGCTGAGGCATTATCGCTGTGATTGCAAAGCTCTGGGCCCGGGATGACTTTCTCTGTTTCCTGCCGATCAAGTTACCGCAGGCGTTTGACGGCCAACACATTTAGAAACCGCTCCTGTCGCTCCTTTGAAATTCCCTTCGAATTAAAGTGTTACAAGGTTAAAATGTCACCCGTGAAACATGCGGCCCCCTCCGCCTCCCACAGTCACCAACCGTGACAAAAGACCTCCCGACAATAAAGAAACCAGCAAATGAAATAATCAAAAATGAAAAGCAGCATCAGCCAGTGGAGAGCAATCGCCGTGCGTCCTTAACAGCTTCGTCTGTAATGGGAGCATCTTATCTGTGTCGTATCCACTAGCATGGACGAAAACAAATCGCTCACTCTCAGGGAGAGACCCAAATTCAATCAGTAGCTCATAGGCCAAATAAGTATGAAGAAGGCCATTGGATCAGCCTCAATAAACCCCACACGCCCTCAGCCGTGTTTGTTTATTTGCTTAAAACAAAGCGAGATGGAATACGGTTACTTATTATTCGTATTATGGTAGTGCCCAACCTAGATCGAGGCCCCGCTGTGCCGAATGCTGCACAGACATCCAGTGAGAGACAGTCCCTGTCCCAAAGAGCTCACTGTCTGTATAGATGAGACAGAGAAAAGGCCAGAGGGGAAACTGAGGCACAGAACAGGGCAGTGTCAGTGGTAGAGCAGGGATTAGAACCCAGGTCTCCTGGTTCAGAGTAGGAGCTATATCTGTTCTTTGCCATAAATGGATCCAAATCCCACTTCATCCTAGGGTAGAGGTAGTTTTTACCCAGGGATCCAGTCAGGAGGCTATATTTTTTAATTCCTTTAGAGGATCCAGAACATCAGTGGGATGGCCAGGCCGCTTCTGAGACCCTTATGCTATTAACTTGTGCTGTCACACCCCTCTCCCCAGCTACTTCGATCTCTCCCCTCCTGTCTGCGTTACTCACTAAGCCCTGATTCAGGAAGTGCGTAAGTGACTTCAGTGGGGTAGTGGCTTAAGCATAGGCTGAATGTTAAGCACAGGTTTAAGTGCTTTTTTGAATCAGGGCCCTGGTGCCTACTGTCTAAATCCTAGACTGTGAGCTCTTTGGGGCAGAGTCTGTCTCTGGGTTGTCTGTATGTACAGCCCCGAGCACACTGAGACCATAGACAGATCAGTGCATCCTGCCTTCACCCTTTCTGCTTGCCCCCCAAAGCTGCTCTTAGTTGGAGCGAACACAGAGGAGCTGGCATGGCTCTGTACAGCACAGGCAAAGGGGGCATTGGCATTGTTGAATGAGGGGAACTTGGTCATGACGTGTCTGGGAGAGCCATGATTTCTCCCTGGATCTGCTGGGCCCTGGATGATGGGTTATAGGTGGGCTGCTGGGAAGCAGTGGGGACCGGAGGATGGAGGTCAGGTCTGGGACTCAGGAACTCCCTCTAGCTGTCTGGGTGCTGCTCTGTATTTCCCTTCCCTATGCACAAGTGGCTCTACAATTTTGTTGTGTGTGGTTTATATTGCCAGCCTCACCCGCCTGCTCATCCTTGCCTATGCCCCCAGCCCATGCTGGGGCCAGCGCTGCGTCTCTGGCTCAGTGTCTCTGCAGCGTTTGGCAAAGAGCTTTGGCCATGTCGCCAGACGGTGCTTTGCTTTTCCAGCCTGCTGGGGAGATCAGAGATGGCTTGGCAGGGCCCAGGGCCAGTGTCTATGAGATCCCTCCTCTGGTGTCTGCGTCCCCCTCCCAATCCAGGAGCCCTGCACCTGTTAACGTTGCTGCGAGTCCAAATAGCCGATGGGCTCTGCATTGTCAGGGATCATCCCAGCAGGGCACTAGCTTTGGAGCTCCAGGGATGGGCCCGTTAGAGCAGCATTAACGAGGGCAGCCCCTGTGTTGGGGCACTAATTATTGATTTCCAGCGGGATTGTTTACCTGTGGGGCCACCCCCACCCTTTTGGACAGTCCTAAAACCTGCTCCCTTATCTCCCTTTCCCGATGGATTCCTAGTGAGCTGCTGCTCGGTGCTGAGCAGCTGTGGCCAGGAGGGGACCCTCGCCTGCCTCCGGTAGATAAAGTCCAGCAGATCCCAGCCGGTGCCAGCTCTCAGCGCCCGCCTGCGTTGCGAGACATGTTAATTAGGGCAGGCAGCATGAAGAAGCTGGGCCGAGCCAATACAGAGGCTGGGGAGGCATGGTGATGGGTCGGGCATGGCTCAGACATACCCTCGAGACCCGTTCTCTGCCCTAGATGCAGATGAGGGGCCCAGAATGCAGGGAAGAGCTGGGCCTGATGTGGAACATGTGGTCCATACGGGGGCTACTCCGGATCTCACGGGTGAAGCCTGAAATTGATCAGTCCTGTCACTGATATGTCCAGCTTTCTGTCCCCTGGATCTTCCTTGGGGTGAGGCCCTCTGCCCCTTTCCAGGCTAAGCAGCAGGGGGGACGGTGTGCTCAGGCAGCGGGGTGCGGACGTGGTCCAGCGGCAGTGCCCTTGCAGTGCATCCGGGCTGCGTGCATGTGCAAGCGCCACACCTGTGAGCGCATGCAGACAGGGGTGTGAGTATGTGTTGCGTAGCCTTGGGAGCCTGTCCCTGGTTGCGGGAGCCCTTGCAAAGGTGTGAGCCCGTGTGCGTGGGTGTGGGCCATGGCACATGTACAAGCATTCACGTGCGAGGGGTGCACGTGAAGGTGCATGCACATATGGGAGTGTATTTGTACAGGTGTGCAAGCATGTGTATGTGTGGGTGCACATGCACATGGAGGCGTGTGTGCATGTGTCCTGGGGCAAGCAGGTTGCCCCTTACCCCCACCACTCAGCCCCCAACCTAGCCCTCTCCCTAACCTTTGCAGTCAGCTGCCATAGTAAACACCTTGTGATGCCTCAGTCCCTGTCCTCTCCCGAGCCAGCTGCTTTTGCAATGCCTCCTACACCATTCCCCGTCCCTTGCCATGCTCTGAGCGATTCCCCTCGCTGGCAGCGCACCTGCCCCTCTTCACCTTTCCCAGGGGATGGTCTGCAAGACACACTGCTCTCGAACTGCACTTTGCCCTGTCTAGTGCCCCTGCGCAGGAATACCAGGACTCAGGAATTCCTGCGTCCCCAGCACTCACCACTGCCTCATGCTACTCTGGGAGCTGCATCTCTCTCGCCCTGTGCCTTGTCCCATCCCTCTGGGCATCTTGGACCCTCTAGGAATGGCCGGGGGACGAGGAGACGCAGCTGACGGTGCTAACGCAATTATCATTAAACTTCTCAGCCGCCGTCTTTCTGACAGTGAATTTCTGATCTGATTCAATTTGCAAGGCTCTCGATTTCACATACAAATGGCTGATGCCATGCTCTGAGCAAGTCAGCCTGGATTCCCCCAGCATTGTCGACAGAGCCTGTCCCTGTCCCCAGGCTATGGGCATGGTGGAGTGAGGTGTCAGCGAGGTAGAGGGGCAAGACGGGGTGGCATTTGTAATTCCTAGAGCCTTTCAATCCCGAGGAGGAAAATAAACAACGTTTTCCTCTGCGAGCTGGACTGACATGGGCCAGCAATAAAATATTTTACTGTATTTACAATTAAAGAGACAAGCAGCTCCTTGTGTGTAATTATACTGGTATTATTCCAAGTCACCGGTAACATGAGTGAGATCGGTTTGGCTGGCTGGGTAGGGAGAGCTGCCCAGTGGTACCCTCCTGGCAGGAGCAGCCGCCTGAGCCTTACGGGTCAGCAGTGGAAAGCAATACCCGTAGTCTGCTATCGGCTGGTGCTTCATAATCCAACGGAGCGACTCTCAGGTCAGTAAAGAATGGAGGTAGTAGGGGAGACAGCACAGAATTGACTGGCCATGAACTGGATACAATGATGTAGATTGTTTGCGGGTTTGAAGCTCCCAGGGGATCTGGGGATAGCGCATGTATGAATGGTTAAAAATACGGAAAAAAATGGGAAGAACATGCCCCAGGAGGATCTAAAATGGGAGGCGAGGTGCAGGGGATACCAGTCACAGTGTCTGGGGACTTGGCCGAGAGCCCAGGGCTGGACTAGTGGTGTGGGGTTGGGGTGCAGGTCGCAGTTAAGGGACATCTATGTGTGGGAGAGCCCAGGATGGAACAGTAGAAGTGAGGGACAGTGGCGGATCTGGGGTCGGGGGAGCCCAGGGTTGGAATAACACAGAGTGGCGTCAGCAGAGCTGGCAGCAGCCGAGCAGGGGGGTTTGGGTCAGGATTGAGGTGCATCGCAGGGGATCAAGGGGCGGAGCAGTGTGGCATAATGGAAACCCCTTTGCCCAGGCTGTGCCTAATCACGCAGCTGGTATGACCTGGTGGTCACCATGGGCAGTTGCCCAGGGAGTTGCCTGAGTTGTGGATCCAGCTGCTCATTGCTATCCACTCCACTCCAACAACAACAAAAAAAAGGGGGGGGGGCTTTATTCCACAGTAAAGCCAGTTTGTGCCAGCCCCTGTCTATTCTCTGTGCCCATTGAGATGGGCACTGTGCCCAGTCCCGGCCTCACCCCTGACTCCTAAAAGCTGATTGTACATATCACTCAACTGTCAGCTAGTCAAGCAATATTTATAGACGGGATTAGGTGGGGAGGGGGGGAAAGCCTCTACGCTGCCTTGCTTTATTACTAAGTTTAACCTACAGTCTTCCTTACATGCCACAGTGCCCGAAACTAGTGCAGAGGCTGCTTTTATGTGCAAATGAGCCTTTTTTGGGGGTAATCTGTGACAGAGGATGTGCTGTGTTTACATAACAGAGAGCCCTGGTACTCTGGAGAGGGCCACTGACAGCACGGGCAGGAGATGTTAAGAAAGATCTAACATTTCTGATCTCTGTGTAGCCAGAGGCTGTAAGAGGCAGCCAGGGAGGAGTAGGGAAGGGTGGGGAAGAGGCGACTCTGTAGCTTGATGCCTTCATGGATTGAGGTGGAGGTAGCAGGATTTCTGGGCTGGGGTCGGTGGTCCCTGTCTGTGGCACTCTGGGCGTGGAAAGGGCCACAGGAAGGATGAGGAATGGCAGATCTGTAAGACCTCTCTCCAGAGTAGGGGTAAAATCTGCCCCTCATGGGGGGTATTACTGTGTTGTGTTCCTCGGGTCTCAAAACAGGGTGCAGACATAAATAAATTGAGCCGCACAACCTCCACTCTCACCCCAGGACAGTGTCATTATCTCTGTTTTATAGATGGGGGTCATTGAAGCACAGACAGGAGACAGACAGAGCATGCACCCGATGAAGTGGGTTTTAGCCCACGAAAGCTTATGTTCAAATAAATTTGTTAGTCTCTAAGGTGCCACAAAGACTCTTTGTTCTTTTTGCTGACAGACTAACATGGCTGCCCCTCTGAGACAGGCGGAAGTTTCAGAGCAAATCAGTGGTAGCATCAGGATTACAACCCAGGAGTCCTGGCTCATGAGCTTTACCCACTAGGGCAGATGTCAGCAGCTGCAGAGCCTGTGTCCACTGGGACGTTCCTCCCTTGGCACAGGAACTCTGAGGTCCTGGCTTTTGGTTGCTTGTGGTGTCTGGGTTGGATGGTGCCTGGAGGTGCAGGAGCAGCTGGTGATCAAAGGCTGAAGCTGGATTTAGCGAAGCATCAGGCGATTCAGGCTCTTTTTAGCTCCATTTGAAATAAGGAGCCTGGACCTTTCCGAGATGAGTAAACACCTGAGCTCTCCAGGCTTCCATGGCAGCTTTTTACAGCAGGGCCTGATCTCGACTGGGATTTGCTTTAGCTACCTCTTTCTCATGAACATGCAGGGGCACTGGAACAACGTGCGTAGTGGGGGTGCTGTGAGACATTGAACCAAATTGTAAACCCTGCGTATGATGGAAACCGCTTCAAGCCAGCACCCCCCACGCCTCCAGTTCCATCATCTATGTCTCCGTGCCGCTCTGGGCAGGACACTGAGACAGCTGGGTGCCCGGTATGTTATCCTGGGCTGTGAGTGACAGGAAGAGGTGTGTGTCATCTGCATGCTATTGACATTTGAGCCTGGGGTTTCTCACCATTGCTGCTAGCGGTTGCACAGGACCAGTAGCTGTTGCATGGAAGGGAACAAGGGAGGGAATGGATTCTTGTAATATTCTGCAAGTGAAGAGTCTGTGGGCAGAAATCCAGTTTCTCATCATTACTCTTTGGACGTGGCCTTCCAGGAAGGCCCCAAGAGGAAACGTGGTCGTCAGGCGCTGGATTGAGATAAACCCAGTCTGATCCGGTATGGCAATTCCTACGTTCCCCAGTTCCTCATGGAGCCACACTGCAAGCCAGGAGGAGCGGGGCTCCAATTTGTACCTTGTGGGTCTGTGTACCAGCCTGTCGCTTGGCAGGGCTGGATTCGTGGGAGAAGGCGACAGATGGACTGTCGGTGACAAGAGCTTGCTATCACCTTGTCCAGAGACCAGGTCCTGAGGCCTGCCAGGTTACAATGTGTTAATTCAGGATAGTTCGTTAATGGCAGTATTGATTAGTCTCAGTGCTTGGCTAACAAGGATCCATGTTAATGAAGGGTGAGTGGTGTGAATTACAGCAGCTGGTACAATTCCAGGAAGCTTTGATTATGGGGGCTAATGATAGCTCAACTCAGAGAGGGGCTGCAGCTTCAATTACCATATTTGTGTGGCCTCTTATAGATTTTCCACCTTCTTGGAAAGAAAAGA
Organism: Chelonoidis abingdonii; assembly: GCF_003597395.2. Classification (NCBI taxonomy): domain Eukaryota; kingdom Metazoa; phylum Chordata; order Testudines; family Testudinidae; genus Chelonoidis; species Chelonoidis abingdonii. Next base: position 39,133,066 of record NC_133779.1, read on the forward strand.
GTAAACAGGGTGTGTGTTGGGGAGGGGGAAGGGGAGCAGAGAGAAATGGTTAAAAAGCCAGTGGTTGGCTAAAGGAACTTGGACACATCTGGGGTTTTGAGAGAAATGTTTGGCATTTGGGAGGCTGATTATTTTTGCCCAAAAAATTAGTTTGGGTTTTGTTTCTGATTTTTTCATAGTGAAGCAGGCAACCTTATGAGACAGATGAAAAGCAGTATCTGTCTGTCGTGAGCAATATACCCATCTGTGCATGTGTCCATCTATTTTATACTGTGCCGTTACAGCATATCGGCCGACAGTCTGATCAGGGCTTATGTTAAAGGATCTGTGCTGCCACATCAAATTTGTCCCCAAAGTGTGCTTTGTTTAAAAAAAACTTAAGTTTTTATGGAACTGTAGACCAGTGGAAATATTTCCATCAACTTAAATCCAGTGGGAAGGGATTTCTTTCTGTCTTAAAACTAAAACCAAAACCAGCTATTCCCCTGGAAAAGCGTGCAGCCCAAATACTGCAGCATGATGCTAATGCAAGAGGCCCAAGACATGAAACTAAGCTTGACGCTGATTTAAAAAAAAGCAACAGAAGCCAATGAGGCTGTTTTCATGATATTCAAAAATGTGAATGATGAGCATTAAGGTAAAAACGCCATTAGCTTTCACAAGTCCTTTCACAAGTTCATAATCAGAGCTCAGGCTGGGGAGGCAGTGTTGTTTGGTGGCCTGGGCACTGGCCTAGGAGCCAGGAGATAGGGGTTCTTGTCCTTCTATGAAAGTGTTGTAAGTCTTTGAGCAAGTCTGTCTGCCTTCCCCCCACCCTTTAGTTAATTTAGGCCCTGAGCTTGCAAACTCTTGTGCATCTGCTTAACTTTACCACTGTGAATAGTTCCCTTGATTTCAAGGGGGCAGGGGGCTACTCCCAAGAGTAAAATGGAGGATGTAACTCTTTGGGACAAGGACTGGCTCTCATAATGGGTTGGTTTACATGTATTTTTTGTTCTGGTACTACTGTTGATTAGGAGTGTTTAACCAAAATAGTTAAACTGGTTTGGCAGCAGTTTTATCTCTATGGGTGCCTCATACCAGTATAGCGTATTGCTCTTCCCTCATGGGACTAGCTGGACCGTTATAAGCACATTTATACCAGTATAGCAGCATCTATACTAGGGCAGAGTTTTTCGGGGTCCCTGGAGTGGAGTCCTTCACTTGCTTTGGGGGCCCCAGAAAACTCTCGCGGGGCCTGGGCCCCTGGAGCTTCTTTCGCTCCCAGTCTTCGCCGGCGGGGGGTCCTTCCGCCGCCGAATTACTGCCGAAGCGGGACCCGCCGCCGATGTACAGCCGGGTCTTTGGCAGTAATTTGACAGCGAGGGGTCCTTCTGTTCCGGGACCCGCCGCAGAAGTGCCTCGAAGACCCGCTGTGGGGGCCCCCTGCCGCCGAATTACTGCAGAAGACCCCGCTGCACTTCGGCAGCGGGTCCCACTTCGGCAGTAATTTGGTGGTGGGGGGTCCCCACCGCGAGTCTTCGGGGCACTTCGAAGGCGGGTCCCGGAGCGGTAGGACCCCCCGCCGCCAAATTACCGCCTAAGCGGGGACCCCCCGCCGCCAAAGACCCCAGGCCCCCGGAATCCTCTGGGTGGCCCTGCACTAGGGGAGTTGCATCATTTGAACTACACAAATGGAGTAAAAGCAGTCCAGCTTTTGTGGATAGACAAGGCCTGCGTGTCTGTAGCAGAACTGGTCAAAGCTGTTTTCCTATGACAAGTGGGGGTTCCCGCTCCCACAACTAAAAATTTTAATGAAAAACTTTTGGGTTTTTAACATTTTACGGTTTTTCTTCAAAACAGAAAATTTTCAGTTTTTTTGACATTTGAGATTTTTCTTATTTTGTTGTTTCCCGCTTCCCCGCTTCTATCCTTTATTTCTCCTCCCCACTGAATGCCACTGAATGAGGTATGCCTGGCTTCGTGTGGCCTCCCCTTTTCATTATTTCTTGAAAGTCTGTGACTCAGCTGTAACACTGAAAAATCAAAATTTAAAAATCTGAAAATTTGAAATTTCACACACACACACACACACACACACACACAAAATCACAAAAAACACATTTGTTCTATTTTGAACCAGTGCAAAATGGGGGCGAGGAGGTGACCCTTTAATTTTTTGATTTTTTTTTCACAAAATTGTTTTGTCATTTTTTCACCAGCTCTGGTCTGTCTGGCTCCTGGGACAAAGGGCCCATGACTTTGATCGTGGCTGGGGGTCTCTCGGACAGAGTGATCTAAAGGAATAAAGAATTTTCTAAGAGGTTTCTGATTTCTCAATATAGGACCTGATCCTGCAAACACTTAAGCATCCGCTTAACTTTACTACTGAGGCAGGTGTGTGAGGCAGTACTTGATGTTGGACCAACTGCTGTTGGTGAAAGAGGCCAGCTTTGGAGCTTACGGGCCTTGGTGTAAGCTCAAAGGCATGTCTCTTTCACCAAAAAGATACCACCTCACCCCCCTTGTCTCTAATATCCTGGGACCCACGAGGCTACAGCAACACTGCAAATACTTTCTCTACTCTGAGCTCTCCTGCTGAAATGAACAGAACTGCTCACGGAAGTTAAGCCAGAGCACAAAAGCATTTGCCGGATTGGGGCCTCAACCCCCAGAGAAGAGTTTCTGGACGATTCTGAAGCACGAAAATGAGCAGAAAGCCCAGCTCCTCCTGCAACACTCAGGATCTCTGTTAGAGCCTATATTAGGCAAATGCTTTGCAGTGTGGGTAAGACACCCCCCAGCAGTGCACGCTTTCTGCCCCCGCATTTCGAAGGGGCAAAGCTGCAGCTCTGGGAATGCTTACTGTGAACCCCAAGGGATTTTGGAAAACACGTCGCCCCAGTTAGCTTCGTGCTCATTGGGCTGTTAAAGTGAAAGGCTCTGACACTGCAGCACTTCAAAGTAGGGGGAGGGATGGGACTGCGGGGCTGGGACAGAGTATGTTGGGAAGCTTGAAAGCGCCCAGGAAAGAAGCAAGGGCCGGGGCAGGGAGGCCATGCCCCCCCCTTGCCCCACACTGGCACGGCTGACAGAACTACGGAGGCGAGGCTAACACAGACTCTTGTTTGCTGCTCGAATTCAGCACCAACAGTTTGCAGACTCCTCCTTCCACTTCGCTTCCCTCTGCACCTCCTGCCCAAGGCTTGCTCAGCGCTTTACAACCATTAAAGCCTCCAAACCCCGCATGAGGTGAATTGTTATCACTTTCCCCATTGTACAGAGAGGGAAAGAAGTTTCCAAGATCGTGGCTCTGCGCCACTGGACACACCTCCCTCTCCCAAGCTGGGAATAGAACCCAGGAGTCCCGACTCCTGCTTCCACATTGAAACCCTAGACTCCCCGCTTCCCTCCTTGTGGTGGGAATAGAACCCAAGAGTGTCTCCCCAGCCCATGCAGGAAGCACTAGGCCACGCTCCCCTTCCAGGACTGAGAATAAAATCAAGAACTTCCAGTCCCCCACTCTAGTTCCTGGAGCAGTGGTTCTCAACCAGGGGTCTGTGAGCCCCGAGCTCCAAGCCCCTCCGCCACCTGTCCGTCAGCTGAAGCCCAGAGCCCCAAGGTTCCCCCTCCACTGGACCCTGGAGTTTTTATAGCATGTTGGGTGGGGTGGGGCGGGGGGGTCATTCAGAAAGAAAAAGGTTGAGAGTCCATGTCCAGCTTGGGTCAGGAACAGAACCCAGGAGTCCTGGCTTGTAGCCCAGGCTCTAAGCACTGGCTTGTGCTTCCTCCTGTAGCCTGGAAACCAGTCTGAGGGAAGAGACTCCATTGGTGGTGGGTTACGCCTTGTGGTGCCCATGGATTTATTTCAGGATGGACTATGGCCGAGGAGTCTCACTCCATCAGTACACAACACGCAGCCTGGAATCCTCATGCTGGTTGTGTCTGAACTGAAGGAGGAATAATATATATATAAAAGCTTATTGGAAGAGTTGTTCCATCCAAGTCACTTTGTAGCTTGTCTCAGACATCCAGAGCTGGTCTGCATGATTCAGCTCCAAATTAATATGAATGGTTGAGGGCACATCTTATCAGATAAGTGCGTCGTCTGGAGAGCATTTGAGATGTGAGAACGGCTGAGTGCTTCTCTGGGCAAATGAGACCATAGGACCCGCCTGGAATTGTTTAGATTCTGCCTTATTATCAATCACTGCAGATTGCCTTGGGGTTGTTTTTGTGTAAAGAGCCCTGTGGGTTGAGAAGGGCTGTTTTCTTCTGTTGCAAGAGAACTGGTGACCTGTGACGCCTTCAAGAAATGCAAGAGCTTAGGGTTGGTTTACATTTCAAAGTTACATTGACATAGCTACAGTGGTGGGGTGTGAAAAACATACACCCTGACTCACCTAGCTAAGGGTATGTCTACACTACTCGCCGTAGTGATCAATCTATTGGGGATCGATTTATTGCATCTAGTGTAGACACTATAAAATCGATTTGCGATCGCTCTGCCATCGACTCTGGAACTCCACTGTGCACGAGAGGCGGAAGCGGAGTCAACGGGCGAGCAGTAGCGGTCGACTCGCTGCCGTCCTCACGGCCAGGTAAATCGACCTAAGATACGCCAACTTCAGCTGTGCTATTTGCGCAGCTGAAGTTGTGTATCTCAGATCTACTCCCCCCCAGTGTAGACCTAGCTTAAGCCAACAAAACCCGCAGCGTAGACGCAGCTATGTCCACTTAAGAGGGCTTCTGTGAGGCTTGGTCTACACTACAGAGTTAGGTTGATGCAAGGTACCTTATGTCAGTCTAACGATGGAAGTGTCTATACTTAACATCTCACTCCTGCTCACGTAATAATGCCACCTCCAGAAGTGGTGCAGAGTCCAGGTCTGTAGTTAGGTGTCAGTGTAGACCCTGCATTGCTTCTGTTGACTGTTCTTGGCTTTCAGGAGCCTTCCCGCAATGCCCCACACTGACAATACAATCGATACAAGCGCTCCTAGTGAGGACGCGCACTGCTGACACAAGGAGCAACGCGTAAACACGCACAAGCGATGGCATTACCGCAGCGGCTGTATGCTGACATAACTTAATTTGACTTCATTTTGTAGTGTAGATGTGGCTTGAGTGTAGCTAACGTCGTCCAGGGAGGTGGTGTTCCTACACCAACAGAAAATGGTGTTGGCTAGGTCTAGGCTAGGGGAAGACGTAGGTGCAGGCTGTGAAGACATAGTCTTAAGCTGGGTTGGTGGAACAAAGTGCTGACCTGGGGCCAAGCCACCTGGGGCTGGAGAACATGGCACTGATAGAATCCTCCAGGAGTGACGTTGCCCCTTACCAAGTGGTTCGTCTACACTGCAGAAAAGTTGTGTTCTTAACTCAGGTTCAAATAGCAGGGAAGACGTGGCAGCTCAAGTCACCACAGGCCTGAACTCAAGTGGCAGAGCTGAGTTAAAAGCCAAGTTGCTGTGACTTCTCTGCTATTTTAAGCCGAGTTAAAAATGCACTTCCCCCCCTGCCGCAGCGTAGATATTTCCTCTGACAGAGTCGGGGAGAGGGGATGTATGACAGACATAGCAAGACCTCTGCCTTCCAGTCACAGATCCTGAATCGGTATCTGACCTGTAAGTGAATCTGATTGGTTCTCTGGAGTCCAACAAGCTGCTCCTGGGATGCTCAGACTTTTCCAGTGGGCCCCACAGATCATGTACAGTTTAAGTTTTCATTTCAACAAAATGTAACTTTCTAGCTCTTTTGGCTGGGAAGGAGACCTGAGCATGACAGATACAGGGCTGTCTTCCTGGGACTGCCAACAATAGCTCTGGGAGATGTGAACAGCTTCTTTCTTGCTTTTCTTTTTCTATTGTAGCATATAAGCATCTCCCAAAAGATGAGGCTGAAAATGAAATGTCAGTTGGGATGTTAGCTCTGGAGTATAATGATGACGATTTAAATGCCAGCCTTAATTGTTCCACCACTGAGCACTGGAGCCAAAACATCCAGCTCCTCTGGGACCATGGACAAAGCTTCTGTGGAGTCCTTCACTTTTTGTTTTCTTTGCCATGCTTTTCCGTGCAAGTCATTTCCTCTTTTTGTAAAAGTCTGTGTGTCAAAATCGAATGGCCTCTCGGGGGCACGGCTGAGCCAGCCTAGAATTGGCCTGGTGCTGGTAAAAATGGAATGCATAGGAGGTATGAGGGGGCCAGCAGGAAGAAATTGGGCTAAGTTGCATGATTAACGAATGCTCATAGGGAACTTCCAGTGCAAGGCAGGACTTTACCAGCCACATTCAGGATCGGGACATTTTTCTATCCTCTGATGAGATCTCACTTTTTTATTGCTTGTTTGGGGGTGAGGGAGAGGGATCGGGAAAAGCACGATCCACTGCCAGATCCTGCAGTGTCCCCTCATCTGGTTCATTGCCCCCCTCACAGATCCCTTGGTGGCAGTTTTCCTACAGATTTCCCTGGAAATTTTGCACGGCGGGCTGAAAGTGATTACCTTCAGCTTGGGAAAGTAATCACCAGCAGCCGAGTGTCAGTTCTGCATGATAATTTGCATACCATTACCCACAATCCCCTGCCCCTTCCAATTCTACTTTGAAAGTGTGTGCATGTGTGTTTTTTTTTTTTTTTTGCTCAGGCTCGCCATAACCTCATTGTGTCAGTGCTAGATAGCTGATGGCATTTATATTACCCACTGGAAACTTTAAAAAGCAATTTTAAAAAAAGTAAATTTAGGAAGTAGGGGGGAAAAAGAAACCATTCCTTGCCACAAGCCATATGTTTGTGAATGGTGCATGGAGTGACCCACTGCCTGAAGGTGCTGGCCTGGGGATATGTATGTTATACAGCCAGCCTGCCAAAGGCAGCCAGCTCTGTATTGCTGTGGATGTCCTAGGAATCTGTGCAGGGGAGGGAAGGTGGAAGCGCTAACACTTGACTTTCAAGGCCAAGATTTCCAGCCCGCTCCAGAAGATGGCTGGCTTGTGGTTAAGGCATAGGACTATGCCTCATTGTGTGAGTTGTGTCCACTGGCGACCTTGAACAAATCCGTTTGGCCACCAAGCAGCCCAGCAATCTTGGGTGACCTGATTCTGAGAACTACAGAGCACCTGCTCTCTGGGCAGCAGGACCCTCTAAGGTGTCTCCAGTTGGGCACCTACAATTGCCAGTTGCTTTTGAAGATCTCAGCCCATAATTGCAACACAGGAAAAAAAAGGGGGGGCGGGATTTCTTGCTCTCTCCTTTCTCCCCTCTCTTGAGATGTCACATTGAGATGTGGCTTCTTGCTATCTTTCTAAGCTGGTGTTGCCTGAGGCATGAATGCTAGAGAAACTCTCAAGTATGCTGCGAGAGAAGTAGCAAGGCAACCAGAGGGTATGGTTTAGTGGTCTAAGTGTCTCATTTACCATCCTAATACTGCCTGGAAATGGAGGTTCAAATCCTACATCAGCCTTTTTTTTTTAAACAACTTCTGCCTGTGAATAACGAGGGACGCAGGCAGTTTGAGGGACAGTTTCTCGGCACTTCTGCATGAACCGCAGGGCTCTGTTTGTCAGAATAGGGGATTGAAGGATCAATATTCCCCTCTTTCCCACCCCGGCACGTCCCCCTCAGATTGGGGCACTGTGTCTCACTGGGGAGATCCTCGAGGGTGGCAGGCGGCAGCTTTCTGTTATTTCTAGCTACGTAAACTAAGCTAACAAGGAGAATGGAAATCTCATATACCAGGGCATAAACTCCTTGCTACAGGGATCAGGAAGGAATCTTTTCCCCTATGTGCATAATTATCCAAGTGCTTATGGGATTTTGGAGGGGTTGTTTTTATTCTCCTCCAAAGCATCTGTTTCCGACTACTGCTGGAGGCAGGATAGTAGGGTAGATGGAGTGATATTTCGATGTGATCTGGTAGATCCTTTGTTACCAGAGAGGGTGCGAGGGCAGGGCCTGTGAAAACTGCTGACTGCAGAGAGTCCAGACTCTTGTCTGTTTCACTTAATCACCTGGTGCTGCCTGCACTTCTGCTTCTAGGATGCTTTGCACAACCCCCCAGTTTGGTCAGGTCTCAGGGCTGCCTGGGGTGCTGGGAGCCTGGGGCAGATGTGGCATGGGGCTAGGGCAGCTGGGATCCCGGCAGCAAGCAGGTGATACAAATAACAGGCAGAAAGTCGAGATGGCCCTAGGCCCTGAATAACCCAGGCCTGGCTCTGTCCGAACCACTTTGCAAACTCCATCTTTAATTAGATTAACGAGGCAATGGGGACATGCTGCTCACATCAGCAGCCTGGTGGCATCTTCTTGATACGCAGGGACCCAGAGGAACCAAGCCAGAGGCTTTTGCCTTGGATACTGGAGCAAGCAGATCTCTCTTTCCAGCCTGGTCCCCTCTGCAACTGCAGGGAAGGAAGCAGCTAATTCCTAGATGCTGAGTCCTTGTCATCATCATTGTGCCTCGGAGGGCCTGTGTAGGGTGAGCAGCCCCACCTTGCTATGCAGCTGTGCTCCACAGGAGACCCATCTGCACTGTGACACGCATGTTGTGGGAGAGTCTGGGAAACTCGGGCAGGCTGGTGCATTGCAACGGTGCAGATGCCCAGGTAACACACTCGCCCCCTGCACATACAGGACACAGGCTACGGGATACAGCGGCCTTGGACATGCTGCAGGAGGAACCTCACAACAGCCTAAGATTCAGCCTCACCTCCTGGTCCCCAGGAGAACTCCCCAGCTCCCTGGCTGTGCATATGGAGGAGCCAGCCCTAGAGGACGATAAGCCACAGCTGTGCAGAGCTGGAAGCAGGATGAGGCAGGAAACAGCGAGTGTATATTGCCTAGATCTTAAAGCAGGTGGCTGGGGGGCAAGACTCCTGGGTTCTGTTTGCAGCTCTGCTGTCGACTCACTGTTTGGCCTTGAGCAAGTCACTCCCTTGCCTCAGTTTCCCGATCTGTAGAGCAGACACAGTGATGCTCAGTCCCACACTGGGGTGTTGCGAGACGCAGTTACTAGTTTTTAAAAGGACGCTGGGACCCCGTGGAGTAAGGAGCCATCTGAGCATTGTTACTTGAGAACAGCCTGGATCTTGCAGCCAAAAGTTCATTTTTCCTTTGGATGCCGGATGGAAAAACAACACACTAATGCTGAATCCATTCACGATTTACTGATATCGAAGTGCGTCGTCCCTGCAGGCTGCACAGGATGGGATTGAGGAATGAATCACAAGGGAGGAAGCAGATTCTGAAGCCAAGCTGGGGCACGTCAGGCCGACCCTTGTGAGTAATGAGATGAGCGTGGCCCTGGGAACAAGAGTCCAGGACCTGGAGCATGTTGTAGCAGGCCAGGTTGGGGCAGGCCCATCCACACAGCTCAGAGCAGAGAGAAAGAATGGGAGGGATGTGGAAGGGGAGGAGAGAAAGGGATCAGGACTCGAGAGTGAATGTGGGACCCATTGATTCCAAGGCCTGAAGAGACTATTCTGATCATCTAGTCTGACCGCCCGCTGAGCACACGTATGGCGGTGTATGCATACCTCGTCACGCGCCGGGGTGGACAGTGGGTATGTGGATACCATGGTTACCGTCTACTCAACTGTTTCGGATCTCATCACACTGAGGGTTCAAGGGTCATAGCGAAAGCAGTGGTCCTTGGGTCTGGGGCTGCGTGGCCTAAATCAATACAACAGCCCTCTGATACAGGGCAGTGTGGCCTAGTGGCCAATACCCAAGGGCCACCACCACGTGAGTGGTGGCCCAAGTAGGGGGTCTCGGACCCACCCAACTCCACTGGACCCCTGACCCAGGGCTTTGTCAGTGGCAGCGTGGTCCTCCACTGGGTCAGCAGGGAATCCCACTGAAACATGCTGACCTCACATGGGTTAAGATACCACTCATTGACCCTCTGTGAGTCACTTCCGTGTTTCCTGAAGCTGCAGTCCATGGGGTATGAGAGTCACCAGGTTCCTCAGCGTGGGCAATTCCCTGGGGCTCCATGGGCCACAGATCTCCAATCCGGTTCTTGAGATCTCCAGCTCCCGCAGACAAGTGCTGTGATGGCTCCTCAGCTAGAGACTCCACCAAATGTCCTCCCTCTCCAGCAGTCAGCCCAGACTGAGCTGGGCTGCTCCCTTTTATACTAGCATAGCACTTGGAGCATGCCCAGTACGGTCTGAGGCACGAGACTTCCTCCAACCGCTTCCAGCCCAGCACGAGGTATGCACAGCCTGTCACAAAAGGCCATGATGTTTCACCCAGAGATCTCTGCGGCCAGCCCAGTAACTGGTGGCTGAACAGGAGCGTATCTCTGAGAAAGGCATCCAGCCTGGATCTGAGAACTCTGAGCTGTAGGGAATCCATGGAGGGAGATGGCTGAAAAAATTCCCTCTAAGTGCTTTGGAAACTAGCTTTTTGAGAAAAACAGACATTTTCTTGAAAAATACCTATTTTTGTCAAATATTATTGGGTTTTCCTAGAAAAAACAATTTTTTTTTCAGTTTACAGTTTTTTGACGAATACTTGAAAAATGTCATTTAGACAAAACCTAAACGATTTTTGCTGAATTTTTTCTTGGGGGAGCGGAGAAAAATCATTTCCCACCCTGCTCTATCTTGGTTGGCTGTCCCAGTGGCTAATTAACCTCACTTGAAAAATTGGCCCTTAATTCCACTTTGAATTTTGCTGAATTCAGCTCCCAGACACTGGACCTTTTTATGCTTTTGTCTGCTAAGCTAAAGAGCCTATTACTATCAGACATCTCCTCCTTACGTAGGCTGAGATCAAGTTGCCTTTTAACCTTCTCTTTGATAAGCTAAATACACCACGTTTCTTAAGTCTCTCATTATGTTTTCCAGCCTCAGATCATTCTTGTAGCTCTTGTAGGTGCAGTATCAAACAATAGATAGATAAATAGATAGACAGAGAGAGAGACAGAGGGAGTGTATGAGGATAGATAGATAGATGGATGTGTATGGGTGGGAGATAGAGAAAGAGGCAGAATTCCAGGAGTATCTAACTACCGTGTAGCTACTGAGTCAATATCAAAGACCTCAGAATTCGATCTGTCATAAACCAAATGCCAGTTCCACAATGGTTTCTAGTTAAGCTGTTGCTGCTCCATCATTTCTCAGCCTTTGTGAATCCACCACTGCTTAGGCCAGTGGTTCTCAGCCATCTGCTTAGTGTGACCTCATGTTACAAGAGGAAAAAAAATTCAGGGCCTCTCCTACCCCCTGAGGTTCCAAGCCAAGTGCCCAGGACATGTGCCCACAGGAGTGGAGAGGTGTCCTCCCTGAGTTTGGTAAGTGTGCATGCACTTTTCCCCGCTCGGACCTTAGAGGTGGCTGTGATGGCGAGAGGCTGGCATGTATTTAGAAGCCTTGCGGGGAGAACAGCTGTTATGCTGATGAGTCATTGTGCCTGTGGATTTACCCTGCACTCTGAGGGAACATGGCGCCCTGTGGGATTGTTAAAGCTTTACCTGAATGACTTGCCCAGAGCGGAAGTCAATGCAGCGTCCTTGCATTAGTGCCATGGGAGTTTCCTAGTCCCTCTGAGGTCCATTCCAACGCCATTCCGGTTCTTCTCTTCTCAAGAACTCAAACTGGACTCTAGTGGTGGCCACAGAAATCCAGGCCAGGATCTTTGCTTCGGGGATCCATTTGCTTCCCAGAATCCATTGCAGTAGCAGCACCCTCCTCCTCTCAGAGGCATTACCTCATGCCCATCCAAGGTGGGCACAGAAATTCTGGTTATTCTTTTGCTCTTGAATGGGACCCAGAATCCCTTGCAGCGGGGCACTGCGATCACCTTGGGTTCTGCCCTGCTCTGAACCCAGGACCTGATTCTCAGTGGCTCTGTTCCTGTGTTAGGGGAAGTGGTGGAGAGGAGGAATCAGGGGAATGTTAGGGTGGCTTTAAGCTACCTTTGCACTCCTGTATTCTGGGGCTGGGCAGGTACCTGCCTGGTGTAACTGGAGGAGCCTCCAGGCTGCACCCCATTGCCTCCTAGGGGTGCTGGCCAGCAGAGCCAAAGCCAGAGAGCAGTGCACCATGGACACTCCCTCCCCTGCCTGGTGCCCCTCTACTCTGTAGGGTGGGTGTGGAGCTCCACGCAGGCCAGGGAAGCCCCCTGCACAGAGTGGATTTTCAGGGGCCACTTCCACCCATTTTAAGGCTCCTTCAGGCCGTACGGGCTACCAAAGGAAGCCTTAGCATCATCACTGAGAATCAGCCCTCCCCAGTCTCTCCTGAGCCTCCAGGAGATGTCAGAAGGCAGCGGCTGTCCCCGGCTGGCTCCATAGAAGTCATTTCACCCAGGCCGAGGTTATTTATTTATCTACCGAGTGATTCCCTGGAACCGGTGCTGTCTGGCTCCAGTCGCACCTGCGCGGAGCTCCTGGCCACGGGCTGCAGCAGGCCTGTCAAACAGCATTAAGCCTAAACTAACCTCCCATCTATGGAAGCCGTCACAATCATTCCAGATAACTGTAATCGAGTTGCTGAATATGTAGCTGGGATCAGAGTTTTGTAGTTGAGATAAATATTGATATTAAAGCTGTCAGGGCTGGGGAAGTAACGCTTAACACGGGCTCCGCAGGCCTCTAATCGCCTGACCCTGCCTGTCAGCTTCCTCCAGGCCAGCTGGCTGAATGGCCCAGCTTCCCCCCAACTGCAGGGAGTAGGACATTTGGGGCCCATCTTTCTTCCCAGAGCAGCCTCCCGTTTCTCCCATCCTTTCCCCTTGCGTGACCCCACAGCTGCTGAGATCATCTGAAGCAAGGGTCTGCCTC